>NC_061111.1:112692988-112716227 GCF_002878395.1 Capsicum annuum | reverse complement strand
ATTGATATTAGTGGTTCTGGTGGTGTTAGTATTGGTGGTGTTGGTGTTGGTGTTGGTGGTGATGGTATTGGTAGTGTTGGTGGTGTTGGTGTCAATATTAGTGGTGTTGGTGTTGATGTTTGTTGTGGTGTTGGTATTGGTGGTGTTAGTATTGGTATTGGTGGTGGTGGTGGGGTATTGTATTGCCCAACAAATTACACATCTGATGGAAATATGGAAGACCCGGTTTAATTTCATCCAACAAATAGTCCATCTATTGCAAAACATGGGTAACCTGTTGGAAGTTATCAAAATAGAACTGCTACTTGATTTGATAATTTCCAAGAGATGACCCATCTATTGCCACAGGTGGAACATCTATTGGGAGGTATTAAAATAGGTCTTCAAATAGATTCCCCATTTGTTGCAACAAATGTATCAGTTGTTGGCATAAAACAAAACAGCTCTTCCAACAGATTAACCATTTGTTGCAACAGATGTATCAGTTGTTGGAAGAAAACAAACCAGTAGCAAGATTGTTTTGATCTTCTCCAACAAGTTATTCATCTGTTGCAACAGGTTGTGTATCTGTTGTATAGACGATTCATCTATTCTAATAGATGGGTTGTCTATTGGAATATTTTGTTTAATATGTTTTATAAAAGTTTATTGAATTTTGTGTTACCTTTTTTAAAAAATTATGCAGACATCAATTGTAATGTATTTTTGTTTTTCACTTGTTTGTAGGTATAAGATGTCTCCCAAAAGAAAAGAAAGTAAAAGTGGATCAACTTCTGAAAACCTAATAAAAAGGCTAGAGTACAAATGGATTCAGAGGAGCTTTCTGAACAATCGCAGTCAGGGAAAAGTGAAGTTGACGAAAGATATGAAAATGATGTTGAGAGAGGTGAAGAAGGGTCTAAAGAGGGTGGTGAGGAAAATAAAAGTGAGGAGGGAGAAGAAGAAGAGGTAGAAAGTTAGAAAGATGATGATGATAATGCATCATCAATGGGACGTGAATTAAAATCAAAATCCCAGTATGATCCTGTCAAAACTATTAGTATTGGCAGGTTTCAAGCTGAGATGCCGATAGATAACCCTGCAGATTTAACTGGTAATTTTGTAGCTAAATCTCAATTGGGGAAACCTTTTCATAATTTTAGGAATAGAGGAATATTTTAAGAAGAATGCACGTTTCCAAATGAGCATGGTATATGGTCTTCTTAAGTGCAGGATCAAGTACGTGGGGGATGATAAGGATTTGAAGGAGAGGGCAAAAAGATGGATGAAATTGGATTAACTATTGTGGCATGCTGGTTTGTTTTGGCATGAAAATTTTTTCCATAGTGACAGGCTTGAGATATGACCATCCAAAATAACCTCTCATCAAGGAAACACCCCTCAAAAAGTCCAAGGCAAACAGGATAGCCAAACCACCACCATCAAACAAAGGCAAAATATTGTCCAAGAAACCACCCACCAAAACCAACAAACGCAAGGAAAAAATAGATGAGTTGTTGGACATTACTAGGCGTGGTTACAAAGCCATGATATTGTTAGAAGATCTCCAAGATAAAACCATACCAAAGAAGTACAAGGAGCAATTGTACTTAGCTTGGTTTGCCCATTCCATTAAATAGGCAAGAGACATCTACAAAGTCATAGAAGATGATTTTTTGGAGGTTGCTGAGGATTTTGAGAAATTCAACAATTATCCCTGGGGACATGACAGCTTCAAGTTGACTTTCAAATATTTATTGACAAAACTATCCCCAAAAATGATTACCTTATACAACTTTCCTTGGACTTTCATGGTAAATGTAATCACTATTTGTTTACTCTTGCATTAATTTATATTGAATAATTGTTATGAATTTTTTTATTTAGTTCCTGTTTATATTTTTTAGGCTTGGGCATTTAAAGTCATTTCTCCCATCCAAAAGCAGGTTAAGGATTACCCAGATGAGGTTTCTCATCAAGGATCCTTAGGTGGTTAGCTGTAAAAAGCAACACAAGAAATAAGGATGTTGATCTCTTTAACTCTCCGAATGATGTAGTAAGTCCTCTTTCAAGTAAAACAATTTGACTCAAAGAAAGATATTGAAATGGATGGTCCATCTGTTGTAACAGATGGATCATCTGTTGTAACAGATGGATCATCTGTTGTAATGTCTTAACAGATTACCCATTTACTGCAACTGGTGCAACAAATAGGTAATTTTTTACAATAGATAAGTCATATTTCGCAATAAATTACCCATTTGTTGCTTTGGTTATCTGAACCTGACTTCACAGATTGCCCATCTACTCAACTTATGCGACATATGGTTAATCTGTTGCCACATATGAATCATCTATTGAAACAAAAAGATCACCTGTTGCAACATAAAGATCATCTGTTTTATAAGTTGTTTGTGTTAACATGTTACCCAACTAACTGTAAATTATTATTTGATTTAAACGTATCTGCCCTTTTTTATAGGTTGTGCATTCATGGATCGTACCCACTGAGAAGGAGTTGGGGATCACTGAGAAGGAGTTGGGGATGACTTTTTTTATTACTCTAGGTCTTGTTGATACAACAGCAGACCCAATGGTGGAGTTAATAAATAAGGAATTGGCTGGAGCAATAGTCATAAGAAGAGCAGTTGGGCAAGGTTAGCTTTAGGTTGAGGCTCTTCTTAACCAACCTGCTGTAACAGATCTGGGTGCTGCTTCTAGTAGTGTTGCTGGTGGAGTTGTTGATGTTGGTGGCAGCCATGATGCTGAGCATGTTGATGCTTAAGAAAAAATAAGTATGTTTGAAATCACCCCTTACAGTGGTCCCTCTTACCCTTCTTCACCCTCATGTTCTCATTGCAAAAGGAAAGATTACATGGAAAGGTAGGATACACTCTTTCAAAAAATAGTTGCACTTACTAATGTTATCAAGGAGTTGAAATCCATGTGGGGAGTCATACCATCCAAGAGGTGAGAGACCCAAACACTCCTACAGTGGAGGTTAGAAAGAAGAAAAAATCAATTACACATATAATCTCAAATATGAAACCAAAAAAAAATTGAAACTCTTCCTCCTCCAAAAGTTGATAAAGTTCAGGGACCATTGAAGAAGATGAATATATACGTGGAACTTGATGCCAAATAGATGGTTTGTTTGAGAAAGTGCATAAATTCTAAGAAATGAGTAAAAACCTTTACCATAAATGCCTTTCCCCCGAAGACTTCAAGAAGATGACAGATATGAAAGTGTGGTACGTGGACACGATAAGTTTAGCTTTCCTAACCTAACCTTCTAATCTACTCCATGGAGAAGAAGCTACATAACAGATGTGTCATCTATTGCAACAACTGAGTATTTTAGTGCAACTGGTGGTTCATCTGTTGCAATAGATTATCCATATGTTGCATAAGTTGCATTAGATAAGTAATCTGTTAACAGATTCAGAGAAACCTATGCAACAGTTGGACCATCCATTGCATTTTTCCACTTTGTTTTTCTTTTGTAAAATTACTAACCTATTTAAAAATTTTCTTGTATAACAGTATGTTGATGAAATTCTCTGCCTCATGAGGGGCAGGCAATTAGCGTACTCGAATGCTTATGATGTTGGTGATAGGATAATGGACCTCAACTTCTACAATAATTTTAAGAATAGGTACGATGAACTCATTCAACTAGGGTCAACTCCTGGTGGCCCAGGATTTGATTTGTTAGTTTCTAGGTTCAAATAGGATGCAGATATGATTGAATATGTTAGAGGAAAAAATTCATATCCATACGGTAATAACTGAATCAAGGCAAAGAGAATTCTTGCAGTCATGAACATGGACGTAAAATATTTTCTGGCTCTTGGGAGACTACTCGAGGATGGAATGATGGAGGTTTATGACTGCAACTTACCTGTCATTGAGAGGCCAATTTTTTAACCAAGATGTCACTACTATTGGACTTGTTCCCTAGCTTTTTGAGGCAAAGTAAGCTAATGAAGCATTTACCAGCGAAAGTGTTTAATGAAAAATGGGATTTTGAAGGTCGAAACAAGCATAATGACTTTCCAAAAAATTCAACCGATGTCGTGTGCGAGTCGTACGCGCTTGTACACATCTAATGTTTGCTAAACGACACAGAAATGTCCAACCCAATGACCTTTTTGTGTGACAACACTTTGGCAAGTATGCAAGAGGTCTGGGCATATGGGGTAATAACTAAAAGATTGAAGCCTGTGTATGTAAAGAAAGAAGATGTAGAAACAGAAACGCCATGATAATTTGTATTTCAAGTAACTTTACATGTAGTGATAATTTCTTATGTTTGATGAAAATTGAATTGGTTTATTAAATTTGGGAACTTATGAATTAGTACAAAAAATAATTACTAAGTTCAAATATTACAACAAGTGCATTATATAGATATATAAACGTCTACATAATGTAACAGATAACTAACCTATTGTAATAAATAGTCTAACTGTTGTAACAGATAGTTTATCTGTTGTAAAGGTTGGTCATCTATTGCATTATGCAGGTGTTTATATCTAAGTCTACCTATAGCAATAGATAGTTTATCTATTGCAACATAGTCTATCTATTGTAATAGATAGGTCATCTATTGGAACAAATCAAAATAGTAGAAAGACCTGTTTGATAATTTCCAACAGATGACCTACATGTTGCAATATATGTCTAAGTTTGTTTAATAATTTTCAACAGATATGTCATCTGTTGCAACAGATTACAATATATGTCTAAGTCTATTTAATAATTTTCAATAGATATGTCGTCTGTTGCAACAGATCCATTATCTGTTGCATATTTGAATCTAGTATTCCATTTCAATTAATAAGTTCAAATTTAAGGATAAAATAAAATTCATAGATAAAATAAAATAAATCGAAACCTTCAGAATAACATGAAATAAATCAACAAATAAATGAAATATAATAAATTGTTATGGGTACAAATGATCTACTCAACAAATAAATCAACAATTTAAGTTTTGAAGTCAACAATTCCTAAGAAGAGGTTATTACTTTGATAGATTCAAGATATAAAGGTCTACTCAATATAAATAAGTTGCTCATCATTCGGTGCTATAAAATTTGACTTTAGTCGTCGTGGATCTTTAATGTCACTTGCATATGGTTTCGGAGCTTTCGCTTATCCATATTTCCATAAAAAATAGCATAATTTTACAGAATAATCCGGTATTTGGTCCTTCATTTGATACTTGTAATTCATCGCTCAAATAATCGGTGTAAGCGGCAACAAAAAGACTGCAATCTCTATGTTTGTAAAAATTAGATAATCCATATCTTGAAATTAATGAAAGAGTTGTGAAATTTATGAAATGAAACTAAATTATGATACTACAGGCTACCACTGGATTGTTGAGAAATTCCTTCAACATATTCTACATCAAATGGATTACACATTTTATCCCGGTATGCTTCAATCATCGACCAAACAGTATGAATCTTTTGGTCCAAAAAGCCACTTATATCAAGGTAAGTAGGCAATATTTTGGCCAGCTTTTATATCTCAGACGACGGCCTAGAACGTCTCTTTCTCGACATCGAGTCATAAACTCGAATGCGCCTCTCTTTTAGAATGATGACAGCCAACACCCAGTATGGTCATAATCATAATGGTTTGTTGTTAAAACTGCAAGAAGAGCATCATTAGCCCCAACAGAAGCACCACTACCATTACCATTACCATTACCTCTACCAATATCAACAACTTTATCACCACAAACACCATTAATAACAACAAGTCCACCCTCCAAAATTACTTTTTTTATGATGATTATTACTCCAAACACTTCATTTTTTATTCTATCAAAGACCTTAGGGTCCGATAAAGTTTGCACAGACTGTAAAGTAAGAGAAATGATTTCTTTAACTCTCGATTGGTCAGAACAAGCCATGGATTCACAATCTAAAATAAATTAGTAAATATATTAAAATGCTGATTAAATCAATTAAAAAAATCATTAACTAAAACAAAAACTTAATTAGAATTATACTTACTACTTTATTCGAGGGGTTGAAGAGATTAAGTAATTTTACTTTTTTATCATTTTTGGCCGACAACCGTCTCAGGATTCTTGAACATGAAACTTTTTTCTGGTAGTTCATCCCTATAAAATAACGACATAAATCAAAAGCATTATTCAATAAAAAATAAATAAATTATATTAAAAGAAATATTTACCATGAAAAGTCATATAAGTTGATTGTCTTTTACGTTAATGGAGTCAAATATTTGACAGTCATTTTGAAGCATTCATAACCTCAAGGATAACTGTTAAATGCCTCAAGATCCTCGGAGAGCTTTATTAAACCAGGTGGTATGTTGTTGTTAACGTCTCTCGCCCAAAAAATATTATGTATAAACCAAACCAAGCACAATGATTGCTTGTGCTTCTTAAAAAGTCTTTCACTTTTCAACGCTTCTATCAAATTTTTATTTTTAAAGCTTGGACCAACAAGGGACACTAATTCATCACCATCACTTAACTTTCCTTTGATTTTTTTGAGTATGTGGGATGCTATTTTTTTAGTTAGAATAGGTATAAGCTGAGAAGGATAAGGAGGATAACATTTTAGTCCAGTAACTATGGCAAACTCCTTCCAACCAAAACAAACAGGCATGCCACAGTAATTTATCCATACCTCATCCATCTTATATTTATTTTAATACCTAAACCTACACTTGCGAAGATCATATTGCCCACAGCAGCTGTTCTTGAAATAAGCATCCAATTATTAGTCTCGAAGTATTTTTATGAATGCGTCAAAAGATTTTCCCATGGCTGACTTAACCACCAAATCACTAGTTAAATCTGTGGCACCATCGCACTGCATTCTCAGAGGATAACTATCAATGCTGAAGGTTATGACCAACTCTTCAGTGGAAGGGATATTAGTATTTGAATTATCTCTTTTGAAACATTCCCCATCCCCATGTTCATTATCTATTGCTTCTGATTAAGATATCGTTTGTAAAGCAAGCTCATAGAGTGATGGATGTAACCTAGTTGCTTCACTTATTTTCTTTACTTGGACTTGATTCGGTTTTTTTGGGGAGACATATTATTTAAAAATAATAAGAAAATAAAAATATTATAATTGATTAATGCATCGTTAAAAAAAGGATAACAGTAAATCTAACATGTACAACACAGTAGAATAATAGTTCCAACAAATCACATATTTGTTGGAACAGGTGGGTTATCTGTTATAATATATAACTAACCTGTTGCAACGGATGAGTAATCTGTTGAAAACAATAAAAACAATTTCAATACTGTTGTGATTTCTTCCAACAAATCACTCATCTGTTGAAACAGATGATTGATTTGTGCAATAGATCATTCATCTATTACAACATATGAGTGATCTGTTGGAACTGTTATCAACTGTTAAATTATTTAGATTTCTTCCAAAAAGAAGGATCATTTTTCGCAATAGATGAATGATCTGTTGAAAGAAATCAAAGTCTTAGATATGTTGTCCTGTTGGAATAGTTGATAGGATTTAATCCAACAGATGGTTCATCGGTTACATCAGATGGAAAATTTATTACATCAGATGGTTCATCTATTGCATTAGATGGTAAATTTTTTAATCAGATGGTAAATTTGTTGCAGAAAAAACTAGTAGAAAGATTTCAATAGAACAAAAATACTATCACCATTTAATATTAGATACACCATTTTTACCAAGAACAATAACAAATCAACCCAGCAACATCAACACAACACACACGCAACACACATACCAATAACATCAATAGTGACCAAAAACACCAACTTTGTTGCTTTGTTTGTACAAACACAAACAATAAAAATCAAGCTTCAAAAAACTCAACAGGCACCAACAAAACAGTTCGACAAACGAATTACAATAACAACAAAAAAATATATTTCACTTCCCCTTTCAGTCCTAATTTTAGGAAAGAGAAGAAACACCAGAAATTAAGAGTTTCTTCAGTCCCCATTTCAAATTTAAGCAACAAATATTAAAATTGTTAACTAATACTAGAAGAAAAGTTGGCTCAAGTTCCTCTTTTTCTTTATAACTAAAAGGCTCTATTTTTTTACCTGTGAAAGAAGAAAAGGAACGATGAAAAACTTGAAGTGGTTGTCATCGGAGAGCAATGTTGTCAAGTTGATTGATGGTTGAAAGTCGAAACAGAACTCGAAGCCCGATGATTTGTCGTTGGAGGTTGAAGTCAATGGGAATTGAAGGGAGAAATTTGAAGAACTGTTGGTTAGGAGAAGTTTGAGAGAAACTATCGAGAAAGAGAAGGGGAGAGAAGAGAGACAATTAATTTTGAGAGGAGAGGGATGTGGGTTGACTTGATTTTTTGAAAAGATTAGAAAGTTTTAAAAATATTAATCAAGTCCACAATTAACTTAATCAAGTTTCCTAATTATATTTGACCCTTTAAGTTGGTCAATGTCATCAATCCTTCATTCAAGACTTAAAGGACATATTTTCTTCATTTTTCTCTTGTTACTATTTACATGTAGATTTAACAGTATATGAATGACTTATTTAAAATTTTATACTTAATAATATAACAATATAATGTACACATAATAATTTATTTTTTCATATATATATTTATTGTTAAATGTGATATCCACGTGCAAAGCACGTATACTAAACTAATATACTTAAGAACTTATAAAATATAATATAATTTACCATGCCTTTTTGTTGGTAAGTTATAATCATAATTTATTGAAAGGACTTCTAAATGCACACTTTACTTACAATTTCTTACTTATTCTCTTTCAATAATTTCCTTTTTAAAAAATTAATATATAATAATTAATTGTTATCTATATCTCACTATATATATAAAAAAGCAAAACTAAAAGCAAGACAAGAGGTCACGTGACAAGCTATTGAGAAGCCACATGGTAATTTTAGGACAAAGGTTATTATTATTGTAATAAAAATTTTAAATTAAAAGATATTAAATATTTAAATTTTAAAATGTATTATCCTTTTAAAAAGGAAAAAAGTCATTAGCTTAAAAATAGAAAAGTATGGGTAAAGAGTCCTCAATAAACTCTTACTATTTCAAAAAATATTTCTTTTATATACCATAAAATACATTTGAATACATTTAATTTAATGATAATAATAGTAATAAATAATAGTAGTACGTTAAAATTGCTAATAAAAAAAGTCTATAGTAATAGTATTAGTGTGGTGGTGATGCTGATGACGACGACAATGACGATGATGATGATGACAATAATGATGATGATGATAATGACGATGATGAGATGACGACGATGAGGATGATGATGATGATGATGACGATGATGACGACGATGACGACTAAAAATAAGTATTATTATCTCATTGATTTTATAATTATTTATAATTAAAAATTAAATAATTCAAACTAAATTTTAAATTGTCTGTAATAGGCCAGATAAGCATTTTCACGGAAGTGAGTTAATTTGACTTTAATTTTATTATTTTTAGGCATTTTGGAAGGAAAAATTGTTTAATATTTAGATAATTCAAGACCGGAAATATGGAAGACTACATTATTGTTATAAGTGATTTTAATTAGGGTAACTTATCCATTTATTTGAAGAACAGAAATTCAAATGGTAATATAATTAAAAGTAACTAATGAAAAATTTATTAAAACTTATATACTATTAATGAAAATTAAAATATAAAGATTAAAAAAATATTTAGTTTGAAAATTTTATAACCTTTTTTATAGTTTAAAATTGAAACTATAAAAGGATAAAGGATATTTTTAGAGATATAAATTATTTTAATTAGTCTTAAGATAAAGATAAAGTTTGCTTAATATTGGTTTGTTGAATTGGTGTTAAATTTTTAAATTTCGATTTTCAAATGGAAGTTACAGATTCTTTTAAATATTGAAAACAAACTCTATACTAGATAAAATTGAATTTGAACTAACTAAAAGATAAATTTGAATTTGAATTAAAATTAAAATATAAAAAATATTTAAATTTAAAAATATTAGGATTTTTGAAGAAAAAAAGATTCTCATTAACTTTAAACTAGGAATCTCTAGTAAAAGAGCCCTAAATAAACTCTAACTATTTCATAATAATAATAATAATAATAATTATAATAATAATAATAATAATAATAATAATAATAATCTACAAGTAATAGTAGTAGTACATACGTGTTGTAATTAGTAATTGTTGTAAAATAATAATAATAATAATAATAATAATAATAATAATAATAATAATAATAATACAAAAATTATATATTTATCTATCAATGTGCAATTACACAAAAAAACTAAATTTTAAAAAATATAATATCTAATTTATCACTATTTCCCAAATCTACAAAAACAACTTAAAATATATATAATTAGCTTAAACAATTTTTTTTGTAGTTTTAGGAGTTAGCAATAAGTAATAAATAAATATTAAAATTTGAAAACACGGTTCAAGGAAAAGGTACTATTTATGTTCAAAAGTAATTTAGAGAATTTCTATTTTTAAAAAAAATAAATAATAAATATTTATATTTCAAGAATTTCTCACTTTTATATGTATGAACAAGCTAAAATTAAAATTGCAATTTCATTTCTCAAATAATTATATATTAATTTTTTAAAAAGTAACAACCTTATCTTATTATAACTAAAATAATTGATGTGATATTTGAATTTAAATTTAAAGAATTTGAGTTGGAATAAAGTTTTATCTTCTTAACATCTATTATATATATATATACACTCCTATAATAATACGTAAATGTTAGTCTTCTTCCTCTTCTTCTTTCATTGATCATTAGTTATTTATTGCATTGTTCCTATTTTTCGTTTTATGATTTATTTTTTAATTTTTATATATAGATGAATGATAATCGTAATTGCATGCTATTTTTTTCTACCATCTCCAAATTCAAGTGAGTAATATTTATTCTGATATCGTTTTTTGATTTTAATAAAACCTTAATTAAAATAATGTTCTATCTTTGTAACTTCTCTTATATATATTAACATGGTGATGTATAATTTTAAGTTCCTTCTCCATTTTTTGTTATTGATCGTTCTATTCTTCAATCAAATAAATTCTATTTTATTTAACTTTATTATTGTTACATGCAGACGATGATCATTTAATAGGCTAATTTTTTCTACTATATCCAATCTTGAATTAATGTTCTTATCTTTTTTGTGATGATTTTATTTTATTATTACTGTTGATTTGTGGAAGAGATAAAGAAGAATGAAGAAAAGAGAAAAGTAGATAACTGCGGAAGTAGAAATTTTATTAATATAGTTGACCCGGGTTAAGTTTTTCTATATCTTGTGTTTTATATTATTGATCTCCTTTTTAGTGTTGTTTTATTTCAATTTTTTTCTTTATTTAATCAATTTTATGCAATGGAAATTATTTCTGTAGTAATATCACAATTACGAATTGTTCTGTATTTAAATTATTTTTGACAATCTGAAATTATTAAATTGTAAATAATAAAAAAATATAAAACATAAATTATTTTTTGCAACTATATGATTAGTTTTACCAATATAAATTTGGTTAGAGATGGGGAGGAGGAAATGTTAACAAACTAACATTTTAAAACTATGAATAATATAATAAAGAAAAATATAAAATATATTTTTTTCTTACAATTACAGAATTATTTTTTCATAGAAACGTGCTTAGAGATACAGAATTAGAGAGGGGGAGGGGGGAGGGGATTGGATGCGTGAGGGGTGGGGGTAGAATTTATTTTTATTTGTTAAAAAAAATTGAGGGGGTGTGGAGATGGATGTACATGTGGGGGTAGGGCTAAGGGTAGATATTTTAATTTTTTCATAATTATTGAGAAATAATAAGATAGTTAATTTTTTTTAAAAAAAAGTATATATGATTTAACATGCTTGAACGAGACACTTCAATAAGAAGCAATTAGAAATAATACGTTAATATTATTCGTGCATCGCACAGGTACATATACTAGTACATTATAAAGTAGAGACTGAAGCACCACAATTAGCCAAGTGACAAGCTACTGAGAAGACACATGACAATTTTTAGGACAAAATTTAATTGTATCGTAATAAATTTTTTGAATTAAAGCATTAGAAATATTTGAATTTGAAAATATATTATCCTTTATTATAAGTAACATTTTTTCATTTCCTTAAAAATAAAAATTCATGGTTGAAGAGTTCTAAATAAACTTCTATTCTTTCATAAACTTATCTCTTTTAAAATTTAAATGTTATATAATATATCTGAATATAACTTATTTAAATATTATATAAAAGAAGAGACTATAATAATAATGTAACGACCTGAAAAAAAAAATTTGATGAAATATGTGAAATTTGTTATTTTGTGTGATTTGACTGTTTTACCCTTCCCCGTAGTTGCATTATGGTATTTCTGGGGTGTGCAAATGGTTGACATGATTTTTGATATATTTTGGTATCATTTATGCAATATTGTGGTTTCTGATGGCTTCGAGAGCCTTATTTTGAACTTATATGGTTATATTTTGATCCGTGCGACGGATGACCGAACATACTGCGCCAGCAGCTCCGGAATATCAATTTTAGGCTAGGGATACCTTTGGTTCGGGTCCTGGTTCACCCGAGCTCATTTCGACCTATTGGTCGGAAAGTTGAAAAATTAAAAAGTTGGGTGTGGGACCCACTTTTGGTTGAAACGACCTTGTACGGAAAATTCGACTTCGCCAACAGATCCAGAATATCTATTTTATTGTGTTAGCATGTTTGGTATGATTTTACGACTTTTAAATCTCATTTCGACCCTCGATTGGGAAAATTGTGATCTCGGGTCTCGAGGATCAATTTTGTGAAAAAGAATTTTTCTGGAAAAAATGATATCTCCATGGCGTCCGATACATCGAATTTAGTGTGGTTTCATAGTTCATTTACATAAATCGGACTCCAAACGAATCTCGAGCACCCCGTCGAAGTCCATTTCGAATTAGAATAAAAACTACACAGTTATGCAGAAAAATCTGCAATATATTCAGTAGTTTTTTCACATTTTTGGCCCATGTTGCTCATTTTTCATCTTGTCTCTTGAGAGTTAAACCCTAAATATTTTGGGAGCTTAAAAGTGAAGTTTGTGAGAGCTTAGGAAGCTAGATTAACACCTATTTCTTGATTTTAATTATGGATTTAAGGTAAGAATTCACCATTTTCTTAGAAATTTCTTGATAAATTTCTCAAAACCTCAAAAATCTTAGGGCATGATTTTAAACCCAAATATCAACTCCTTTCACTTGAATAATATTTTTATCTTATAATTACTAGATTTTCATCAATTTAACCTTCAAAACAACTCTGATTCTTGATTTTAACCCGAATATCAAGGATTTTACCCGGTAAAGCTCAAAAATAATTTTTCTTCAATTGAACCCCGTTTTCACTCGATTTAACTTGGGTTTTCAGCTGTAGGTTCCTAAAATATGGGGAACATATTTTTGAAGTAAAGTTCTAATTTTGCGCTTCTTTTTCTGAAACCTATTTTGGGGGTCCGTTTTGACCCCGAATCAAAAGTAGTCAATATGGGTGTCGTTGGTTTTATTTTGATGCGTAGATTTCATATTTGATGTTTTTAGTAGAGTTCGGGATTGTTCGTGAAAAGTAAAGTCGCGGGTTCAAGTGTAGCGGACCGGTTTCGGCTTTCGATGTAGGTTATAGCTTAACTCTTCAGACTGTGATGGGTAGTAAATTATGGTATAAAATGCATGTTAAGGGTGGGAACTAATCATGAAAAATGGCTATCTACGTGTTGTGCCCGTGTGGGGGCCTATATGTGATGTAATTGTCAAAATTGAAATATTATGTGATATGTTTGATTGTGTGGGGTCCTATGTGACATTGATAGCCTTGAATACATGTGAGTAATTGTATTATATTTTTTAATGTGGTACCATGGGTGTATTGTGATTATATTCATACTTTACTGGCATATGAGACATGTGGAAATTCATGGATGAAATGAAAATAACGAGTGAATATTAGCTCATGTGGTTGTGAAAATGTATCATTGTGGTTGGTTGTGGAAATAAATCATGTGGTTGGTTGTGAAAATACTTATTGTGATTGGTTGTGAGCATTACATCTTTATATCATATTCATTCATGAAACATTGGTACCACCGTGGCAACATCTGAGAAACACTGGCAACACCTTTTTAAAAATATTGTAATATCTTATAAAACCCTTTCTGAGGGATGTGCCGGAAAGGAGATATGAGATATGTGGATTGTATATGGGTTGACGAACCCCCCATGGGTCCTACGTCAGGAAGCTTTGGCTCCGTAGGTGTATACGGGGATTGTGTGATGATCCCGGAGGTTGTGCGACAACCTCATGCATCATTATCATCATCATTATCATATACATTGCATTTACTTTATTGTGTTTATGTTGTGTTGTATTGTCTTATTGACTTGTCATCTATGTATTTCTCTTACCTTTCTTTACTTATATTTGATGATCTCGTATCTACATGTTCTCTCTTGCTCTATTTTATATGTCACATAATTTATACTTGTGTTCTATATCTTGATGTGTTTTTGCAATATATGTAAGATATATTAGAATTGTTAGTGCAGGCGGTGTGGGCTACCATTGTGGGACATTTTCTGATTGAAGGTGACGTGCCCTTAGTGTATATTTTGTATGCCTTATTTACTACTTTTCTTAGTCGGCCTATGATACCTACTGAGTACAAGTGAACCGTACTCAGTCCTACTGCGCCCTTTCGGTGCAGGTCTTAGCTTGAGTGCGCCTCAGCTTACTTGATTCGGGTGGTTGTTGGAGCTTCCAAGGTAGCGGTTGGACATTCATGCGTCCGAAGTTCACCTCTATCTTTCTATACTAGTTATGTCTTTATTAGTGTTCGGAGACAGTTATTATTCGTTTGTGGTTATTTTTTTGATGTATTTAACTCTTGGATTGTATTAGTAGTTCTTACACTATTGACAACTAGTTTTGGGCATAATTGGTGCTTTGGATAAGTTCTTTCCGCATTGTTATGATTATTTATATGGTTCGACTTTATTCTAGAAGCCTTACATTGGGTATTTCTATCTTTTTTCTCTATTCGTATCAATTTGGGTGATAGGCTTACTTGTCAAGGTACGCCACGACAAGTGCCATCATGACCCTCATTTTTGGGTCGTGACAAAGTGGTATCAAAGCCAGGTTTCATTGGTCTCAATGGTGTAAGAACGGGATGTCTAATAGAGTCTCGCGGATCGGTACGTAGACGTCCGTATCTATCTCCGAGAGGCTATAGGATGTCTTTAAGAAAATTCCCTCGTTTAATTCTTTATCATACAAAATTCTTTCATACCCTGTATTATGAGTTGTGTTTCACTCTTTCTATGTGAATGGAGTTGCTTATACCTCTTATCAGTTATGTGATGCAGCTAGAGATTATTGGATATCATTTGTTGGTTGTAAGCTTGTTAATGCTCCTCAGTTGTCATGTGATCAGTTTGTTGATGCCTTTCTGGAGAGATTTGTGCCTTTTAGTTTGAGAGATCATATGTGGGACGAGTTTGATAATTTGAAGCAGGGCTCCATGACAGTTTTTGAGTATAAGGCATGCTTCCATACCCTGTCTTGATATTTCTATGATAGCATTTCCATCTTGGGTTGTCTTCCTTCTGTTGGCTACATTTCATATAGTTATGTTTGGGGCTTCTTTGTAGATTATTGTGGATCATGCTAAGATGACAGAGGATATTCTTAGTGCATCTCAGGGAGGCACCAAGAAGGCGAGATATTTTGGTGAGTTCAGGAGTCAGACCTTCCGAGGAAAAAATTTTAGAGGTTCTCATGGATACTATGGTAGGCCAGTATAGGTGGCATTATAGAGTTCAGGTGGTGGACCTTCTAGTCCAGCAGTTCAGGGTGGCCGTTCAGGCCCAGTTGTACCTTCTCCTATTGAGACTCGTCGCAGAGGTTGTTATATGTGTGATGAGATTGTCCATGTGGCCAAGGACTGTTCTTGCCGCGTGTTTAGAGATAACCTTATTTTAGCTGTGAGAGGTAGGTATTCTACCAAAGGTGCTAAAGGTAAAAATGGTAGAGCCCGTGTTGGTGGTTATGGGGCCATTCAGCCAGATGGTAGTCATGAATAGTGCTACGCTATATCAGTTAGATCTGAGGCAGATGCTTCAGATGCTATAATCATAGATACCGTTCTATTTGTTTCAGACTTGCATGTTATTATTTGATCCTGGATCGACTTTCTTCTATGTGTCTGTATACTTTTCTTTGGGTTTTGATTTTGTTAGGGATTCTCTTGCCTTGCCTACTCGTGTATCTACCTCGGTAGGTGATTCTTTAGTGGTGGATCGGGTGTATCGATCTTGTGTTGTGACTTTTGCCGGACGTGAAACTTTGGTAGACTTGCTTGTATTAGATATGGTTGATTTTGATGTTATTTTGGATATGGATTGTTTGGCTCCTTATCATGTTGTGTTAGATTATTTTGCTAGGACTGTGACTTTAGCTTTAGTTGGTATGACAAGGATAGCTTGGAAAGGGTACACTTAATTCAGGTCCTAAGAGTGTTATATCTTATGTTCAGGCTCATAAATTGGTTGAGAAGAGATGTTTATCTTACTTGGCCCATATTCCTGACACAAGTGTTGTTTTTTCTCCTTTCTTGGATTCTGTCCGTGTTGCCCGTGAGTTTATAGAGGTGTTCCCTATGGACTTCCCTAGTATGCCTTCGAATTGAGATATTGATTTTATTATTGATGTTGAGTTGGGCACCGAGCCCATTTCTATTCCACCCTATAGGATGGCCCCAACAGAGTTGAAAGGAAGTAAAGGATTAGTTATAGGAGTTGTTGGATAAGGGATTTATTCGACCTAGTGTTTCACCTTGGGTTGCATCTGTCTTGTATGTAAAGAGAAAGGATGGGTCTATGCAGATATATATTGATTATCGACAGTTGAACAAGGTGATAGTTAAGAATAAGTATCCTTTTCCTTGCATTAATGATTTATTTGATCAGTTTCAGGGCGCTGTGGTGCTTTCGAAGATTGAATTATGGTTCGGTTATCACCAGTTGAGGATTAGAGCTTTGGATATTCTGAAAATAGCTTTTCGGACTCGAAATGGTCATTATAAGTTCTTGGTCATTTATTTTGGGTTGACTGATTCCCCTGCCCCATTCATGGAGTTGATGAACAAGTGTTTCGACCATATATTGGCTCCTTTATTATGGTATTTATAGATGCTATCTTGGTTTATTCTAAGCGTGAGTTTGAGCAAGAGGAGCATTTGTGGATTGTACTTTAGAGATTGAGGGATGAGAAATTGTATGCTAAGTTCTCAAGTGTAAGTTTTGGTTAGTGTTTATTTTCTTTCTTGGGTCATGTGGTGACTAAGGAAGGTATTATGGTTGATCCAGCTAAGGTTGTAGCGGTTCATGATTTGGGCTAAACCTACTTCGCCCATCGAGATTCAGAGTTTTATTGGCTTAGATGAGTATTATCGACGTTTTGTTGAGGGTGTTTCATCTATTGCAGCTCCATTGACCAAATTGACCCAGAAAAAGATTTCTTTTCAGTGGTCCGAAGCTTATGATGCGAGCTTCCTGAAGCTCAAAGATTTGTTGAATTCAGCTCCTATATTAGCTTTGCCTAAGGAGGGCATGGGCTTTACTATCTTTTGTGATGCTTCAGGTGTTGCGTTAGGTATTGTGTTGATGCAGGAGGGCAAGGTAATGGCTTATGCATCTCGTCAATTGATCCTCATGAGAGGAATTATCCTACCCATAATTTGGAGTTGTGCACAATTGTGTTTGCCTTGAAGTTTTGGAGGCACTACTTGTGTGGATTCCATCAGCGAGATCTTCTTAGGAGGCAGCGTTGCTGGCTTGAGTTGCTTAAGGATTATGACTTGACTATGCTCTATCATTAGGGAAAGGCTAATGTGGTTATGGATACCTTGAGCTAGAAGTCTGCTAGCATGAGTAGCTTTGTGCATCTTTTGACTCAGGAGAGGTCGTTGGTCTTGGAGGTTCAGTCTTTAGATAATCTGATGGTCAGGCTTGATATTTCAACACCAGGGCGTGTTTTGGCACTTGTGGATGCTAGACCCTCTTTGATGGAGCAGATTCGAGCTCATTAGTTTGACGATGTTGAGTTGAGGTTGATTCGAGATAAGATGCTGAGTGGAGAGTCTAAGGAAGCCTCACCTAATTCAGATGAAGTTTTGAGGATTGAGGACTGAGTTTGTATGCCGAGAGTGGTGATCGAATTAAGTTGATCTTGGAGGAGGCCTATTGTTCCAGATATTCCATCCATCTAGGTGTGACTAAGATGTATTGTGATTTGAGACAGCACTACTGGTGGGGTGGTATGAGGCTAGATATAGCAGATTTTGTGTCTCATTGCCTATGTTGTCAGCAGGTGAAGGCCGAGCATATGAGATTTGGTGGTTTACTTCAGAGATTACCCATTCTTGAGTAGAAGTGGAAATGCATCACTATGGACTTTGTGACTGGTTTGCCACGTACATCTCATGGTTCTGACAGTGTTTGGGTCATCATGGATCTATCGATCAAGTTAGCTCATTTTATTCCGGTTTAGGTCTCATTTAGTGCTAAGAGGTTAGCCCGTATCTATATTCGTGAGATTGTACGTCTGCATAGAGTGTCGGTGTCCATTATTTCAGATCGAGGTCCTGTGTTCACATCTCACTTTTGGAAGACTTTTCAGGATGAGTTAGGTACTCGAATGGATCTTAGTTCAGTGTTTCACCCCAGGCTGATGGCCAGTTAGAACGGACTATCCAGGTTTTGGAGTATGCATCGAGTGTGCATGATGGATTTTGGTGGCCAGTGGGAGCAGCATTTGGCTTTAGCATAGTTTGGACATAGTAATAGCTACCATTCCAGTATTGATATGGCTCCTTTTGAGGCATTGTATGGTAGGCATTTCTGCTCTCGAGTAGGTTGGTTCGATGTTTCAGAGGTAAGACCTCGAGGTACAGACTTGCTTCGTGAGTCTTTGGATAGGGTCCGGGTCATTTAGGAAAGACTTAGAGCGGCCCAAAGTAGGCAGAAGAGTTATGTTGATCGTAGACTTCGTGTCTTGAGTTTTGGTGTTGGTGATCATGTTTTCCTTCGAGTTTCACCCATGAAGGGAGTGATGAGGTTTGGGAAGGGGGCAAGCTTAGCCCTAGGTATATTGATCCGTTTGAGATTCTTCGGACTATTGGTGATGTGTCTTATGAGTTGGCTTTGCCCTTTGATCTATCTGTTGTTCATTCAGTTTTCATGTTTTTATTCTTCGTGGCTATATTCTTGATAAGTGTCATGTCATTCGTTGGGATTCAGTTCAGTTAGATGAGCGGTTGTCCTTTGTTGAGGAGCCAGTTTCCATTTTGGCTAGGGATGTTAGGCAGTTATGCTCTAAAGTGATCCTTGTGGTTCAGGTCCAGTGGCAACTTTGACCTGTAGATATGACTAATTGGGAGATTGAGTCTGATATGCATAGTTCCTATACCTATCTTTTCATTGATTCAGGTATTTTCTTGCCTTAGTTCGAGGATGAACTAGATTTTTAGTGGAGGATGATGTAACGACCTAAAAATTTTTTTTTCGATGAAATATGTGAAATTTGTGATTTTATGTGATTTGACTATTTTACCCCTTCTCGTAGTTGCATTATGGTATTTCTGGGGTGTGGGAGTGGTTGACATAATTTTTGATGCATTTTGGTATCATTTATGCAATATTGTGGTTTTTTATCGCTTCGAGAGCCTTATTTTGGACATATGTGGTTATATTTTGATCCGTGCGATGGATGACCGAACAGACTGTGCCAGCAACTCCGAAATATCAATTTTGGGCTAGGTAGACCCTTGGTTCGGGTCTTGGTTCACCCGAGCTCATTTCGACCTATTGGTCGGATAGTTGAAAAATTAAAAAGTTGGGTGTGGGACCCACTTTTGGTTGAAACGACCTAGTATGAAAAATTCGACTTTACCAACAGATTTGGAATGTCGATTTTAGTGTGTTAGCATGTTTGGTATGATTTTACGGCTTTTAAATCTTATTTCGACCCTCGATTTGGAAAATTATAATTTCGGGTCTCGGGGGTCAATTTTGTGAAAATGATTTTTTCTGAAAAATCTGATATCGCCATCGCATCCGGAACGTCGAATTTAGTGTGGTTGCATAGTTGGTTTGCATAATTGGACTCTAAACGAATCCCGAGCACCCCGTCGAAGTCCATTTCGAGTTGGAATAAAAATTGCAGAGTTATGTAGAAAAATCTGCAATATATATAGCAGTTTTTTCACATTTTGGGCCCATGTTGCTCATTTTCCATCTTGTCTCTTGAGAGTTAAACTCTAAATATTTTGGGAGCTTAAAAGTGAAGTTTGTGAGAGTTTGAGAAGCTAGATTAACACCTATTTCTTGATTTTAATTATGGATTTAAGGTAAGAATTCACCCTTTTCTTAGAATTTTTTTGATAAATTTTTCAAAACTCCAAAAATTTTAGGGCATGATTTTAAACTCAAATTTCATTTCCTTTTACTTGAATAATATTTTTATCTTATAATTACTAGTTTTTCATCAATTTAACCTTCAAAACAACTCCGATTCTTGATTTTAATCCGGATTTCAAGAATTTTACCCGGTAAAACTCAAAACTGATTTTTCTTCAATTTAAACTCCATTTATCACTCAATTTAACTTCGGTTCTAAGCTGTAGGTTCCTAAATTATGGGGAACATATTTTTGAAATAAATTTCCAATTTTGTCCTTCTTTTTTGGAAACCTATTTTGGGGGTCGGTTTTGACCCTGAATTAAAAGTAGTCTATATGGGTGTTGTTGGTTTTATTTTGACGCGTAAATTTTATATTCGATGTTTTTAGTAGAGTACGGAATTATTCGTGAAAAGTAAGGTGACGGGTTCAAGTGTAGCGAACCGATTTTGGCTTTCGAGGTAGGTTATGGCTTAACTCTTCAGACTGGGATGGGTAGTAAATGATGGTACAAAATGCATGTTAAGGGTGGAACTAATCATGAAAAATGGCTATCTACGTGTTGTGCCCGTGTTGGGGCCGATATGTGATGTCATTATCAAAATTGAAATATTATGTGATATGTTTGACCATGTGGGGTCCTATGTGACATTGATAGCCTTGAATACATGTGAGTAATTGTATTATATTTTTTTAATGTGGTACCATGGGTGTATTGTGATTATATTCATACTTTACTGGCATATGAGACATGTGGAAATTCATGGATGAAATGAAAATAACAAGTGAATATTGGCTCATGTGGTTGTGAAAATGTATCATTGTGGTTGGTTGTGGAAATATATCATGTGGTTGGTTGTGGAAATACTTATTGTGATTGGTTGTGAGCATTACATCTTCATATCATACTCATGTATGAAACATTGGTACCACCGTGGCAATATCTGAGAAACACTGACAACACCATTTTAAAAATATTGTAACACCTTATAAGACCCTTTCCGAGGGATTTGTCGAAAAGGAGATATGAGATACGTGGATTGTATATGGGTTGACGAACCCCCCATGGTTCCTACGTCGAGAAGATTTGGCTCCGTAGGTGTATACGGGGGTTGTGCGATGATCCCGAAGGTTGTGCGACAACCTCGTGCATCATTATCATCATCATCATTATCATATACATTGCAGTTACTTTATTGTGTTTATATTGTGTTGTATTGTCTTATTGACTTTTCATCTATGTATTTGTCTTACCTTTCTTTACTTGTATTTGATGATCTCGTATCTACATGTTCTCTCTTGCTCTATTTTATATGTGACATAATCTATACTTGTTTTCTATATCTTGATGTGTTTTTGCAATATATGTGAGATATATTAGAACTCTTACTGCAAGCGGTGTGGGCTACCGTTGTTGGACATTTTCTGATTGCAGGTGATGTGCCCTTATTCTATATTTTGTATGCCTTATTTACTACTTTGCTTAGTCGACCTATGATACCTACTGAGTACAAGTGGACCGTACTCATGCCTACTGCGCCCTTTCGGTGCATGTCCTAGCTTGAGTGTGCCTCAGCTTACTTGATTCGGGTGGTTGTTGGAGCTTCCAAGGTAGCGGGTGGACATTCATGCGTCCGAAATTCACCTCATCTTTCTATACTAGTTATGCCTTTATTAGTGTTTGGAGATAGTTATTATTCCTTTGTGGTTATTTTTCCGATGTATTTGACTCTTGGATTGTATTAGTAGTTCTTACACTATTGACACCTGATTTTGGGCATAATTGGTGTTTTGGATAAGTTCTTTCCGCATTGTTATGATTATTTATATGGTTCGGCTTCATTCTAAAAGCCTTACCTTGGGTATTTCTATCCTTTTTCTCTATTCGTATCAATTTGGGTGATAGACTTACTTGTCATGGTACTCCGCGACAAGTGTCATCATAACCCTCGTTTTTGGGTCCTGACAAATAATCTCTCTCTCTATTATTATTATTATTATTATTATTATTATTATTATTATTATTATTATTATTAATAATAATAATAATAATAATAATAATAATAATAATACTAAAGAATGGATAAGAAAGAATAATAAACTGATTTTCTTTTATGAAATGGATATGACATTTGAATTTAAATAAATGAAAGTTGATTTGTAATGAAATTCTATAGCTTATTAATCCCTATATATATATATATATATACACTCTTACAATTATACATAATGTTAAACTTCTCTTCTTCTTCTTTTTGGTTCTATTATTCGTTATCATTTTTTGTTAATTAATATAGTTATAGAATTCTTCATATTCTTTATGTTTTGGAAACTTTTCTGATTTAACATTTTTATTTTTATATGCAGATGATGATCGTCTAATAGATATGTTTTCGTATTATATCCAAACATAAATTTAAGCAAGTAATATTTTTTATTCAGATTTTATTATTTGATTTTGCTAAAGTAAATATACTCGATTATGTAAATCCAAAACTTTCTATTAAAAATTTAGTCAAATTAATATTTTTCAATGCTAAATTTTGTCAATATTTTGACATGATATATTATTTCATTAAAAAATTTTAAATTGTGAATAATATAATAAAAAAAAATATAAAACATAAAAGTTTTTTGTGATTACATAATTTTTTTTACTCAGATAGATTTGGTTAGAAATGATGGGGGGGGGGGGGGGGGGGGGGGG
>NC_061111.1:112617745-112692888 GCF_002878395.1 Capsicum annuum | reverse complement strand
GTTTTTTTTTTCTTTTTTTAAATTGAGGGAGGAGGAGGGGTTTGGAGATGGAGGCGAGGTAGGGGTAGAATGTTTTGTGTATTTTATTAAAAAATAATATGATAGTTAATTTTTTTTAAAAGATAATATGATTTAAATATACTCAAATGAGACATTCCAATATTAGAATTAATTTTTAATATTATTTGTACATCACAAGAGTACTGTACTAGTAGTTTTATATAGTGAAGTTTAAGGAATTTTAACCCTGAAAAGAAATCTACGATGCACAAAAGTCCCTACTTTGACTTTTCATAAATTTTTCTTTTAGAAATATGGTATATAGTTCAAATAAAGGAGGATTTAAAAGACAAAATAAAGTTGAATTAGAAATTATAATATTATGAAAATAATTAAATAGTAATTATTTCTAAATAGTAGATAAGCAATTAAGTGACATTTTTGTATTATTATTTCATATATAATATATAAATTTTATTTATCTATTGTATTAATATACTAAGTTTTATTTCATCATTTAAAAAAATATTATATTTATTATTTTTCTTCATTAATCATTATTTTTAATATGCATTTTGTGCTAATTAATTCAGGATGCAATATACACATCCAACACATACATTAAAGTTATAAAAAATACATATTTTTTCCACTTAAATGAATATAATACATATAGTGTAATTTTCATTGCAATATTATATACTCCAATCTTTTGTATCCAATCTTTTATATTTACGTGATAAGAGCCTTATAAATGTTGTTTAAATTTTTTTTCTTTTATTTAAATACTCTATTTTAGACAAAATCATTTTTTTTACTTTTCTTTATTATTTTAATTATATTAAAGGTTGACTATTTTACTATTTTCTCAAATTATTATTTACTTTAAATATAGTGTTTACAAATTAAGGAATACTAAAATATATGTGATTAAGGAAAAATATATGGAGAATTAATGTTGGTAAGTTTTTTTTTTCTTGTGTACATGAAAGAGGAGTCCTAAAATACATATTAATAGGAAAGAAAAAGGATAAAGAAAATATGATGATTTCTATCAAAATTAGAATAATAATATTTAATAACCACTTTATTTCTTAAAAAAAATTAAATAATAAAAATAATAAAACGCCATGCACGGCAGTTCCTTTTAATAAATTTGTTTTAGGACTCTCTTTTTTTTTTTTTTTTTTTTGACAAAATGACCAAATACAAAAAAATTCCAAGCATTTGTTAAATTTTGGGAATCCTTTAGAAAAAAAAAAATGGACAGAACGGAATATCCCTTTCATCTATAATCCCGTTGCTAATTAAGAATAATAATTGATTTTTTATTTTTCTCATCCATTCTGTATAGCACTTTTTCATTAGTATACTGATCTTAATTTCTCTTGTTAGTTTATTGAACTAGTTTGTTATTTTATTGAACTAGTTTAGGTGTACGCATCTTGCACGTATACCTCACTTTAATGAATTCAAACATCACATTAAATACGATATTTGTTAAAATAATAAAAATAAATATAATAATGAAATGAAACTTCTTTTGAACATGTAAAATTGAACAATTTATTTAATTAGATATATAGTATTTGTAAATGTCTAAGTACAAATAAAGTATACATTGACAACTCCTTAAATTTGCATAGATTTTATCTAACCACTTGAATTACTGTTTGTTTCAGTTGAACACTTGATAAAGTATTTTTATTAGACACTTTTAATTCTGAAATAATTTTTCTATTTACTCTCATGCATCTCTCAAATTTTTAAGTTAATTGTATATTTAGATTCATAGTTTCATTGAAAAGTCTAATAATTTTTCATGGTTCGTTTTAATTTCAGCAAGTGCGTGCATTATAGTTGTAAGATTTAAGATTTTTAGCATACAAAACATGTTTAGATTTTAGTCAAAAATCGTGCTTTCATTGTTTAAACATTTGTAAATGTTTGTATTATCTTGTCTGTTGTGGACCCATTCAATTGTCACCCCTTTATAAAGTACTGTACGTTTATGTTCCTGTTCTTTGGTTCTTTAATAAGATGATCCATTAGTGATTAATAATTCATATTAAGTTGTATAATTTGACTTGATCAAATGACTCACATATTGAAAAATATACAATTTATTGAGGAGATAATTTTACGCTAATCAAACAATTCCAATAAATTTTCATGAGAATGAAATTACTTTTTTAAAAATCGTCACACTTTTATAGTACAAATATCGATGTGTTGCACATGTATGTCATGTCAATAATTGAGATATTAACATGTACATAAAAATCATCAAAGTAGACCGACATTCATCTACAAATTCTAAACTATAACAAAACAATACAACAATAGAGTAACAATACAATTAAACCTAACATTTACACAAATATTTTCTCAAAGCTGACCGATATTCATCAACCATGTGTAAACTACAACGAAAAAAATATGATAATAGAGATATTAAAATAATAAAATTAAAGCCTAATATTTACAAAAAAAATTCTCAAAGCCGACCTGCACTCATCTATCACTTCTATTAAGTAGAAAAAATAACAATAGTAAGATACTAGGACAATACGACTTAACTTAACCTTTACATAAAAAAATTCTTAAAGTTCAACTGAACATACAAAATAATACGATATTAGAGAAATCAAAACAATACAATTAACCTAACCTTTATACAAAAATTTCCTCAAAGCTAACGAATATTCACTACCACCTATAAACTACAACAAAAAATACGATAATAGAGATATCAAAATAATACAACTAAATCTATCAAAAATATGGGTGAAGAGGTTTGATAAAAATGGAAAACTTAGTCCCCGTTATGTTGGCCCGTATAGAGTCTTGAGCCGTGTTGGTAAAGTAGCCTATAAGGTTGAGTTGCCCGCAGAGTTGTCAGTCGTTCATCCTTTTATTCATGTCTCCATGCTTAAGAAGCATATTGGTGATTCCATTGTAGTAGATCCTTCGGAGAGTACTGCTATGCAGAATAGTCTTTCCTTTGATGAGATTCTTGTGGAGATTCTAGATTTTCAGATCCGTAGACTGTGAATAAAGAGGTTCCCTTGGTCAAAGTTTTGTGGCGAAACCAGTCAGTTGAGGGCGCTACTTGGGAGGCAGAAGCAGACATGCAAGCCAAGTACCCGCACTTCTTTTCCATGAGTTCAGATCAATCTGAAGGTATTGTTCTTCCTTAATTTAGCCCTTCTAATCTAAAGTTCAACTATGTATCTATTCTTGCATGAGTTCTTAAAATTTCTGAGGTATTCAAGAGTTTAGAGAGATTTTGAGCCGCTTAGCAAATTGAATAGTCTAACTAGCGAAATTCAAGGATGAATGTTTCCAAGGGAGAAATATTGTAAGGCCCTGCAAAGTTCCCTCGTAGTCTGAGCCTTAGAGCGTGTCAAGTAAAGTATAATTCTGACCCTAAAAGATTGAGAAGTGACTTCCCAAGTGATTGGTGTTTAAAACAAATAGAATTTTCTTAAATTTGACTTTTTGTCATGTAGATAATTGAATTTGCTTTCCAACGATACCAATTTTGTCCAAATCCGATATTGAGGTGAGAAGTTATGATCATTTTACTGAGAGTTGTCAAACCACCTAGGTGAGACAGATGATTTGATGGACCGTCGAGTCTACGACGGCTCATCGCAAGCAAGGCAGTAACTCTTTTTTTTTGGCCCAAGTGCGATGGCCAAAATGACGGACCATCACGACTGCGACGGACCATCATTGGGACCTTCGCGCTCAGGAAGTGTGGCCTCATCCTGGCCAATGTGCGATGGAAGATCTGACGGACCGTTGGGTATGAAACGAACCATTGTTGAGACTGTCGCATCGAGGTAGTGTGTTCATTTTCTGTCCAACGTGCGACGGGCGATCCGATGGATCGTCAGACTTGCGACGGACCGTCGCTTCAACCGTCGCAACCCCTGTTCAGTGTTTTTAACTCGTTTTAACAAGGGGATTTTTGGTATTTCCACTCTTTTATCAACCAGATATATTCCAAACGAAGAAAATGACTCCATTCATCATCCAAAACACAAGAGAGCTAGGGTTTCCCCCTCAAGATCAAATCTAAAACCCTTCTCTAAGAAATCCAAGAGCTCTCCATATATTCTACAAATTGAATTGAGACTTGAGTTCCCCAAGTTCGAGGGTTACAAGAACCCTCTCTCAAGAATGAGAAGAAGAGTTTAGAGCAATCTTGTTCATCCAATTTCATAATCGAAGGTATGTGGGGTTTTGAACAAGGGTAATCCTTTCATCCTTGTGCCCAAAGGCTTATTTAAACTATGATTTTCTGCAATCTATGAGATTTTAAATAAATTTGAATTAGGGGTTTTCACCCATTATTATTGATTGTAATATTTTGATGTTTCCCATGAATTGAGAGTCTAATGGCATGATTTTCACATGTTTTCTTGAGAAATTGAAGCTGGTTCTATACCCCATGATTTTAATCCTTGAGAAATTAATAGTTGAAATGTTTGAGATATTGAAGTATATGAGTATTTTTAGATTTTGAGACAAATTGCTGAAATTTCCAAATTTCTACATGAGTTATGAATCTATATGCTATCTATTATGCTTTTGATGAGTTTTAACTTGATATTGAATTATGGGTTATTGAGCCCTACTTGAGATTTGTAATTTTATGAACTCTTATTCTATAAGCACCCATGATTTGAGTATTTTGAGATTATTGAGAAAGGTTTTGACCTAATGGTCATGGAGTTTTGAAATCCACTTCACCACATGAGTTTACAGATTTGATTGTTGGGTTCTTGATGAACCATAAGATTATTTTAAAGTGGATTTCCATGAGATGAGCGAGATAAACTAAAGGGAGTACTATTTAGCATCGAGTTGGATAAGTTACAATAGTTTCTTACTCCAGAACTACGTGCCACCATAGGTTTGAGATTTTGGGCCTAAGGCTGAGATATTAGGCCCGAGGTCGAGATAAGTGATCACTGAATTGAGGTTATACTTCCTGGTAAGAATATCACGCTTCTCCACAACGTGGGGTCTCCTTCTTAGGAGGACAAAACATTGAACTCCATGTAGCTTGCATGGTTTATGTCGATTAAGAGAACCTCCCTAGGACTAAAAGTATTTTTTTTATATATGTATTTTCTCTAAAGCTTTGAGATAAGTTATTTCCCTAAACTAGAGTATCTTTCCATTGAGATAGAATGTTCTTCCTGAAGCTTGAAACGAGATAATTTCATAAAGTGAATGAAATGCCTTTAAGTATGTTTCAAAGTTATGTGATTCCAAATTCCAAGTACTTGAGTTCAAAAGAGTTATGAGTTCTTGGTCAATAAAGAAGTTTTACTCTCCATGAGACATATGAATGCGTTAAAAGTATTTTTTAAGTTTCCTTTAGCCTATGGGTAATGAGAATAAGAGAAGATTACCGATATCAAAGTTAAACTATGATGACTCATGAGATTTGTGTTACATGCTCCATTCTACATGATTCATGAGCTTTACATTTTATACTTATTCAAGCCATGTGAGTCATTACTTATTACATGCATGATTTGATTAAAGAGTATTGATATTGTTTTATATAAATGCATGCACCCCCACATACTCAGTACATTCCCAAGTGCTGATCCACATATACGTCTATGTGCTACATTGTCTTATAATGTAGGTTCAGGTGCTCAGTCCCAGCCTCATCAGTGACTTCCAAGTACCTCTGTCTACATTTCTACAGTGGTGAGTCCTCATGGTTCGAGGACCTATCTTCAGACATTTCAGCATTTGAGAGACTATGTAACTACTTTCAGTTCATTTCGAGTTAATTAGGGATCTGTCCCAAAGGCTCTCTAGTTCATGGATTAGTAGAGGCTTTGTCAGACTAGTTGTTAGATTGTGATTATTTTGAGAGTTCCAGCATTGTGGTCGTTTGGAACGAGTATTTTCTCTATATTTCCATTCATATGATATGACTATTCTAGTGTTTGAATTATTTTATCTTGAAATGAGTATTATTAGTAGTAGCAGGCTCAAAGGGTTAGCTTGGGGCTACTTGTAGCCTTAAACACCGTGTGATGTCCCGAAAGGTGATTTTGGATCGTTACAAAAATGGTTTGGCTTAATAAACATACTTGAGGGGTACAAGAAAATCCCCCAAGTTAATATGGTAATGAATACTTGTGGGGTACATGGGAATCCCCCATGTTAATTGGATAACATGGTCTATGGGTACATGAGAATCCCTTAACCACTAAAAGGTTTGGCTAAGGACAATACTTACAAATTATAGTCGGTATGAGGATACCACTACTAATAGCCTTGGTTAATAATAATGGAATAATGGTTTGGTTGGAAATTGGTTTTAATTGAGCATTAATGGCGGGGTGTGAAAGCTAACCGTGAAGGTGGGAGTCCAATGAATGAGCACTGGAAACAGAAGCGAACCTAGAATTTGAAGTCTGTGGGTGCACCGGTGTTGTCAAAGGCGCGCATAAGCCTCATAGCGAGACTCAAAATGTGTTGAGCGCTAGCCTCGTTTAATGTATAACTTAGGTTCTAATTTCTAATACATACTTTTCCTTGTCAATGAGGCTTTCTAAAGAGACAAACTATTTTACTTTATAAAATAAAAATTAATTTGTTTGTTCATATATTTGTCATTCATGCTTATATTATTAATCTTGGACTAGACATATATTTATATTTTTTCTTTTTTTATGCCTTTTTTTCATTAAATCTCACACTTTTTTGTACTTTGTGCTTAAACATAATAGAACGTGAAGATTTTTTATGCTTATTACTTTTAATAATATTGGTGCACAATATTATCTTAAGAAGTTAGAAAAACTTCCAGTGTTGATTAAGGGATATTATCATATTTAATTGGTTGCCAAAGACATGAACAATACTGAAAAAAATAAATATATAGAACAACTATGAGTTCTAAGCTAATAACTTTACTTTGTTATAATATTAAGCTTACTTTTAACATTATTGAATAATTGGTTGTAGTAGCTCAATGGTCAAGGATGATTTATTTTAGGGATGGTCATGGGTCGAATCCCCAATCCAGCAATTTTGATGTTATAAATTTAGCAATAAGCCAAATATTGAAAATAAAAGCAAAAATATTGTGTGACTCAGGGATCGATCCCTGGTCCTGTGGATGGAAGCGATGGCTTCAACCAGCTCACCTAGGTGCACTACCATTTATCTTAGGATGCACTATTAACTATATCCCAATTTCTAAAGGTATATACACATATATACACATAATTTTTTTTATGTTAACGGGTGAACGTGCACCCCCACTAACATATGTGGGTCCGCCTCTGATTGGAAACTTATGTTTTTCGACATAAGGGGCAGGTCATTACGACCTTATATGACACTTATGAGGTACACGGGAATCCTCTAGGTATACTGTACATATGTATCATGGAGAGTGAAGGGTACATGGGAATCCCCAACATTTATGGTATCTCTGGTTCGTGCGGCTACACGCACCGAGGCCCGTTCAGGGGGTTACACTGGACCCATATAGCCTGTGGGTAGTTCTAGGATGGTTAAGCTTCACATACCTAGGTTAAAGGTTTTAAATGTATGCTAAACCTGATTCTCTTTTCCCGGCATAGTTATATATATGTATAGGTTGTATGCATATGGATGGTTTTACTTGGTTTTCTTAAATGACATTATTTTATACTTATCCTAAGTTCATGCTAGCGTTTACCCACTAACCCATCTTCAGGCAGTTGTATCCCCACGTGATGCAGGAACCAACTATTTTACTCTTTTGCTTAGCATTCAGACACTTGGGTGTCAGCTTTGGATTAAAGTGGTAAGCTTTCATTTTTTTAGAAGGCTATATTTTATGGATGTTATTTCATACTTTGGATTATTATAGATATTGGTTTTGGCTATGGTTAGGGGCAAGTCCTAATTGGATTTTAGTATTTTTTTAGTTAGAGGCTTTTGTGGAACTACTATGGGTTAGAATGGGTGGGATTAGTATTGGTTTTAGCCTTAGCATTGGTATTGGTATTGAGGATAATATTGATTGATGATATTGTTGGTTGTTCTATCGCATTTCATTTTGGGATTATATATTTAATTATTTATGAAACTTATTTAGTTATGGTCGGATTTATGGTAAGGGATTTGGCTTGGTATGGTTGATGGTTGGTATGGGACAGTTGGACTCGATTAGGTCGGTCATAGTTGTGGTCCTATCCAGAATTTTCATGTGAGCTGTTATGATATCTTTTTATATGCTTAAAATTTAGCCAACTCAGGGCAGATGACTGGAGGTTAGGTTGGGTAGTGGGGGTGGTCTCTGGTCCCGATCGAACTTGGGACGCCCATAACGACAAGGCCTCAGGTTAGGTCATGTCAGTTGGTATCAGAGCTTTAGGTTCATGGTCAATTGGTAGTCCACAAAGCCGTGTCTAGTTGAGTCTATTTTAGGGGTGTGTAGCATGCCACACTCATAAAAGAAAGACTACAGGGCATTTTAGGAATATTTCACTTTCTTGGTATTCTGTTTTCAAGCTTGGAATCTGATTCTTGGAGTTTTCTCTAATCCTTGGTTGTTCACTTTTTAGATCATGCCTCGATGATTTGGAACACAAGGAAATTCTTTTGTCCCACCTGGTGATGATATTTATGGGGTAAGTACTACACCTAGAGTTCGCACTCGATCTCAGGGTCCGATCCTATACCTGATTGTTCTGGAGTTCGCCTAGTTGTTGCTAGTCCTCCTCAAGGTAAGGTAACTGATGTGGAATTTTCCCAATCTATTCATACTATTGCTCTATTGGTTGCTACTCAGGCTGAGCAGGATGCATCTATCTACTAATAACAAGGGTTAGCTAGTTTATGAAGATAAATCCTCCTACTTTTACTAGTGTAAAGATAGAGGAGGATCCTCAAGGTTTCTTGGATAAAATGGAAAAGATATTTAGGGTGGTGTAAATTTTACATCTTATCAGATCAAAGATGTTTTGTACCCATGGTACGAGGAGTGGGATAGGGATATAGATGATGTGGAGAAGTTATCCTTATGGGATAATTTTTGTAATGCTTTTTTGAATCATTTCTTTCCTCAAGATCTGAGGGAAGCGAAGATAGAGGAGTTTATGAATCTCAAGCAAGGTAAAATATTTGTCAAGGAATATGCCTTAAAGTTTCATCAGCTGTCAAGGTATGCTCCTGATTTAGTAGCTGACATGAGAGCGAGAATGAGAAAGTTCACTTCTGGGCTATATAGGGATATAATCCTTGAAAGCAAGAATGCTTTGTTGATTAAGGATATGTATATTTTGAGGTTGGTTGTTCACTTACAACAGGTGGACGATAAAAAGAGAAAACATGCAGAGTTTGGGAAAAGGCAGGGTAAGAGGAGCAGGTTCTCTGATCAGAGTGGTGCTTAGCATCAGGGTGGTCGAGATGGAGGTAAATGCTCAAACAAGAAGTAGAGGAGTTTGGGTTCCTTCTTTATTACTAGTGTCCCTTACCCGAGGCAGTCCGATGAAAGACATCAATAAAGTGGAGATAATTTTTGGGCGTAGGGTGCCCAATCTTAGGTGAGTGAGGCATAGTTAGCTTCTTCATGGATACCATGATGGTTTTGTGGTTGTCTTCATCAGTGCTATTATGATTAAGGAAGGGAAAAGTATTTTAAATATGGCTAGCCAGACCATATGCTCAAAAATTTTTTAGTCGGGAAGGGTGCATCGGGAGCGGTCAAAGCTCTAGTTGCTTTGTTTTATGCTCCTGCACCTAGTGGTGTGGCTTTGGCGTCTGCTCCTATTTATGGTACTGACATAGGACAGAATAGGTTGTATTCTCTTGCATCACGATAAGAATCTGATGCATCACTTGATCTTGTTACTGGTACGTTACAACTCTTTTTCTGTAACGTGTATTGTCTACTTGATCCGAGGTCCACTCATTCCTATGTGAACAAAAAAGTGGCTGTGTGTTTTGATTTTGATCTTGAGGTTATTTTGGATCCTTTTTCTATTTCTACCCCAGTAGGTAACTTAGTTATTACTAAAAGAGTCTATAGGGTGTGTGTGGTATCTGTTAGTAGCAAGCAGACCTTGGTAGATCTATTTGAGATGGATATAGTAGATTTTGACGTTATTCTAAGGATGGATTGGTTATACTCTTGTTACACATCCTTATATTATCGGACCTGTAAGGTTATCTTTAGATTCCCTGGTGAATCGGTTATAGAGTAGGAGAGTGGTTCCCTAGCTCCTAGGGGGAGGTTTATTTCTTATCTTAGAGCTCAGAGGTTAATCTTTAAAGGTTGTACTTATCACTTGGTTCGAGTTAAATATTATAACTCAAAAGGTCCTTCTCTACATTCAGTTCTATTGGTAAATGAGTTTACTGAGGTCTTTTCGAATGATCTTCCTAGTGTTTCCTCGGATAGGGAAATAGAGTTTGGTATTGATTTGGTTCTTGACACTCGTCCAATATCTATTCCTCGTTATAGAATAGCTTTGACTGAGTTGAGGAAACTTAAGGAGAAACTTAAGGATATTCTGGTAAGAGGTTTATTCATCCTAGTATATCCCCATGGGGTGCACCGGTGTTGTTCGTGCACAAGAAAGATGTTTTTCTTTGGATGTGCATAGACTATCAATAGTTGAATAAGGTAATGGTCAAGAACAACTATCCTTTTCCAAGGATAGATGACTTGTTTGATCATTTGTAAGGTGCCAAGTTCTTCTCTAAGATAGATCTTCAGTCAGAGTATCATCAACTTAAGATTAGGGAGGAGGATATCCCTAAAATAGCTTTTTGTACTTGGTATGGGAACTTTGAATTCTTGGTTATGTCATTTGGTTTGACTAATGCCCTGACGATATTTATGGACTTGATGAACAGGGTTTTTAGGAAGTTCTTGGATCTTTTTGTCATTATGTTTATTAATGACATTCTGGTTTATTCTAAGAGTGATGTAGATCATGCTAATTATCTTCGTATGGTATTGCAGGACCTTGAAGGAACAACAATTGTATGCCAAGTTCTCCAAATGTAAGTTTTGGTTGAACGCTGTGACTTTTCTTGGTCATATTATTTCTAGCAAAAGGATCATGGTGGACCCTCAAAAGATGGTGGTGGTTACAAGGTAGCCTAGACCTATGATTTCAACCGATATTCGGAGCTTCTTAGGTTTGGCTGGGTATTTTTGGTGGTTTATGAAAAGATTTTCGATAGTAGCTGCTCCTTTGATTAAGTTGACTTAGAAAAAGGTGAAGATTTCTTAGTTGGATGCTCGTAAGAGGAGTTTCGAGAAGTTAAAAGATAAGCTAACTTGGGCTCTAGTTTTGACATTTCCTGAGGGCAGTGAGGGGTTTATGGTGTATTATGATTCATCTAGGGTGGTACTTGGTTGTGTCTTAATGTAGCATGGGAAGGTGATTTTCTACACTTCTAGGTAGTTGAAGGTGCATGAGAGAAATTATCCTAATCATGATTTGGTGCTATTGGTGATGGTTTTTTCTTTGAAAATCTAGCGATATTATTTGTATGGAGTGCATGTAGATTTCTTTTCTCATCATAAGAGTCTACAGTACGTGTTCACTAAGAAGGAGTTGAATCTCAGGCAGAGGAGATGGTTGGAGCTTCTTAAGGACTATGATATGAGTCTTCACTATCACACAGGTAAAGCTAACGTGGTTGATGATGCTCTTAGTAGGTTATCCATAGGGAGTAGGAAAGGGAGAATTGGTGAAAGATATTCATAGCTTGGCTAATCTTGGAGCTTATCTCTTGGACTCCGAGGATGGTGGCGTGATTGTACAAGAAGTGGTTCGATCATCTCTTGGTGTAGAGAATAAGGAGAAACAAGTGCTAGATCCTATCTTGATAAAAATCAAAGGTAATGTGGGTATGTAGAAGGTAATGGTCTTTGAGATCTGTAATGATGGTACTTTAAGGTACCAAGGGATGTTGTGCACTCCTGATATCAATGGCTTGCGGCAAAGGATCTTGGCCGAAGCTCATGAATCATGCTATACTGTACATCCCGACTTGATGAATATGTATCATGATCTCAAGGAGATATATTATTGGAATGGTATGAAAAGGGACGTGGCTGATTTTGTGGCCAAATGCATAATGTGTCAGCGAGTTAAAGTTGAGCACATGAGACCTGGTGGATTGTATCAAGAAATTGATTTGCCCGAGTGAAAATAGGAGGTAATCAATATGGATTTTGTTATCGGTCTTCCTCGGTCTTGGAACCAGTTTGATTTGATTTGGGTCATCATGGATAGGATGATAAAGTCCGCTCACTTCTTTCCAGTGAGGACTAACTTTTCGACTGAGGACTATGTAAAGTTATATCTTCAGGAGATTGTGAAGCTGCATGGGGTACCTATTTCTATTATCTATAATCGTGGTATGAAGTTTTCATCTCATTTCTGGCGGTCTTTTTAGAAGGGATTGGGTACTAAGGTGATTCTAAAAACTATTTTCATCCTCAGACGGATGAGCAAGTGGAAAGGACTATTAAGACATTGGAGGATGTGTTTCGGGCATATGTGATTAATTATGTTGGCAGTTAGGTTGAGCATCTACCTTTGGTAAAGTTTGCTTACAAAAATAGCTATCAATCTAGATCGGTATGGCCCTATTTAAGTCATTGTATGGTAAGAGGTATAGATCTCCTATTGGTTGGTTCAAGCTTGGTGAGGCGATAGGTTCGGTCTGGATTTGGTTTATCAGGCTATGGAAAAGGTGAAGGTGATTTAGGATAGGCTTAAGGCTGCCCAAAGTAGCCTAAAGTCCTATATAAATGTAAGGCGTGGAGACTTAGAGTTTAAGGTTGGGGATAAGGTGTTCCTAAAGGTATATTGCATGAAGGGAGTAATGCAGTTTTGTAAAAAAGGGAAGCTTAGTCCCTGGTATGTTGGTCCTTATGTGGTTCGATAAAGGGTTGGTAATGTGGCTTATAAATTGGAGTTGCCTTCTAGTTTGAGCTTTGTTCATTCGGTATTTCATGTTTCCATGTTAAGGAAGTGCATTGGTGATCCTTCTTTGCTTGTTCCTTTGGAGGGGTTGGGTATCTCAGACTCTTTGTCTTATGAAGAGGTCCCAGTTGAGATCTTGTATAGGCAGGTTCATCGGTTCCGGACCAAGGATGTGGCTTCCGTTAAGGTTCTTTGGAAGAACCATAAGGTGGAAGAAGCCACATAGGAATCGGAGGAGAACATAAAGTCTAAGTATCTGCATTTGTTTTCTGTTCCTAGGATTCGTGCGGTTCTTCAACACATCTTTATTTTTTGAGTTTGTTAAATGAAAGATTAATATCTTTGCATCTTTATTTTCAAACTTTGTTAAAGATTGGGAATATATTTGATAATACAAATGACTCGTGCGTATAGTTACCACTACCTTGTCCGTCATTCGGGGATGAATGTTCATAATGGGGGAGATTGAAACGCCCTAGTTTCTAGATCATAGCAAATTTCCTGATTTCTTATTTTTAGGCAAGATACAACTTAGGGGCATGAGTCGTACACTTGGGTACGGGTGGTATGGTCCAGTCGTATGCTGACCAATGTTGGCTGGTGGGATGGATTTGGTTACTAGAGTGAGTAAGATTTGGGTGGTACGAGTTGTATCAGTGTAGATAGGTTGTTTGGTTACTTCACTTAACCTTAGACTTGGTAACTTAAGTTGGATCTGAGTATGAGTGGCTCACCATGAGCCATTAGCCAGGGTATGAGTTGTACCATGGACTCATATGGTGGTCAATGTTCAAACCTCCTAAATATATATTTTGCCAGGGGTATGGTTTAATGGGTACTAGTCATACATTTGGATACGACTTGGGCTTGGGTGTGTTGTACCTTGGACAGTGTTGGGTCCAAGGGGGAGACTAGGGTACGAGAGATAGATACCACTCATACAGAATGGGTATGACTCGTAAGGGTCAGTCGTACCATATGATGGGAATTAAGTGCAATTTAAATGAAGGCAATCTGGACATTTCCCCACTTATCCTAATGAGGTCCCACGACTTATATTGCACTTGGGAGGTTATTTTCCTTACTATTCTATTCTTAAATACTTAGAAAACACTCTTAAATCCTCTCTAGAGTGCTTGGGAAAAGGAAGCCAAGGTTTCATCCTAAGGAGTAAATTGGGGCTTGTCTTGGTGATTTCTGTCCATCATCATCTTGGTTTAAGGCATGTTCTCTTCCCTCATTGTTAGTTCCAACTAAAGGCATGAATTTATACAATGTTTTCATGATTTGAATGTTGTATGATTTTGGGTTTTCAAATATGATTTGGAGATTTTGGTTATAAATGCTTGGTCATGGTTTTCCCATGTTTTAATTATGCTTTTATATGCATTAATGGTGGTTTTGGTTAAGTGGTTGCATGGGAATGGTTGTTTGGTAATTGGCTTTGTCTTTGGAAATACTATGCCTCCAATGTGTTTGATAAAATGCCTATAACAATGTTTTCACCATATTATTGGGTTTTCAATGGAACTTATGCATGTGTTAAACTTGATAATGGAACCTTAAATGATATGAATGGTTTAAATAGTTTTGGAATGGTTTGGCTTAATAAACATACTTAGGGGTATAAGGGAATCCTCTAAGTTGATATGTTAATGAATACTTGTGGGGTACATGGGAATCCCTCATGTTAATTGGATAACATGGTCTATGGGTACATGGGAATCCCCTGACAACTAAAATATTTAGCTAAGGACAATACTTGCAAGTTATAGTCAGTATGACGATACGACTACTAATAACCTTGGTTAATAATAATGGGATAGTGGTTTTTTGGAAATTAGTTGTAATGGTGGGTGTCAAAGCTAACCGTAAAGGTAGGAGTCCAATGGATGAACACTGGAAAATCATGTTTGCCGACATGAGGGGTAGGTCATGGCGACCTTATGTGATACTTATGAGGTACATGGGAATCTTCTAGGTACATGATGTTCCGGCAGTTGATGAAACATTTTGCATCTTTTATAAGGGATAATTGTATATTTTTAAGCAACTATTGAGGTATTTGATGCTGGGTTTTACTTGTTTTCAGGTAAATGACTTGGAAGAAGAAATAACTTGGAAAAACAGGAACTAAATATGTGTGATGGACTAACTAACGGGCCGTCGACCTTGTGTCGGAACGTCAATGTGTCCGTCAACCTTAAATAGAAGAAGACATGGAGGACCCAAGTAATGGTCCAAGTGATGGACCGTTAAGCCAGCGACGGACCGTCACTGTGTTCATCAGCCTTAAACAAAATGAAGATAAATCAAGGGCGAAGTGACAGACAAGTCGGTGGACCGTCAGTCCAGCGATGGACCATCACCTTGACCTTTGGAGCTAAACAGAATGAATGAAACTGAGAGTCCAAGTGACGGTCCAAATGACAGACTGTCAGGCCAGCAACGACCATCACTTTCGCTGTCAACCATGACGTGAAAGCCTTTATTTTGAATTTTAAATCTGCACTGGGAACATATAAATACTCAGTTTAGGGTTAGATTCGGTATATCTTTTACTGCTGAAACATTTTGTAACTGATAATTCTCTGAGAACAAGATCTTTACCTTGGGTTTTCATTTTATTCACCTTTTATCTAAGATCAAGAACAATCTTTTGTGTCTTTGTAAGTAATTTCTGAATTGTTTATGATAATTACAATGAAATCTTTCTCTTATATTATGTGTGGCTCAAACTCCCATAACTAGGGTTATGGAAGCCATGGTGTAAATTATTGCTAGGGTTGCGAGAATGTTCAAATCCCTTAGATAATTTCAGTTTCATAATCTTCTCTTTAAATTAATGATCTTTCTTGCTTGCAAACTTGAAGGGTGTGACCATGAACACCACTTGTTTGAGTAGAAAAGTTGGTGTTGGAAAAAGAGAAGAATTACAATAAATTCAAGGGCTTTAACCTTTGGGTTAAGGGTTGATTCCTTGACAGGATTAACCCACTTGAGGATTCAATTGAATATTCCTGAACAATCTTTAAGTTTGAAAGAATTAAAGTATAGCCATCAATTAAGGTTGAGAAATAAATAGATAGACTTTAGAGTTTAATTATCTTTGTAATTGAAATAGTTAATTAGGGATTTGAAATAACTCACAACCCTGATTTCATTAACACCTTGGTGACCATAATCCTAGTTTACTTAATCTCATTAAATTCACTCTGAAAAATACTCAATAGTCCAAATACAAGTTGACACTATCAACAATAGTCGTTAACAACATACCTCCCTTTATTTGTAGAAACCTTTGATCAATAGCCTGTTAATCGTCATATAACTTAGTGAACACCATATTACCTGTGGGATTCGACCCCAACCTAATTGGGTTCTATATTTTAAAATGACTGCTTACTCTTTCTAAAGAAAGTTGTAATTTGGACATGTCAAATTTTGGCCCCATTGTCGGGGAATACGATTGTCAATTAGGTATATGAGCATTAATTGACCTTTGGTTAATTTTCCTTATTTTACTTTTATTTATTGTTTTTGATCATTACAGGCTCTTTTTGTATATTCCACGAACCAGAAGGTCAGGAGAACCATTATTATTGGTCAATCCAGAACCTCAACTAATCAGGAGAATGCTGATCAACAAGAAGCTAAGAGATTAGCCGCCTTGGCTAATGCACAACTCAATCAGTAGAATACTGATAATCCAGGTCGGGTGGGTCATGCAGATGATAATGACCCAGGGAAAATTGTCTTGGTTGATCCTATTAATAGGATACGTACAAAGAATATAGCAAGACCAGTAAATCAAAATCAGCTAGTTAGAGGGAAAGCGAATTACCAGGTTTCTGTATAGTTTGTTTGGATGACGACGATGATGCTAAATTGGATGAAGCTGGTGTCGAAAGAGTAATTATTTCACCACCATTAGCACGAGGAGTGAAGTTCAACATCACAAGCACTATGATGCAATTAATAAACCTCAAGGGGTTATTTGGTGGACTTCCAAGGGATAATCCGAATATGCATTTAGTAAACTTTATCAACATCTGCAAATCCTTTGATAATCTTGGAGTGGGGAAAAAAGTAATTAATCATTGATTATTCCCATTGTCTTTACCTGGGGAGGCAATCCTGTGGTTGAATAAGCTAGCACCCAATTCTATAATAAACTAGAGGCAACTGAAAGAAGCTTCCCTAGAAAGATCCTTCTCGCCTTCCAGAATATTACAGTTGAGGGATGAGATGTAGTAATTTTAGACAGCTACTGAATAAAACTCTTCATGAAACATAAGTGTGATTCAATAAGAAGTTGACACAATGCCCAAATCATAAGATGACTGATGAGCATTTAATGGAGATATTTTATAGGGCTTTGAACTCTATTACAAAGCCAACTATGGACAATGCTGCAGGAGGAGTGTTAATAGATTTTATATTTATTGAAGCTGTGGAGATTCTAGAGAGAATGACTATGTTAATTAGAGCTTGGCATACCAGGGATTCTATGGTAGCAAGCAATACTGGGTCTAGAGGAATGTCAGCAGTACATCATCGGAGGGAAGAAGAACATGATCAGGATACGGCATATATGAAGACCCAAATGGATTTTCTCACAAAGCATTTACTATCCACGAAGACAGAAAAGATGAATGCTATGGGGTCACAAAGTGGGGGAGGTAAATCAGATTATGAGAAAAAGACAAACTACTTGAATAATCAGGGGGTTTCTGAGGCAATAACTAAGGGAATCAAGGTAGGAATTACTATGACAAAGTTTGTTATAGAGATCATGACCAAGGCGGTTGGAAAAATAAGAATGATAGGAGTGGATTGTATGTATCTACTGGGAACCGTGACAATGTTGCCACTACTTTTAATAAGATGTCGATGGAGGACATAATGGTTAAGCTGTTAAAAGGGGTAGAGTCGACTGACGCTGGAGTGTGGGAGATGACGAGTGATTTGTCATCTATAAGTCAATTTGTTGACTCACACTTTATATCTATTAAAAAACTAGAGCAACAAATGAATCAACTGTCAGCAGTGTTTAACCAGAGGAAGAGTGGAACATTGTCAAGTGATACTATGCAGAATCTAAGGAATGACAACTCTTGCATGGCTATTACCATGAAAAATGGTGAAGTGTTACCTAGCCTTTGTGTGGGCAAACCTGCTATAGATGATGAGGTGAAGATAGAGGCGGAAGAAAAAGAAGAACACCCAGTGAAGTCTGAGAAGCTGAAAAAGGTCGATGACTCGTCTAAACAAAAATAGGTTGATGATTTGGTGAAAGAAAAAGGAAAGAAAGGAGAGACCGCTGTTACAAGAGTACAAAAAATACCTCTCCCATTCCTATACAGATTGAAGAAAAAGGTAGATGAGTCTAAATTTTGTAAGTGGATGGCCATGCTGAAGTAGTTGATGGTAAACGTGCCTTCGATTGAGGCGCTAGAACAAATGCTCGACTATGATAAGTTCATGAAGAATCTTGTAACAAAGAAGCGGTCTATGAGCTATGAACCGATGAATAATCTTTACCACTGTTGCACTATTGCTACAAGATTTTTAGTGAAAAAGAAGGTGGATCTGGGAGAATTCACTATTCCATGTACCATCAGATCATTCAATTTTGCAAAATCCCTTTGTGACCTTGGGGCAAGTATAAATTTTATGCCATTGATGTTTTTCAAAAAGCTGGGTTTGGTAGATCCTACACCCACCAACATATATATCTTTTGATGCCGGATAGATCAATGAAGAGGCCGATTAGGATTCTCTACGATGTGCTTGTGAAAGTGGCTAGTTTTATCTTCTCATAGTACTTCGTCATCCTGGATTGCGAGGTGAATTTTGAGGTACCTATCAGTTTGGGTAGACCGTTCTTAGCTACTGGGAGTGTATTGATTGATTTACAGACCAATGAGCTAAAATTTAGGCTTAATGATGAAGAGGTTAGCTTTGATGTTTGCCAATCAATGAAGCAAAAAAAAAGAGATGAGCGTTTTATTAATCGTTGATGTATTTTATGAAGATGAGTGAGAAGTGTCGGTTAAGAAAAGATTTGCTGTGGAAACATTAGCTGCAGTATTGATAGACTTTTGATAGTGTGGGGGATCGAAGAATATGATGAGACTGTGTATACACTGACCGAAATGGGGTCGTATTTGTATACCCCCAAGAAGCTGGACTTGGACCTTCAAAATCATCCAACATCACCGGCCAAACCTTCTATTGAGAAACCATCGGTGTTGGAATTAAAAGAGCTGCTGGGCCATTTACGATATGTGTTTCTAGGAAGTGGAAACACTTTACCAGTTATTATTGCAGTAGACTTGGCGTAGCAGTAGGTTGAGGCTTTTGTTTCTATGCTAAGGAGATATAAGAGGGATATTGAGTGGACTATTGTTGATATTATAGGTATTCCACCGGGTATTTGCGTACACAAAATCCAATTGGTGGAAGAATGTACACCAACAATTGAGCATCAGCACAGGCTAAACCTACCAATGTAAGAAGTGGTGAAAAAGGAGATTATTAAGTGTCTTGATGCAGGGGTAGTATACCCAATCTCCAACAGAAAGTGGGTAAGTCCAGTACAGTGCGTGACTAAGAAATAAAGCATGACCATTGTTGAAAACAAAAAGAATAAGCTGATTTTTCTTAGGCTAGTAACTGGGTGGCGAGTTTGCATGGACTACAGGAAGCTGAAATGTGAACATTGAAAGATCACTTTCCAATGGCCTTCATGGATCAAATGGTTAATCGTTTGGTAGGAAAGGGTTGGTACTACTTCTTAGATAGGTATTTAGGATATAATCAAATCTCGATTGCTCTGGAGGATCAATAGAAAATGACCTTCACATTCCCATATGGAGCGTTTGCATTTTAGCAATTTTTTTTCAGATTATGTAATGCACCGACCACATTCCAAAGGTGCATGATATTGATTTTCTCGGATATAGTGGAAGACACTTTAGAAGTGATCATGGATGAATTTTCTCTGGTAGGTAATTCATTTGAATTATGCTTGGTAAATTTAAGTAGGGCATTATAGAGGTGTGAGGAATTCAATCTCGTGTTGAATTGGGAAAAATGCCGTTTTATGGTGAAGGAAAGCACAGTGTTTGTACATTGAATTTCAGCTAATAGGATTGAAGTTGATCGAGCTAAGGTGAAAGTTGTCGAAAAACTACCCCTTCCTATCTTAGTGAAAGGAGTTCGTAGTTTTTTGGGGCATACAGGATTCTACCAAAGGTTCATAAAGGACTTCTCCAAGATTGCAAATCCACTTTGTAAACTGTTGGGGAAGTCGGTAAATTTCTAGTTCGATGATGATTGCATGAAGGTTTTTTAGTGCCTTAAGGAGAAGTTGGTTGCTTCCCCTATTATAGTTGCTCCTGATTGGTCTAGGCCATTCAAAATAATGTGAGATGCGAATGGAGTAGCACTTGGGGTAGTTCTTGGACAGAAGAAGGAGAAACTATTTCGCCTCATTTATTGCGCAAGCAAAGTGATTAATGGGGCACAAAAAAATTACATAGTCACTGAGCAGGAGCTTCTAGCCATTGTTTATGCATTTAAGAAGTTTCGAGCATATCTGTTGGGGACCAAGGTGGTGGTCCATACATACCATGCTGCTTTGAGATATCTAATGGCTAAGAAAGATGTCAAACCAAGGCTTATTAGATGGGTGTAACTACTATAGGAATTTGACTTTGAAGTCAAAGATCGAAAGGGATGTGAAAATCAAGTTGCAGATCACCTATCCAGACTAGAGAGAGATTAGTCCACTATTGAGAAGCTTGATATTGATGATGCTTTTTCAAATGAGCAAATTTTAGTGGCTTCTCTTAAAGTGGTGCCTTGGTATGCTGACTTCACCAATTTTGTTGTAAGTGACATTATCCTAGAGAACTTATCTTTTCATTAAAAAAAGAAGTTTCTCCATGATGTAACTAGATACTACTGCGATGAGCCCTACTTATTCAGATGTTGTGCAGACAACTCATCAGAAGGTGCATCTCAGAAGTTGATATGTTGAGTATTTTGGAAGCCTGGCATAGGACATTATGCAGGCGATCGTACAAGGAAGAAAATATTGCAAAGTGGTTACTATTAGCCAATAATATTTAAGGATGCTTATGAATTTTTAAAGAAATGCGATCAGTGCCAAAGGCAAGGTTCAATCTCAAAACTTCATGAGATGCCTATGGCAAAGATGATGGAGGTTGAATTATTTGATGTCTGGGGTATTGACTTCATAGGACTGTTTATGAGCTCCTATGGACTTAAGTATATCTTCTTATCTATGGAATATATGTCCAAGTAGGTTGAGGCCGTTTATTTGGCCGACAATAAAGGTAAACGAGTAGTGGCGTTCCTTAAGAAGAATATCTTCCCCCCTTTGGGGTGCCACAAACAATCATAAGCGACGAGGGATCTAACTTTTGCAACAAAATATCTCAGGCTACATTGATGAAATATGGTGTGAAGAAACATATTATGGCCACTCCATATCACCCACAAGCTAGTGGGCAACTGGAGGTCTCAAATAGGGAAATCAAGGCAATCTCGGCCAAAATTGTGAATGCTAGTAGAAGTGATTGGTCTCAGAAGCTTGATGAAGCATTGTGGGCATATCAAATAGCTTTCAAGACACCTATCAGGATGCCACCATATCAGCTATTTTATGGCAAAGCATGCCACATTTCGATTGAGTTGGAACACAAAGCTTTGTGGGCACTTAAGCGGTTGAACCTAGATTGGAAGGGGGCAGCAAAATTAAGATTGGAATAGCTGAATGAGATAGACAAATTACGTCTTGGTGCGTATGAGAGATTTGACTTGTATAAAGAGATAATGAAGAAGTACCACAATCGAAGAATTGAGTAACGAGATTTTCAATCAAGAGATTAGGTATTGCTCTTCAACTCCAGAATCAAGCTCTTCCAAGGTAAACTCAAATCAAAATGGTCTGCCCCCTTTAAAGTCAATCAAGTCTACTCATCTGGAGTAGTTGAACTGGAAAATAAAGATGGAAGTGTTTTTAAAGTAAATGGGCAACGAGTCAAGTAATATATCAGTCCAATGGACTTGGTCAAATATTTAAGTACAGTTTATCTTGATAAAGTCTAAGTAATCAAGTAAACTGAGTCGTGTCGTGACACTAAATCAGGTGCAAGTGGGAGGAAACCCACAATGTGTTGTTGTAAATTTAATTAGAATTAGTTGTTTTCATTGTACAACTGATGGTCTTGTTAAGTGTGCAAAAATTTTGATTTAGGAAAAAGGAATTGAACATGTTGAAGTGTGCGGCGGAAGGACTGATAGACCGTCAATAGTCTGACGGGCCATTGCTGAAGCCGTCGAGGCCATGGATAAAAATCAAGCATTCTAGATAAGTCCTGATAGAAGAAGTGATAGACTGTCACAGCTGCAACGGGCCATTATCTCAATCATCAACATTGAGATAGAAACCTAAGTTGCTGGATAAGAAGTAATGACAATACTGACAGACAGTCAACTTAGTGATGGACCATTACTCTTATCATCAAGATGAGGCTGCTTAATTGATGTTCTAGTAAGTTGTGATTGAGTAACCGATGGACCATCAGCTTAATTGTCAATCAAACCCTAACTTTTAAAAATTACGGGTTGGGTCAAACAAGGTCGGTTGGGCTAGTTTGAACCGACCCAATGGTCTATTAAATGGATAAATAGAGTAAGTTATATGCACGTTCCTACCTATTTAACTCCCAAAATAGTTGAAATCTTGCACATTTATTATTTTTAAATAGGATTCATTCTCTCAGGATTCTTCACTTTATTTCCTCTCTTATTTAAACAATCACCTATTATTGTTAGTTTCATCAGCATCAAAAGTAAATCCTCTCTTTCAAAAGCAATAAGCTGTAGTGTGTTCTAAGTCTTGAAGTTTCAGAGAAGTGAAGAAATCACCAATAACAAGGTATGATCTAAACTTCTTCTCTTTGTTTAACACACTGAGTGTGTTACAATGTAAGTTGATTGCTTTATGAAGAAATAGTAGTGTTGAATATTATTGAGGTTTCAAACACTGATGTAATTTGTTATGGGTGAAGTCTGAGTAACCCACATTCTAAGTGTGTCAAAAATTACTTGAAAGAGTGGTTATTTGCATAATTTTTGTAATTACCAAATGGATGTACATCAGGTATTCGAAAAAATGCCCTAAATAGGAATTGAAAACTGTAAAAGCATGGCCGATGGTTAATGCAAAGGATCGTCAACCCTTTGATGAACCATCACAAAGACCATTGCCACAAAGAGGTTTGGCATGTTTTCTATTTAAGTGTTGATGATCGGAGTGACGGACCATCAGTTAACTAACAGACTATTAGCTATAATGTCACTAAAGCATCTGAGTTACTGCCTTTCTAGTTAAGTTGCGACGAATAATGCGATGGCTCATCGTTAACCTGAAGGACCATCAGCCTGTCCATCAGTTAAAAATAGTGACTAATTCTTTCTGTTTATATTAGATGTTTGCATCTTCTAATTAGTAGTTGGTTGTTTGTTCTCTGTTCAAACATGATGATGTAAAAATTACCTTCACGAAGAAGTAGTGGCCAGTTTGAACAGTCTTAAGATGCCACTACTCAATAGGGCAGAGGTGAACAAGAGCGGAGTGAAGAAGCACCATCCTTCAACGCCCATCAAATTTACAAAAGGAAGCAAGTTATCTCCCAGTTTAAGTAGGAGAGTGAAAGCGAGAGTAGCAATAACACAAGTTCTAGCCCCGATGAGGAAGGGGTTAAAACTTTGAACCCTAACTAAGTTGAGGCGTAAGAACCTGAGGAGGGAACTATGATCAAAAGCAAAGACCCAAAAGTACAGGAATCTATTCGGTGGAAAATTGAAGGTACAAAGAATCACTTCTTTGATGGGTTTCAGCCAACACAGAATAGATCAATGAAGCAGACCATCTCAAAATAGTACTAAATAATTACTTTTGAGCTTTATAAGTATCCATAGCTGGAAAGAAGGTTCAATAAGTACGAGTTGGAAAGTTTGAGCAATCCCCCCATATTGTACTACCCAAATCTAGTACGGGAATTCTTTGCTAATTACTTGGCACTAATGGAGAAGGATTGTTGAAAGGGTACTAGATTAGCAGACATAAGGAACAGAACAGAAGTTCCTATAAGAGGGGTGACGATAGATATTTTTGATCATACGTTGAACAAAATATTATTTGGTCCTGATTATAAAGAACTAGCTGCCATAGTAAAGCTCGAGCATTGCATGATAACAACTTTGAGCCAAAGGCCTTGGTTGGCTAGGCTTCTTACTGATGACAGTAACCCATCATGGGCGCAGAACAAAGATAGAATTACTAAATCATCCCTAAGATTTAGGGTGAAGTTTTGGTGGGCTATTGTCAGATTGAGGCTGATGCTGACTATAGGAGATGCAAACCTAGACAAACAAAGGGCAGTAATAGTGGCCAGTATGATTGAGGGGATGAAGATTGAATTCAACCATATAATTACTGATGAGCTATTTATTCATGCTCATAAGACAGTAAGTGCATTACTATTTTTGTGCTTGATCATGAAGTTATATAGTCAGTCTAATATGCCTTTACTCAGGGGAGTGGATAATGAGGTTTGAGCAAGCAGGAGACAGGAACTACTATGGGTTGGAATAAGTAGAATCAGTATTGGTGTCAGCCTTAGCATTGGTATTGGTATTGGTATTGGGGTTGATACAGGTTGACGATATTGTTGGTTGTTCTATTGTATTTCATTTTGGGATTATATATTTAATTATTTATAGAACTTATTTGGTTATGGTTGGGTTTATGGTAAGAGATTTGGATTGGTATTGTTGGACGGTTGGTATGGGATGGTTGGACTTGATTGGGTCGGTCACGATTCTGATCCTATTCGAGAAACTTCATGTGAGCTATTACACTATCTTGTTATATGCTCAAAATTTATCTAACTCAGGGTAAAAATCTTAAGTAATGGATCGTCACTTCGATTGTCACCATTGGGAAAAAATCTAACTTTCTGGATAAAAGCTGACGGTAAGTATGATAGACCGTTACAGCAATGATGACCCATCACTTGGACCATCAAGATGAGTAGACCGACATGAGATTTTGGTAAGATCTGACAGCTTAGCCAACGGTCTATCAGTCATTTGGCGGACCCTCAGGTAGACCGTCATAAAAACCCTTGTTCTAAAATATGTGGGTCGGGCAAATTGAGCCCAAGGGAGTATTTGAACTAACCCAAACATTTTTTTAAATGGATAAAAGGAATCAGTTACATACACGTTCTTGTCTCTCCAACTCCCAAAATGGTTTAAGATCCTACACATTCATCCTCTTTAAACTAAATTCATCCTCTCAAAGGACTTTTTAAGTTCTTTCCTCCTCTATTTAAACCACCATCCATTTCTTCTTTTTTTATTAGCCTCAAATATTAAACACTTACTTTTTAAAGCAAAAAGTTGTAGTTGTTCATAGTTTGTGGAGTCTAAGAAGAGTGAAGAATAGCATAAAAAATGAGGTATGATTATAACCTCTTCTCTTTGTTTAAAAGGCTGAGCATGCTAAGATGTAAGTACCGGGGCTTTATGAAGAGTAGTTGTTTTTGCATAAAATGTGAGTCGAACACTTGTATGATCTGGTTGGGGTGAAGTCTGAGTAACCCATATTCTAAGATGCTTAAAAATTGGGTTAAAAATAGGATTTTTCAATATAAAATTTTTGAATACAAAGCTTATGTCCACCAGGTGATCGACAAAATGCCAAAAAGAGGCATGAACCTAAAAAGAAAATGACTAACGACTAAAGTGACAGACTGTCAACCTTGTAACGGACTATTACTATAGCCGTAACCAATTAAAACTTTGAAGTAGGTTCTGTTAAGCAATGAAGGATAGAGACATGGACCATCAATCACCTGACAGACCGTCAACCTATCCGTCAATGAGTCACTATTTCTTTGCTAAGATGCGACGGGCAAGGCGACGGTTCGTCAGTCACCCGATGGACCATCAGCGTGATCGTCACTTTAAAATAGTAACTTTTATTTCCTTGCTATTACAACTTGTTACATTTTTTGACTTAGTGGTATGATATTATGTTCTATTCTTAGGCATTATGACTCAAAAACTACCCTCAAGGAGAGGTGGTAGACGATCTCAACAATCTTAAGACACCATTACTTCAAGGGGAAGAGGTAAATAGGAAAAGGGATGATGATCTCAACTAATTCATTATTAGGGTTGTGGGAATTATCAAATCCTTAAGATTTATCCTATTCATTATACTTGTGATGTTAAACTTTACTCCCAAATATGTTAAACTGAAGAGAAGGTTATACAATTGGATAAATCTGAAGGATTTGATCATTCCTACAACCCTAACAACGAATTACACCATGGCCCCCATAGCCCTAGTTATGGGAGTTTTAGCCACGCATAATTAAAGAAAAGGTTTCCATTGTATATTTCATAAACAATTCAGAAATACTTACAATAAAGATAAGAGATTGTTCCAAATCTTAGATTGATGGTGAAATAAAATGAAATCCCAAGATGTCAACTTATTTCTTAGGAAATTTTACATTACAATTATGTTTCAATAGCCAAAAATGGCTAATCTAACCCTAATCTAGGTATTTATAGGCTTCCAAAAAGTAGGAATTTGAAATTCAAACACAGGCTGCCGCATCATAGGTTGACGACCATAGTGACGATCCGTTGCAAGCTTGAGAGCCCATTACCAAGTCTGTTACTTGAACCCTGGACTTTGTTTCTTTTTTAGGGCCGACGGTCTCAGTGACGGTCTGTTACCCAGTCCATCACTGGGACCATGAATCGACTTCTATTCCATTTAATCCTGATGACCAAAGTGATGATCCATTAATAAGTCTATCACATGTAATTTGTTCTTAATTTTCCAAGTTGTTCCATCTTCTGAGTTATTTTCCTGAGAAAAAGTGAAACCCAACATTAAATACTTCAATAGTTGCATAAAACTATACAATTATCCCTTGTAAAAGGTGTAAACTATGTTGTCAAATGTCGGAACATCAGTCGGTCACAATTGTGATCCTATCCCAGAGTCTTCATGTGAGATGTTACACTATCTTGTTATATGTTTGAAATTTAGCCAACTCAGGGTAGGAGGCTGGAGGTTGAGTTGGGTAGCGGGGGTGGTCTCCAATCCCGATCGGACTTGGGACACCTATTACAACAAGGACCTAGGTTGGGTCATGTCACCAAGTTTGCAGCTCTAGATCCATCACCAATAGGCCATCAAATTAACTTTTTAATGCCACCAGTATCGCCTTAGTCCTACATCGTGGCAAGAAGTTATGACAAGTTGACTGAGGGATTGCCAAACTGCCAATGACAATGACTCAGGCAATGACCCGTTACCAGACATAATGAGTCATTGTGTGGAGTTATTGAGACAACACTGAGGTATCTCAAAAATTCAGCCAATGGTGATGAGTCTAGAGAATGACTTGTTATCAGCCACAATGAGCCATTAGGTGGACCTGTTGTCACAATTTATCAAAACCAAGAAATCAAGTCCCTGATAACGACTGCTCCTAATGACTCATGATAAAACCCAATGAGTCTTCAGGAGGAAAGTCATTATCTGAATAGAATGAGTCATTACCCAAGCCGTGATAACTATAGCCCGAAAATTCATGCCCATTTTAAGAAGGGTTTTTGGTCCTTTTCCACCTTTTTAACTCCTAACCCCCGTCGTTTAGGCTTCCCCAAGGGTTGTATATATGCCTAAGTTTCCCCAAATTTACCATTTAGTTTTAAAATCAATCCATAACAACAAAAGAAGACATTTTTTCATCTCCAAAAGCAAGCTGGGGTTTCTCCATCCCAAGTTCAATTCCAAGGATTTCTCCAATGCTTCTATTTTAGGTATGTGGGATTTCATCATTTGCTCCCTTCCACCCAGTGAGTCCCAAACACTTTTCAATTCTCAAGTTAAATTCCCTTCCCAAGAATTGGTTTCCACTTCAAGTATGAGTTTGTTAATCTCCTTAAGTTTATGACTATAAATAAACCATAAGTACATGTTTCCCATAGGAGTGTCATATTCCCATACCCAGGATCATGAAATATACCCTATTATTGATCAATAATTAAGTTTTGGCTTGAATTATGCAAATGTCTATTATGTTCAGATTTTGATATCATCATGTTCGGTTGCATTAGTCATTACTGGTGGGTTATGAACCCCCGATACCTAGAAATTTAATCATATATCAATTTAAATGTCTTAAGCACTCAGATTATCCATTGTTGATACTTTTAGATTGTAATTATGACTAGATATACAGTTTTTAGTGGCATTTAATTGGGATTCATATGTAGGACCGAGTGGACACTGGGATACAACTCCCCCGTCAGTTAGATGGAGACCATTAGTAGCAGTCCCTAAGTACCAGAACTACAACACCACCGTAGGTTACAATGGGAGAAGGACATCAGCTTAATAGATCCATACTAGCCAAGTGTTGGTACCCTTGGCAAGGTACTCACACCTTTCTAACTTGTAACACCATGGATTTTGGTCCCTGGAAAATTCCCTGAGTTTTAAACTCATTGCCCAAACTATGACTCACCTTATGAGTCATAAGATTTCTATATAGGTTATAGGACTCCAAATTATAGGGTGACTAGTGAGGTTGCCCAATGTGTCTGTTCTGAGTACGACTAGACTCAATGAGTCATCAAGACTCTAAACGAGTCCTAGAGTGCTTTTCATAACCTAACTAGTGTGGTGCCCAAACATTTTTATATTGACAACTACTAGACCATACGAGTCATAAGGTCTGACTATGAGTTGTAGGGTACGACTCCTGGGTAGACAAATGTGCATACCCTATGATACTGTCCAGACTAAGAGTCTAAGGGACGACTCGTAGTCAGTAGCTACGAGTCATTGATGTCACCAAAAAATAACCTCCAAAGATGTATGCTGGAGTTGATGTCAAATATATTAACCCAAACCAGGTTAGGGTTGAACCTATATGGAGTGCATGGAATTATTTCTCAAACTTGGTGAGTTCAAGGGCAATGCATAAAAGTAAATGAGGGGAGCTTTAAGTTAAAAGTGAAAAGTAGACAAACTTGAGTGCTTGAGGTTTAAAACAATAGAAGATGAACACTAGGACTGTGTTCCCCTGGATTCTTAGCTCCCTAAGTTTCTCTTGTTCCGCATTTAAACTGTAGCCAATGAGAAAAGAAATATGATATGAACAACCCTCAGCGGCTATGTGTCACACTCCCACCCCTAAGTAAATACCTATACACTATCCCCAATATATCTAAAAAATACAAATCAAGGGGCGGAGACATACCTAGGTGCTTTATGTGCCATATCAAGCCTGATCAACACATGAAACCTTAGAACGGGTCCCATCCTTAACATCAGTGGTCCCAACAACTGACGGGACACTTTCAGCAATAGTGACACCGATAATGGTTAGTGCTCTTAAAGATGGCTCAGGTAGTGGGGTTGTACTACTTCTCATCCCAGTAGCATCAATGGATCTTAAACTACCAACCCCCTCTGCCATCGCTTGGATCCTTTTCTCATGATCCCTCTCACTCAGAAGACTCTCTCTTGTTGCAATCTTAATATCTTTTTCTTCGATTCTCTATCTCTTTCTCTTTTTTTCTTTCTTCTCTTTCTACCTTTTTCATCATCTTCAACATTACTCACATGGGTTGAACCTCCAACTTTCTAAATGTCTGGTATCTGTTTTTCTACTAGGATCTCTTCTATGATATGTATCGAGACGACTAGCTTGGTGTGCAGTTTATCAAGTACCCTCCAACTGCCAGCTAATACACAACTCAAACCCATCAAATCATGTTTGGAGTGATCTCACTCATCCCATACTTCTTTTTAACCTAAGGCTACACTCTTGATTCAATAAGTCTCATTTTTAACTCTACCATACTTAGCCTTTTTTGTACCTCCGATAAAAATAACTGCGACACTAATACATAGCCGGTCAGAGCAGCTAGATTTGGATGGTCACGGTGTTTCTGATAATGATGGAGGATGAGTATGGGACATACCTACTGCATCAGGGGTTTGGGGATCAGACTAGACTATCTTAGTAGGGTTGTCACCCATGCCGGTGACCGCTGTGGTGTCATGTCTATGCCCAACGGCCTTAAAAACTCTTTGGATCATAGCGGCCCCTAACTTAACGACCATGTAGATTGGGTTGGCAATATCTCTAATTAGTCCCAAATATGTCATGGTTTTTGGCTTTAAGAACTGATTAATCCCTCGGAGATATGGTGCTTCTGTATCTGTGAATATCTGCATCAAGAGATAAGGAAAGTCTTATCACTGTGTTAGTACTCGTCGCCCTATCTCTAATCTCATGAGTAATCCATTTAGTCATGTTAATATCGTAGCCACCCATAATTTCTGTGATTAGGGCCTTTTTGTCTGCGCACACAATATTTTCTATCAAGGTGGGACTTTGCCTGTGTCATATCAGTGTCCACCAAGCCTTGTCTTGAAAATTTAGGATACTCTTCTTAATTGATGATGAATTTCTGATATCGCCAATTGCCCACAAAACTTCCTCCTAACCCATGGAAATAATCTCGGCCATCCACCAGATCTGAGCAAGCTTATCCCGTGAGCCTATTTGTTTCACCTTTACTTTCTTCATCTACTCTACTAAGAAATCTATCTCTGCACTATTGGTTGGAAGTACAAATTCTGGACCATGTAGCACTTGAGAGATCGTTTGAGTTTAGATGTTTACCTAAACACCTTGAATCACTAAATCTGACACTGGGTCTGTACCCTTCCATAACTAGCCCTGAGGGTTTTACCTTTTTATCTACATCTAGTATGCAACATAAAACTCATGAACCAACGCTGCACTATATTGCCTTAGTGCCCTTGTTATCCATTCAAACTTGCATTGTTTTAATATGGAATCAAAGGTGGGCATCGCAGACATGGCTGTTATGGTCAACTTTCTCTCAAGACAAATACTCTCAGGCGATTTCTATTTTTAGGATTTATGGCACTATCTCTTTCATATAGGGCCTGTATTTTGGGGTACCTCCAGTATTTAATTATAGGCACCGAAGAAACCTCGATGGAAAGTAGAGTGGGCGGTACTTATGGTGGTGGTATTTATTTAATTGGACTGCCACTCTCCTCACTGTTATCTTCTCCTGATACAGTCCCATCGTCATCATCATTCTCATTCTCATCATTACCCTCATTTTCATCTTCCTCTATTTCGAAGCCTGATTCTTCCTCAGGCTAATGTGCTGCATGGGTTTGGGAATTGGAAAGGGGGTCAAGGTATTCTCCCAAATTGATGTTTTGAACTTGGAGTTGGTTTCGAATAATTTTTTTCCTCAACCCACTTGTGTAAATGACTTTGAATTATAGAATTTATCACTTGGTTTGACTTGCTCACTTGAACTATTGCATTGTATAAATGGTTAAACAATGAACATAGATTTTGAAGGCCTTGTTGGCTATGTTTTGATTTAATGAACAGGGGGGTCGAGGCATTCCCCCAATTTTATTTGATAAACTAAAGGAGGTAGAGGCATTCCTTTAACTTGATTTAATGAATAAAGGGGGTCAAGGCTTTCCACCAAGTTAATGGAATTGTAATAGCATAATTATGAGCCTATGAGCAAAATGGTATGGCGCTACCTCTAGTGTTCCTTAATATATAATTCCCTGGTTAATAATGGCGACGCAGTATGAATTTGGGCCTTGTCGTAATGGGCATCCCAAGTTTAACTAGGACCAGGGACTGCCCCCTTAACACAATCCAACCACCTTATACAGCCTTGGATGAGCTAAATTTCAAGAAACTCCAGGATAGGATCACAACCATGAACGACACAACCGAGTCTAACCATGCCAAACCAACCATCCATACCATACCAAACCATTTAGAAAATATCAAACATAATATGATAATCAAACCTAAAATGCAATACGATGGAACAATGAGACATTATGTCCAATGATGCCAGCCTCCCAGCTTATCCAATGCCAAGGGCGACACTAATATTGATCCCGCCCATACCAACTTCCAAAAGTACCACAAAGCCTTTATAAAAAAGAATAAAAATATCCAATTGGGACATGTCCCCAATCATAGATAAAACCAATATCAAAAAAGAAAGTAAAAAGTCTAAGGATGTCCAACATGAAATGATGTCTTCCGAAAGGATGGAAGCTCACTACTTCAATCCAATAAGCTATCCCCGAATCGAGTACTATAAAAAAAAGAGTTGAACGGTCGGTTTCTACATAGCGTGGGTATACAACCGCCAGTAGACAGGTTAGTTGGTGAACACTAGAATTAAACTCGGGATAAGGATAAAGTAATGCCAGTTATAAAAACCAAGTGAAAACCATCCAATGCAAACATCCATACATATATGTAAGTGCTGGGAAAAGGGACCAAGTTTCGCATGCCATTAAAACCTTTACCTGGGTTGTGTAGCTTAGCCGTCCTACACCCATGAGCCATATGGATTTATCTCCCCCTGCTGAAAGGGTCCCAGTGCGTGTAGCCGCACGACCACGCAATATACATGGGATGACTAGTACATCCCTCCAATATGAATGTGACACTCGCATATGGCCATCGAAGATCCCTCATATCGACAAATATGAGTTTCCAATTTTGATCCCCCCTGGACTGCCACCTTCTACGGCTTAGCTTACACTTCCCACCATTAATGCCCAATTAAAACAAGTACAAACAATACAATTATCCATTTATTAACCAACGCTATTTAATAAACCAATGGTATTGTCATACTACTATACTTGCAAGCATTTATTCATAGCCAAACCATTTGGATTAAGGGGACATTCAAGTGGACTATCATTCGCCATATTAAACCTCATGAGAGACTAGCTTGTTCTCTACAGGCATTACCAATTAGCCATTAACCTTTGTAATCCGTTAAAAAACATTTAAGGTTTCATATATATGCTGAAAACAAGCAAGAGTTACATTAACATAATCTAGTGCAATAAACATATCTTTATAAGTGTTTTATCAAACACCTTGGGGGCATAATATAACCAAAACCAAATTCCATTACCTTTAAACCATTACTATGCAATTCTTGTCGAAAACAATCTTTAATGTATAGAGAACATAATTAAAACCATTGGAAATCATAACCAAGAATTTAACATCAAAACCCCCAAATGAATAGTTGAGAGCCACAATCATGCAAGAGAAAAATCATGAAATCAACCATGTAACCAATCCTTAAATTGAAATTAAAATTAGGGAAAAGAATTATGCCTTAAACCAAGAAGATTGATGGAAAGAATTCACCAAAACAAGCCCCAAAGTAATCCCTTAGTTGAAACCCTGGCTCTTTGCTCCAAAAGCTCTTGAGAGAATTATGATATGTTTAGGAAGAGTTTCTAAGTGTTTAAGAGTAAAATAATAGGGTAAATAACCTCCCAAGTGTATTAGAAGTCGTGGGTCCTTATTAGGGTAAGTAGAGAAATTTCTAGAATACCCCCACTTAAATCCCATAAAATCCCGAGATAGGGTCACAACTGACCTCCTTACAAGTCATAACCTCTCTTACGATTGATACACACCCGATCATAACTAAGACTCAACCATGGATCATACACTATCCAGTATATGAGTTATCCACCGAAGTCGTAACCTCAACATATGATCCATACCCATTATTTGTATCCCTGGAAGAATGTAACACCAGGAGGATCAAACACTGTCCACCTTATAAGTTATCTATATGACTCATACCCAACCATACGACACCTACCCATAAGTCGTATCCATTCTAGTAACAAAAACCATCCCACCAACTAATACTGGTCAGCTTACAATAGGACTTCACCACTCGTACCCCAGCATACGGCTCGTACCATGAGTCATATTGAGTCCAAAGAATGGGATTCCAGGAAATTTTCTAAGGGTCCAAACCTGGAATGCTTCAGTTCCCCTACTAGGAACATTCGTTCCAGAATAATGGATAAGGTTGGGGTAACCATATACAGAGTCATTTGTATTATCAAACATCCTTTTAACAAAGTTTGAAAGAAATAAGGCAAAGATGTTAATCTCTTCTTTAAAAAATTTAGAAAATGAAGATGTGTTCAAGAACACATACCTTCGGCATAAATATCAGGAGCAGAAAACAAGAGCGGATATTTGGAGTTCATGTCCTCCTCTGTTTCTTATGAGGCCTCTTCCACCTTATGGTTCCACCAAAGAACCTTAACTAAATCCACATCCTTGGTCCACAACTGACGAACTTTTCTATCCAATATCTCAATTGGGACCTCTTCATAAGACAGAGAATTAGAGATATCCAACCCCTCCAAAGGAAAAATTGACGACGGATCACCAACACACTTCCTCAACATAGAAAAATGGAATTTTGGATGAACCAAACTCAAGCTAGATGGAAACTCCAACTCATACGCAACATTGCCTACTCTCCGCAAAATCTCATAAGGACCAATGTACCGAGGACTAGCTTTCCCTCTTTTCCAAACTGCACTCCTCCCTTCATAGGAGACACCTTAAGGAAAACCTTATCCCCAATTGCAAACTCCAAGTCTCTATGCCTAACATCCGTATAGGACTTTTGATGACTCTGGGCAACCTTGAGCCTATCCCAAATCACCTTTACCTTTTCTATAGCTTGACAAACTAAATTTGGACCAAACAAATCAGCCTCGCTGAGCTCAAACCAACCAATAGGAGATCACACCTCCTATCATACAATACCTCAAAAGGAGCCATACCAATACTCTTATGATATCCACTATTGTAAGCAAACACTACCAAAGGTAGATGCTCCACCCAACTTCCACCAGAATCAATCATACAGGATCGAAGCATATCTTCCAATGTCTAAATAGTACTCTTCACCTACCCATCTGACTATGGATGGAAAGTAGTAGTCAGGCTCACCTTAGTCCACAACCCTTTTTGGAAAAACTGCCAGAAGTGGGATGTAAACTGCATACCGCAATTAGAAATAATTAAAACAAGAACCTCATGTAGTTTAACAATATCTTAAAGATAAAGATTCGCATAATCCTCCATTGAAAAGTTAGTCCATATAGGAAATAAATACGCAGACTGTGTCATCCTATCCACGATGACCCAAATCGAATCAAATTGGTTTTAAAATCGAGGAACATCGGTAATGAAATCCATATTGATCTTCTCCCACTTCCATTCAGGCAAATACTTTTCTTGATACAACCCACCAGGTGTCATGTGCTCAACCTTAACTTGTTGACACACCATGCACTTGGACCCAAAATCAACCATATCCTGCTTCATGGCACTCCACCAATAGATCTCCTTGATATCATAGCACATCTTAGTAGAACCAGGACGGACAACATAGCGTGACTCATGCGCCTCAGCAAAGATTCTTTGCCTCAAACCTTCTACATCAAGAATACACAACTTTCCTTGGTACCGCAAAGTACCATTGCTGCTAATCTTAAAATCTGCCACCTTTTGCTCACCAACACTATCCTAGATTTTTATCAAGGTAGAATTCAACACTTATTTCTCCTTAATCTCCACATTGAGAGATGATATAACCACTTCTTGCACCATCACACCACCATCCTTGGAGTCCAAGAGACAAACCCTAAGATTTTTCAAATAGTGAATATCCTTCACCAATTCTTGCTTTCCTTCTTCCACATGAGCTAAACTACCCATGAAAAACCTACTAAGAGCATCAACAACCATGTTACCTTTACCTGGGTGGTAGTAAAGACTCATATCATAGTCCTTGAGAAGCTCAAGCCATCTTCTCTGCTTGAGATTTAGCTCTTTTTATGAGAATACATACTACAAACTCTTATGAGCAAAAAAAATATCTGCGTGAACACCATACAAATAATGCTGCCATGATTTCAAAGCAAACACTACGACTAACAGCTTCAAATCATGATTACGATAATTCCTCTCATGCACCTTTAACTACCTGGAATCATAGGCTATCACCTTCCTATGCTACATCAGCATAAAACCAAGACCAACTCGAGATTTATCATAATAAACCACAAACCCATCATTTCCCACCGGCAGGGTTAGAACTAGAGCCTAAGTCAACTTGTCTTTCAACTTCTCAAAACTCCCCTCAGACGCATCCGACCAAGAAATCTTAACTTTTTTCTGAGTTAACTTAGTCAAAGGAGCAACTATCGACGAAAAACTCTCCACAAAGAGCCTATAATACCCAGCTAAACCCAAGAAGCTCTAAATATCAGATGAAGTCATAGGTATAGGCCACTTCTTCACCACAGCCACCTTCTGCGGATCTATCATGATCCTTCACTAGAAATGATATAATCTAAGAAAGTCACAATATTTAACCAAAACTCGCACTTAGAGAACTTAGCAAAAAACCATTGTTCCTGTAAGGTTTGCAATACTACATGGAGGTGATTAGCATGATCCACATTAATTTTTGATTACACCAGAATATCATCAATAAACACAATGATAAAAAGGTCCAAATACTGTCAAAACACCCTGTTCACAAATCTATAAACTCTGTCGGGGCATTTGTCAATCTAAATGACATCACTAAAATCTCAATACCCATACCTAGTGCAAAAAGCAGTCTTAGTGATATGTACCTTCCTAATCTTTAACTGATGGTACCCAAATCGAAGATCTATCTTAGAGAAGAACTTGACACCTTACAACTGATCAAAGAGATCATCTATTTGAGGAAGAGGATATTTGTTCTTAACCATTACCTTATTCAATTGCCTATAGTCGATCACATACAAAGAGAACCATCCTTCTTGAGCATGAACAACATTGGTGCACCCATGGGGAAATGCTAGGATGAATAAACCCTATGTCTAAAAGATCCTTAATTTGCTCCTTGAGTTCTCTTAACTCAACCAGAGCTATTCTATACAGAGGAATAGAAATTGGATGAGTATCCAGAAGTAAATCAATACCAAACTCTATTTCTATAGCTGGATAAACACCAGGAAGATCATTTGGAAAGACCTCTAAAAACTTATTAACCCTAGGAATCGAAGAAAAAAAAGGACCTTCCGAGTTAGAATCCTTAACTCGAACCAAGTGATAAATACAACCCTTAGAGATTAACTTTTGAGCTCTAAGATAAGGAATAAACTTCCCCCTTGATGTTAAGGAACAACCTTCCCATTTTATTCTCGGCTTAGGAGGGAACCTAAAGATGACCCTATGAGTTTGAAAATTTAAATTTGCATAATAAGAATGCAACCAATCCATTCCTAAGATTACATTTAAATCTACCATACTCAACTCAAATAAATCTGCCAAAGTCTATTACCACTTACAGAAACCCCCCTCCCCCATAGAACCATTCAATAATGATCAGATCTCCTACTAGGGTAGAAATAGAAAATGAATCTAAAATAATCTCCAGATTAAAACCAAAAGACACAGCTATATAAGGAGTCATATAGAAAAGTGTAGAATTTAGATCAAGTAAACAATATACATCACAAGAGAAAAGCTGTAACGTACCAGTAACAACATCAGGTGATGCCTTGGAGTCCTAACTGGACACCAAAGCATACAACCTATTCTGACCAATACTAGAAATAAGAGCAGTAACAAAAGTAGATGCCATACTGCCAAGTGTAGGAATAGAAGATGAATCCACTAGAATTTTATTCACCCCTGTAGAAATCTTATTAGACAGACAATCCCCGAGTTGATAGACTACTTAGCCACACTTGAAGAACTTATCCCTTCCCTTACTGTAGAATCCCCAATAAGGACGACCGTAAAATCAACAAGGAGAATATAAAGAAACAAATTGACCTTCACTTGCCTAAGACTGGGCTCCCTGCGCCCGAGAATTATCACCACTATGATGATGCCTGTTGCCTGACTATTGGGGGTAAAGAATACTAATAGTAGAGAAGGAACCAGAACTTCCCCACTTCTTTTTCTGCCACTTCCCACCGACTTGACCACCCAAAAACTAGGCACTTCCCTGATAAAAAAAACCTATCCTACTTACGCTACCTGTCTCTATATTCTGCCTGTCTTCTTTTCTCATCCTCAATCTACTGCATATGAATAGTCAGCCTTGACATGTCCATATCCTTTATGATCAAAATGGTTTTGTTCTCTAGAATTAGATCTCTATTCATCCCAGAAGCAAACTTTCTCATTCTTGACCTCGTATCAGCTACTAAACCAGGAGCATACCTCGGCAACTGATGGAACTTCAAAGCATACTCCTTTATAAATATTATCCCTTGCTTGAGTTTTACAAAATCCTCCATCTTAGCTTTCCTCAATTCTTGAGAAAAGAACCGATCCATGAAAGCATTAGAAAAGGCGTCCCATAAACCATCCTCTTCTACATTACTCTTATCTCTGTCCTACTCCTCATACCATAGATAAGCAATCTCTTTGAGATGATAAGCTGCAAAGTTTACTCCTTCCACATTAGTAGCCTTCATTACCCAAAAGATCTTCTCCATCTCATCAAGAAAGCTCTGTGGGTCTTTCTCTACCTTTACTCCCATAAAAGTCAGAGGACACATCTTCATAAACTATCCAAGTCTAGTGGCCTCAGCAGACATAACACTAGACATACCCCTCTCAGCTTGACCAGTAACCAGTTAGGTAATAACATGTATAGACTGAAGAAACTCCTCATTCATCACATTGCCATGAGGGACCTGAGAAGCAGTATAAGGAATAAGAAAAATGCTAAAATAATCAGGAATAGGACAATGAGATCAAAGATGAACCCCGAGAGTAAAACGTGCTTCCTCAGCATCACTTTAAAATGAGGCAACAAAACTTCCTTGTGTTTCAGATCTAGGAGGCATGATCTGAAAGATGAACAAACAAGGATTAGAGGAGATTCTAGGACTAAGAAGTCAATCTTGAAGAAAGAATACCAAGAAAGTGAAATATTCCTAAATGTCATGCAACCTATCCCTTATGAGTGTGGCACGCTACATACCTCTAAAAGAGACTCTACTCAACACGGCTTTGTGGACTCATAATTTTTTATGACCTAGGCTCTAATACAAATTTGACACAGCCCAAACTAGGGCCTTATAATAATGGGTATCCCAAGTCCAACCAGGACCGGGGAGCACCCCCTTAACCCAAACCACCTTATACAACCTTAGATGAGCTGAATTTAAAGCATACAAAAAGATTGCACAATGCTCTGATGAAGACTATGGGATAGGGTCACAACCATGACCAACCCAACTGAGTTTAACTATGCCAAACCAACCATCCATACTGTACCAAATCATTTAGAAAATATCAAAAATAATATAATAGTCAAACCCAAAATGTAATATAATGGAACAATGAGAAATTATGTTTAATAATGCCAGCATCCCATCTTATTCCAATGCCAAGGCTGACACTAATACTAATACTGCCCATACCAACGCCCATAAGTACCAAAAATCCTTTATCCAAAAGAATACAAATATTTGATTGGGATATGCCCCCAACTATAGGTAAAACCAATATCTAGAAAGAAAGTAAAAAGTCTAAGGATGTACAACATGAAATGATGCCTTCCAAAAGAATGGAAGCTCACCACTTCAATCCAATAAGCTATCCCTAATTTGAGTACTACGAAGGAGGATTCAAATGGTTGATTCCTGCACAGTGTAGGTATACAACTGCCAATAGATGGGTTAGTAGGTGAACATTAGCATTACTCTAGGGATAAGGATAAAGTAATTCCAGTTATCAAAACCAAGTGAAAACCATCCAATGCAAATATCCATACATATATATAAGTGCTGGGAAAAGGGATCGGGTTTTGCATGCCATTAAAACCTTTACCTAGGTTGTGTAGCTTAGTCGTCCTACGACCCACGAGCCATATGGGTTCAGATCCCCCTGCCAAAAGTGTCCAGGGTGTGTAGCTGCATGACTAGGCAATATCCCTGGGATGACTAGTACATCCCTCTAATATAATTGTGAGACATGCACGTGGCCATCAAAGACCCCTTATATCGATAAATATAAGTTTTTGATTTTGATTCCCCGGGACTGCCACCTTCCACGGCTTAGCTTACATTTCCCACCATTAATTCCCAATTAAAATAAAGTCCAAACAATCCAATTATTCATTTATTAACTAAGGTTATTTAATAAACTAGTGGTATCATCACATCACCATACTTGCAAGTATTTATCTATTTCCAAACCATTTAGATTAAGGGGACATTCAAGTACCCTATTATCAGCCATATTAAACCTTTTGGGAGACTACCATGTTCTCCATAAGAATTACCAATTATCCATTAACCTTTGTAAACCATTGAAAAATATTTAAGGTTTTATATATCAGCTAAAAACAAGAAAGAGTTCCATTAACATAAGCTAATACAATGAATATATCTTTATAAGCAATTTATCAAACACCTTGGGGGCATAATATAACCAAAACAAAATACCATTACCATTAAATCATTACCATGCAATTCAATTGTCCAAAACCATCGTTAATGCATAAAAAACATAATTAAAATCATTGGAAATTATAACCAAGCATTTAACATCAAAACCCGCAAAAGAATAGTTGAAAGCCATAATCATGCAAAATAAAAAACCATAAAATAAATCATGTAACCATTCTTTGAATTGAAATTAAAATTAGGGAAGGGAATCACGCCTTAAACTAAGACGATTGATGGAAAAAATTTACCAAGACAAGCCCCAAAGTAATCCCTTCATTGAAACCCTATCTCTTTGCTCCAAAAGCTCTTGAGAAAGTTATAATATGTTTAGGAAGAGTTTATAAGTGTTTAAGAGTAAAAGAATAGAGAAAATAACCTCCCAAGTGTATTAGAAGTCGTGGGTCCTTATTAGGGTATGTAGAGAAATATCTAGAATACCCCCACTTAAATTCTATAAAAGTCTAACATAGGGTCACGACTGACCTCCTTACAAGTCATAACCTCCCTTATGGTTGATACCCACCCAATCGTAACTTAGCCTCAACCATGGATCAAACACTATCCAGTATTAACTCATCCACCTAAGTCGTAACCTTAGTATACGATCCATACCCATGATTTGTATCCTTAGTAGAATGTAACACCAGAAGAATCAAACACTGTCCACCTTATGAGTTACCTATACGACTCATAACCAATAATTTGACACCCACCCCTAAGTCGTATCCATAACAGTTCCAAAAACCATCCTACCAACTAACAATGGTCAAATTATCACTAAACTTCACTACTCGTACCCCAGCATATGGCTCGTACCATGAGTTGTATTGGATCTGAAGAACGGGATTCCAGGAAATTTTCTAAGGGTCTAAACCTGGGATGCTTTAAATGGGTTATGTGAAACTTATTTTAATTTGGCTTAATGGGTGTTATGTAGCTAAGCTATAAAGGTATGAGTCTTGAATGACTATTACTAGAAATTCATGTTTGTTGATGTGAGAGTTGATCGTAATGATCGTGTGAATCGTTCACACTACTAATATATTTATATATAGGATTGATGTGGTGTTGGGGTATTCTCTGGTCTTTATTGATACCTTTGGTTTATGCCGCTAACACGTACTAAGGACCTTTTAGTAGGGGAGATAAATCCATATAGCCCATGGTGCCTGTTTATAACAGTTGAGCTATATAGTGAAAGTTAATGTTTTACTTTCTTGATAAACCTTGTTTCCTATCCTATCATGTTATATATATATATATATATGTATATATATATAAGTATGTACAATATGTGTTTGTGGACTTTTTCTATGATTTTGACTTAGTATTATGTTATCCCCTTCCCGAGTTACATGCTAGTGCTCAACCCGCTAATCATCTATGAATGATGTATCCCTATGCAATGGAGAAACCCGAGACACTTTTATTTTTCCTGCATAGTAATAGGATTTTTGGGTTGTCAGTAGTCAGCTTGAAGTGGTAAGCCTCCTTCTTCTGAAAGGTCGTTGCTTCTTGGTTTATCTATTATCATAGCCTTTTCTTTGGAATACTTTTTGGCTATTATCAGGGGCATATCCCAACTAAGATTGATTTGGTTTTATTAGAGGCTTTGTGGATTACTGTGGTCTGGGCATTATTAATGTTATTCTTAGACTCCTTTGAACTCACATTATTCTATGTTGTTATATATTTAGAATTCATTTGCTATTAGTTGTATTATGTTCTATTTTTCTAAGCAAAGAGGGTGGCCTCCAATCCTCGGTGGACTTGAGATATCTATCATGGCCATGCCCTAGTTTAGGCCGTGACAAAGTTGGTATCAGAGCTAGGTTCATGGTCAATTAGGTGTCTACAAAGACGTGTCAAGTAGAGTCTTTTTTATGATATGTAGTGTACCACATTTATAAGGGAGAGGCTATAAGGCATTTAGGAATGTTTTCCTTTCTTGTGTTCTATTTTCAGGCTGTAGAGTTTAGGATGCTAAAATCTTCTCTAATTCTATTTATTCGTATTTCAGGTCATGCCTCTCCGAAGATTTAATACTTGTGGAACTTCTTCAATCCCACCCACGGATAATATGGATGGAAATCATCCTACTTATGGAGTTCATACCTAGTCTAAGGTCTCGGCTCTTGATTGTACTGCCCCTCATAGAGTTCCACCAATCCCAACCAGTCCTTCTCGAGCTCCTTGGGCTAATGATGTTCATGCCCCACCACCCCAAGGAGATATTTCTAATGCCGAGTTTCATTGATCTATTTATTTGATGATTCTGTTGGTGACTTTCTAGTCTTGTCATCCTGACAGTGTTAGTTCTATTCCTTCTTCTTATAAGGTCACTAGAGTGGGCTAGTTCATAAGGCTAAATCCTCTGACCTTCATGGCTCTAAGGTAGATGAGGATTCTCAAGGTTTTGTGGATAATATAGAGAAGATATTTAGGGCGATGCATATTTTTGACTCTGAAGGCATAAAATTTTTTGCACATTAGTTAAAACATATGGTATATTAGTGGTATGAGGAGTGGGATTAGTCAAGGGGTGTCGATGCAAAATTGGCGCTATGGGATAAGTTTTCTGGTACTTTTTTGGATCATTTCTTTCCTTAAGAGTTGGGGGAGGCCAAAGCTAAGGAGTTCATGAATCTGAAATAAGGTAGGATGATCGTGAAAGAGTATGCCCTAAAATTTCATCAGTTGTTCTGTAATGCTCTTGAGCTAGTGTCTAGCATAAGGGCTAAGATAAAGATTTCACTTTAGGCTTATCTTGGGACTTGGTGTTGGAATGTTAGGCTGCCTTACTGAATAATGACATGGATATCTCTAGGCTTGTGGTGTATATGCAACAAGTCTAGAAGGAAAAGAAGTAGCAGGCAGAATTGGGGGAAAGGTAAAGTAAGAAATTCAGGAATTCTAAGCAGGGTGGAGGTCACCAGAATATTAGTAGAGATGGCAGGCAATGGTCTAAGAAGAAGTAGGGAAATTTTGGTTCTTATTCTACAACTAGTGCTCCATATACTAAGTCGTCTTGTGATTGTTTCTCGATAATAACATTGGGTTTAAGGCATAAGGTGCATAATATCAGGCTAGTAGGGCCTAGTAGGCTCTATCATATCTTTCTTATAGATTTTGTGGGTAGTTTCACCATGGTTTTTATGATAAAAGGAGAGATAAGTGTTTTGATGTGACCAACTTGGCCATATTTAGAGGAACTATCCTTCAGAAAATATTGCTAGTAGGGCTAATAAAGTCTTGTTGCTACGTCTTTATCTTCAGCACCAAAAGGTAATAATTCTTGCTTCAACACTGGATGGAATCAATTGTAGCTCTTTCCACCCATCAGGAATTTGAGCTATCTCCTAATGTTGTCACTACTACGTTAAAGCTCATCTCTATTGATGTGTATTACTTTCTTGATGCATGGTATAATCATCGTATGTGATCCCTTATGTAGTTATTCATTTTGGTTTTGTTCTTGAGTGTATTCCTAATCCCATTTTTGGGTCTACCCCAGTGGGTGACTCTATTATGGCTAGAAAAGTCTCCATGGGTTGTATGGTATCTATCTGTAGTAGGGAGGCATTAGTGGATCTGATAGTGTTAGACATGTTAGACTTTGATGTTATTTTGGGAATAAATTGGCTTCATTTGTGCTTTGCCTCTCTAGATTGTCAAACCCATAAGGTCATTTTTAAATTTCCTAATAAGTCTGTTATAAAATAGGAAGAGAGTTCCCTAATACCTAAGGGAAGGTTCATTTCTTATCTTTGAGCTCAAAAGTTAGTTTTCGGAGGGTTTGTTTATCATTTGGTTTGGGTTAAAGATTCTAACTTAGAGGGTACTCCTTTGCAATCCATTCCCGTGGTTAATGAATCTTCTAAGGTCTTTCCTAATGATCTTCCTAGTATTTCTTCCGATAGGGAAATAGACTTTGGTATTAATTTTCTCTCAGATACCCATCCGACCTCTATTCTCTCTTATATAATGGCTTTGGTTGAGTTGAAAGAACTTAAGAAGCAATTCAAAGATCTTCTTGATAAGGGTTTTGTTAGGCCTAGATTTTCTAGGGTGCTCCTATTCTCTTCGTGTGCAAGAAGAATGGTTCCATTTGGATGTGTATAGGTTATCGCTAGATGAATAAGGTGATGGTGAAGAATAAGTATTCTCTTTCTAAGATTGATGACATATTTGACCAACTTTAGGGTGCTAAGTACTTTTTTAAGATTGATCTTTGGTTAAGTTATCATCAGTTAAAGATTAGGGAGGTGGATATCCCTAAGTTTGCTTTCCATATCCGATTGGCCATTATGAGTTCTTGGTTATGTCTTTTGGGTTAACTAATGCCCCGGTGGTATTTATGGATCTTATGAACTGGTTATTCCATTAATTTCTGTACTTATTCGTTATTGTGTTTATTGATGACATCCTTTTTATTCCAAGAGTGGGGAGGACTATGCCAATTACCTCCGTATAGTGTTGCAAACTTTGAAAGATCAGTAGTAGCATGCCAAATTTTCTAGGTGTGAATTCTAGTTGAATGTTGTGACCTTCCTTCGTCAATTTATTTCTAGTGAGGGGATCATTGTGGATCTATAAAAAGTAAAAGCGGTAATGAAGTGGCCTAGACCCGCGACTCTAATTGTCATTCGAAGCTTCTTGGGTTTAACTGGTTATTAGAAGAGGCTTGTGGAGAGTTTCTTTTTGATTGTTGCTCCATTGATTAAGTTGACTCAGAAAAAGGTGAAGTTTCATGGTTCAATACTTGTGAGGGTAGCTTTGAGAAGCTAAAGAATAAGTTAACTTCAGCTCCAATTTTGACCCTAACCGAGGGCACTAGTAGTTTTGTTGTATATTGTGATGCATTTTTTGTAGGACTAGGTTGTATGTTGATGCAACATGACAGAGTAGTGGTGTATGCTTCCAGGCAGTTGAAGGCCCATGAAAGAAATTATCCAGCTTAAGATTTTAAATTATTGGTTGTGCTTTTTGCTTTGAAGATTTGGCAACATTACTTATATGGAGTTCATGTTGACATATATTTAGATCACAAGATCATGCAGTATGTGTTCATCCAGAAGGGGTTGAATCTCAGGCAAACAAGATGGCTTGAGTTACTCAAGAATTATGATATGAGTCTCGAATATCATCCTGGGAAAGCGAATATAATTACTAATGAACTTAGCAAATTATCCATGGGGATCTTATCTCATGTTGATGAGGAGAGGCAAGTTTTGGTGAAGCATATTCACTGTTTAGCTAATCTTATAGTTTTTATTTTGGATTCTGGGGATGGTGGGGCGATTGTTAAGGAGGTGGTAAAGTCTTCTATTGGTACTAAGGTAAAGAAGATGCAGGTTTTGGATCCTACCTTGATGTAGATTTCAGTAGAAAGTCTTGGCTTTTGAGATTGGTGGTGTTGGTATCTTGAGGTACCTAGGGAGATTGTGCATCCCCGATGTCGATGGGTTGCGAGAAATGGTTTTGGTTGAGGCTCATGAGTTGAGGTACAATATTCATCCTAGTTCGATGAAGATGTATCATGACTTGAAAGAGATCTATTGGTGGAATAACATGAAGAGGGATGTGGCCAATCTTGTGGGTAAGTGTATGGTTTATCAGCAAGTAAAAGTGGATCATTTGAGTTCGGGTGGTTTGTTTTAAGAGATTGAGTTTCCTATATGGAAATGAGAAGTGATTAATATGGATTTCATTACTAGTCTTCTGCTGTCTCATAGTCAGTTTGACTCAATTTGGATCATTGTGGATAGAATGACTAAGTATGGTCATTTCTTGCCAGTAAGGACTAATTATTCTGCAGAGGATTATGCTAAGCTTTTTACTCAGGAGATCATCAAGTTTCATGGTGCGCCCATTTCTATTATATCTGATTTAAGTATGCAGTTATGTTCTCACTTTTGGTATTCTTTTCAATAAGTTTTGTGGTTAGGTGAACCTTAGCACTACTTTCCACCCTCAGATGGATGGATAAGCAGAAAGTACTATTCAGACTTTGGAAGATATGCTAAGGGCCTGTATGGTTTGCTTTGGTGGTAGTTGGGTTGATCATTTGCCTTTCATTGAGTTTGCATATAATAATAGCTATCACTCAAGTATTTAGATGGCCCTATAAGGCTTTTCACGATATGAGGTGTAGGTATCCTATTGGGTGGTTTGAAGTCAATGAGACTAGATTATTTGGTCCTGACTAAGTTGATCAGGCCATGGATAAGGTGAAAGTAATTAGAGATAGTCTTAAGACCAACCAAACTCACCAAAAGTCCTATTTAGATGTGAGGCATAGGGAGTTAGAGTTTGATATTGGTGATTGGGTATTCTTGAAGTTGTCTCACATAAAGGGAATAATGAGATTTGGAAGGAAGAAGAAGCTCAATCCCCATTATGTTGGCTCTACTTGATCTTGGGGAGAGTGGTAAATATGGCTTATGAGTTGGAGTTACCTTCGAGTTTGGGTTCTAACCACCCGGTCTTTCATGTTTCAATTTTGAAGAAATGTGTGGGTGATCCTTCTTTACTTGTTCACTTTGAGAGTGTTGGAGTTTTAGATTACTTGTCTTATGAGGAAGTCCTGGTAGAGATTTTGTATAGGCAGGTCTGTCGTTTGAGGACTAAGGATGTGGCTTCAGTGAAGGTTCTATGGAGGAATTAGAAGGTTGAAGAAGCTACTTGGGAAGCTGAAGAGGACATGAAGTCCAAATATCCATTCTTGTTTTTTGCCTTAGATAATCATGCTTAAGGTATGTGTATTCCTTAATATCTTTGTTATCTATCTATGTTAAAGGAAATCGTTTTTGTGTTTTATGTTAAATCGTGCTAATGGATGCCTTGATTCATGATTCGGGGATGAATGACCCTAAGGGAGAATGTAACACCCTGGATTTTTAGTCTATAGAAAATTCCCTAAGTTTTGAACTAACTGCCCAAGCTATGATTCACTTTATGAGTCGTCAGATGTCTATACGGGTCGTAGGACCCCAAATTGTAGGGTGACCAGTGAGGTTGCCTAATGTGTCTATTCTAAGTATGACTAGACTCAATGAGTAGTCAAGACCCTAAATGAGTCATATAGTGCTTTTCCTAGCCTATCCAGTATGGTGCCCAAACATTTCTGTTTTTACAACGACTAGACTATACGAGTCATAAGGTTTGAATACGAGTTGTAGGGTATGACTCATAGTCAGACCAATGTGCATACCCCATGATACTGTCCAGATTACGAGTTTAAGGGATGACTCAGTTCCAGTAGCTATGAGTCGTTATGTGACCCGCAGCAACTGGGTGACCAAATTTCATTCATTTATTAAGGGCATTCTGGTAATTCCCCTACTTAGACCCTACGTCTAAAAAAATCAAGAAGGGGTTATTTACATTCTTTATCACATCAAGTATACTCTTCAACACTCTCAATTCCCCCAAAGAAAGAACAAGCTAGGGTTTGTCAAGGTTGGTCAATTAGAGCTCCTATGGGTGATTCTCCATAGTTGTGATACTTTCAGGCATATTACTCTTCCCCAAATCTTATTTTATGAAAAACATGTGTATAAAGTAGTTTATTTGTATGTATTTGAATATGAGTTTTGATATGGATTGAGGGTTTTGTAATGGTTGATCATTGAATTATTTTCCCATGGTTTTTCATAAGTTATTCATGCTTCCAGAAAATTTTTCTAATTTCTCTATCCATGCCTTTGCTAGAACATATGAATGGCTTGATGACGTAATATTGATTGCCGTTTCAACAATACTATTCATAACCAAATCAATTTGTTGTTCAATTTCATTTGTCATTTTCATGCCAATCTTTGATAAACAATTAAGTATTTTAGAAAACTAACAATAAAAACTTAATCTTTACACAATATTTCTAGTCAACGATAAAGTTTTTATGTTTTTCAAATCGCTAACCGAATGAACTTTGAAACCTAACAAAGTTATTAGGTTCTTCAAATCAGAATCAAATTCAAATGTGGTAGAAACCTATAGGTTCTAAACTCCAAAAATTGATACAATGAGTTCAATGAATCGGCAAAGGTTTTACATTCTTCGAACAAAATTTTTAATTTGATTTCTCGGTGAAGTTTTATGTTTTTCAAACTGAAGGAGTAGAAAATCAAAAGATTTTAGTCTCCATAAAATCAAACACAATACAGATTAAACAAATACTTAAAAGTTTCTTAAGATTGTTAGTTTTGTGTATAAATAAAATTTGTATTCAAATCAAGAACTTCAATAATAATTTCACAACTTAAGAACAACAAAGAAGTTTAAACTATTTATGAAAAATAATAAATCAAACATTTAGAAATAGATGAAGATTAGAAGATTCAAGTCTACTGAATTCACAGTGCCCTTGCAAAAATTATTTCTTCAAGTACCCGAGGTTATGGAATATATCCTCCAGGATAAAATGAATAACTTTACTATAGTAGTGGTACCTCAAATTCTATCGAACAAGGAACTCACTTAGTGGTTCGTGAAAAGTTTAACTTCGAAATTTTGCAAGAAAAAAAAGTACTTTAACTTCAACATTTTCAGGCAAATACCTAAGGAAAAATCAGATATGTATAGCTAAAAGGTGTTGCTTCAGAAAAGAAGCAATAGTTCGTGGAGAGTTGCACTATTTTAGAACGCTAGGTCCATATAGGGACCCATGTGCCCCTGCACATGACGATGTGCTGTCTCAAATTCCCATTTACTCTAAACAGAAAGTTGACTAGTGATATGCATTGGCATATGCTTCCTATATTTGCTCGCATCTTACTTTTTCTCCATTCAAATAGTGAATCACATCCCTTCAATGTGCATTTGTCATGCATCTTCACATGCAAATGTGCATCAACAAATGGAGAAAAATTTCAGAAGTCAAAGTTGAATCTGAGCAAGCAATGACGATGAGCGCGAATCTTTCCTTCTTCTTACCTTGCTAACAACATGGAGTAATGCTTCTCTATTTAAGTGTAAGAATGCTTCTATATTTAAACATAAGAATGTCTTTTTTGTTATTGTCTTTGTTGTCTTTGCTCATTGTGTTAGTTGTTTAAGTTTATATTGATTTCGATCAAGGCCGGATCGCGACTAAGGAGCCTCGCTCTGTAGATTTGTTTAATCTTTAATTTGTTTGTAGATTGAATCATTTACATTATCTATTTTTCATCTTGCAAACTCTCGCTACTAACTCAAAGTTAAACCATAACGCGTGCTTTTGACCCACCTACAAATCTAACTGTCCCAAATCGACATTAAACATGTATAATCGTAAGACTTTTAAAATTTATGATCTTAATTAAATATATCATATCTTTTATATAGATAATATTTTCACCTTACCGATAAAGAAAACAAAAAAGAGCTTCATAGTTTAAATTGGAAAACTTAAACATTTTAACTTCCCATTTTTAGGTGAAAAATCAATCAACTACTGGAAATTAGTTTGATGGTCCAGTAATCAAATCATTTATACCCGGGGGTATGTTGTTGCATTAAAAGTTTATGTCAAGCAATCCATCTCCTAAAAAATGCTCAAGTATTTGCTATTTTTTTGTTCATCCAGTAATGAGAAAATTATCTCATCTGCATTTATTAGATTGTTTATTGCAAGTTATAGTAACATTTTCAGATAATTATTTTATTAAGATTTTATTTGTAAGTTGTACCAATTTTGTTTTAAAATTATTTATTTTTATTTTAAAAAATTAGTAAATAATTTTTTAAAGAATATTTAACTCCTATTTTTAAGGATTTGTATTTATATCTCATAAATAGATGTGTTGATAATTATGTTAGGAGTAAAATATGGTAAACATTATATCTATATTTATTATATTTTTACCTTTTTAAAAAAACTCTTATGTTTTTCTAGAACAATTTTATTGGATAATATTTATTTGTCAATTCACACATTTTATCTTAACTAAACTTTTTTTTTTATATATATTTTTCTTCATAAACAATTTTCTTCATTTTGTGTATTATTTCAGTATCAACTTTGTTATCTATCAAACTTTTACATTTTGGGGGTTCGATTTCCTTCCCATTTATCAAGTTTTTTTCTGGAATTTCATTATATGTTCTTATTACCCATTGATTTCACCATTGTATGAATCATTCCTTTTAGAGGTTGATTTTTTTTTCTTTATCAATTTTTTTGCTTGAATTTCATTATATGTACTATAAATGCTTTTATTTCACAATTGTATGAATCATGTCAAGAGGAACCAGTGCGTTGATAGCGTAGGTTAATCTAAATCATGGATATCAGATTTTGTCCCATTTTCATACACTAAAAACATTACTAAGAATAAATTATCTACGTTTACGATTTTACATATTATTTCTATAGATTGAAATCCCAAAAATTAAAATTATTTGGTAATGACATTGTTAAACTAATAGATTTAAAATTGATAGGTTAAAAAAATGTAAAGATATTATATTCTAAATAAATTTCATAGATGTAAAATTGTAGTAAATAGTTACTGTATGTAATATCTATAAATTAATTGATCACCATTTTACATATAAATTTTCATGATAAGTTATCTTATTACTTATTTTAATATGAATTACATATAACATGATCTCAGTAAGAAATATTATTTAGTGAATGAGATATATTAATAAAGTGATTTAAACATGATTTGTTAAATTAAACGACACTAAGCAGACTTTGCACCTTTTTCATACACTAAAATTCATTAATAAGAATACATTATTTGTATATAGTTACATATTAATTTCATACATTAACACATATTTATTTCATACATTACACCTTTTTCATAAACCAAACCTGTTTTATGATTTTAAAATAAAAAAAATGTTTATCTATACCAAACAAAAATCATATATTGCATTCCATCTACCTCCGTAAATCAAAATGTATAAATCTATATGTTAACAAAAAAAATCGACAATTAAAAACAAATAATCTGAATATTATTAAATTTTACTCATAATTTAATTTTTATTTGTGGAAGAAAATGAGAAAATACACACTGAACACCTGTGTGTTGATTGATATCTAAGAAAATTAAATAATTTATGTTTGATAATGAGTAATTAAAGAAGAAAATCGTATAGATATTAATGAAGGAGTAAAACCATTTAGAGAGAAAAAAGGGATGACTGATATACTGATAATAATTTAAGAAAATTAAATAATTTATGTTTGATAATGAGTAATTAAAGAAGAAAATCGTATAGATATTAATGAAGGAGTAAAACCATTTAGAGAGAAAAAAGGGATGACTGATATACTGATAATAATTGTCATCTCTTTTTGGATATGAGTTCCTTTTTTCCTTATATAAAATTTGTATTTTATTTTATTTTTTTGAAAAAAAAAAATTCTTTTCCTTTTTAATACCAAAATTTTGTATATCTTGCATTAAACAACCTAAGTATGTTTATTTACATTTTTTCCCCATTAGAAAAGTTGGTGTTCCTCCATCTCCAAAAGTGCATTAAATTAGATACCCTGTTCTATTTATTTTTTTAAAATATATTTGGACTCATTTTTAGTGGTGAGTTAAATTTTCTCTAAGGTATTAGTTTAAAGGTTCTGTCTGTAATTGGAATTGTGGCAGCAAATAAGTTAGCATGTTTACATCTCTTAATTAATCTTCTTTCTTTAGTTATGTATTCAGTTCAAGATCTTTTTTCTAAAAAAAAACATTATACTGCTATATTTTGGCCATTGTAATTGACTAAAACTTAAGAGTTAGATGGACAACGGAATAGTTCAGTATTTCTAAGATAATTCAGGGCCTAACCACTGTAAGTTGTAAGGCCTAACCGATTTATTAAATGTGAAAAAGAGCAAGATGGGGTGCGAATTTTTTTCAAGCCCCATTGCAACTTTGAAAGAAAAGAGTAGAAAACAATTGGAAGAGGACAAGATAGGGATAATTCAAAAATGCCTCAAAAGGCGCAAGATACAAATCAATATCCGTGGTAAAGCTAGAAAATGCTGCTACTAATATGTCGCACATTAATAAATTAAGGCAGTTTGGACAAATTTTAAATTGAATCAAAAAGAGGAAGAGATAACCATTTTTGAGCTCAGAAACTATTGAGCTAAGAGAGTTGGATATCAAGTTGATGGGAGTAGAAGCCTGTTAGTGCACACTATGAGCATATATGGGTAGTTAGTTAAAGATTAGTTAGAAGTGACAACTGTCATCATAAGAATCCAAACTAGTTTATAAATAGCATGTAATAAAGCTCAATATACTCGAACAAATTCAGTTACGGAAATTTATCCCTTCCAGATTCTTCTTCTTTCTTGTTGCTCTTAACTTATGTAGAAACTTAACATGGTATTAGATCCAACCACTCACTGATTCACGACTATGATTGATGCTCAAGAATATTTATCACACACAATCAGTGAAGAACTCTATAATATTTTAGCTTGTCTCCTCTTGAAGACTACAACCATGGCGGTCACATGCGATTCTATTGTAGAAGCTATGCAAACAACTGCTACACCAGTAAATGTGGATACACGATCTGGTATAATTAAGATTGACCATAATCACCCCTTATATTTGCATCCTAATGAAACTCCAAATAGCTCCCTGATTTCCATTCAACTTACTGATTTTGAAAATTATGCCTTGTGGAGTCGATCTATGACTCTTAACCTTATAGGGAAGAATAAGGTTGGAATTGTTGATGGTTGTATTCCTAAATCTCACTTTGATGCATCTTTACATGATCAATGGGAAAGAGTGAATGTTGTGGTGTTGTCATGGATCATGAATTAAGTATGAAATGATCTTTTGAGTAGCATTATATATGATTCTAATGCTCATAGTGTGTGGATAGATTTGAAGGAGAGGTTTGATAAAGTCAATGGTTCTAGAGTAGTTTTTCTGCATAGGGACATTGTTACCCTTACTTAGGGTACTTTATCTGTCTGTGATTATTTTTCTCAAATAAAAATACTGTGGGATGAATTGAAGCCCTTATGCCTTCCCCTAAGTGCAATTTTTTTGAATCTAGGAGATATGCTCAACATTTTGAGCATCAGAGAATTTTGCAATTTCTTATGGGGCTCAATGAGTTATACTCGTGCTGTAGAAGCCAAATTTTATTGATGACACCTATTCCTTCTATCAACAAGATGTACTCCATGATTGTAGATCATAAGAGTAAAAATATTATCGCTAGTGGCTCTCCCATTAGTCACACAACTGACAATTTAGAGTCAATAACCTTTTTTACTCACAAGTTAGGTGTTAAGGAGAAAAGAGTGAATTTGGAACCTGGAGGTTCTGTGGTGGATATTCAGCAACTATCATAAAGTCTAAAGAAGGTGGTTATGAGTGGAGATCATCTACCTCCATTTACAGGAGTACTTTATAAAAGAAATCCTCAGTGGTGTGTGAGTTCTGTGGTTATAATGGCCACACAAGGGAGCAGTGCTTTAAGATTATTGGATATCCCACAGATTGGCCTAAATCAAGGAAAAAGGGACGAGGTTAGTAACACATCAAGTAGGTCATGCTGCACCATCTGCTCATCATGTAGTTGACTCTACTCATTATGCAGTTGTCTACCTTGTAGACTTAAAGTCTACCAGTGATCAGGGTTCTTAATCGAGTTTGTCCTCTTTTTTACCATATTTTAAACATGACCAATATAATTAGATTGTCATGATGCTCAAACAAAAGAATGATGAAAAGGACTTTTGTCCACCAGTATCAAATGCAGGTACTACACTATCTCCAATTACTAATGTTGTATGTAATAGTTAGATTATTGATACTGGTGCTACTAACCATATGGTTTCTAATCCTGATCTACTTCATAGTTATAAAGTGTTTCAGTTTTCACAAAATAAGGTGTACCTGCTGATAGGTAGTGAGGTTGAAGTGTCTTACAAAGGCTTATCTATTGTGTTAAACAAGTCCCCCATCTCTGATGTTTTGTATTTGCTAGAGTTTAAATATAATCTTCTTTCTGTCTCAATATTGACTAGGGAACTACAGTGCTCAGTGGGATTTTTCCTGACTTCTACATATTCTAGGATCTCTTTACTGGCATGGTGTTGGGGATTAGTAGAGAATATCAAGGTCTATACATTCTTCAAAGAAGTTCTGCTCAGAAAGTTGGTGTACATAAGTGGGCTAATAATATACAGATGTCTGCTGACTCTAGTGTTCTTTGGCACAGAAAAATAGACATGCCCCCATAGAAGTGCTTAAGAAACACACTTCACTAAGTCATCTGAAGTATGAAGATCATGTGTGCACTGTATGTCCTCTTGTAAAACATGTCAAACTACCTTTCCAACCTAGTTTTATCTGTATCCAAGGCTCCCTTTGCACTAGTACACTGTGATACTGGGGACTCTATAGAGTTCATACTCAATAATAAAAGGCTCTTTATCACTATAGTAGATGATTACTCTAGATTTACTTGTTTTTTCCTTGTTCAGTTTAAGTATGAGATGATAGTAGTGCTAAAGAAGTTTCTTAATAGGGTAGACAAATTGTTATCTACTTCTATAAAGGTACTTAGAACTGATAATGGAAGTGAATTTTTCAGTCATGAGATCAAATATCTTATGTCTTCTATTAGCATATTGTATCAAACCTCTTGTGTTTATACTCCTCTGTAGAATGGAGTTGTTGAAAAAAAAACAAATAACAATCTTGGGGATTGCTAGATCCCCTAGGTTTCAAGCTGGTAGTCCTCTTAAATTTTGGGGTGAGTGTGTTGAAACTGCCGTGTGTCTCCTTAACCAAATACCCCTCAAAATTTTACACCATAAATCCCTCTACGAGTTGTTGTATCAATATTCTCTATCTTTGTCCCATATGAGAGTATTTGGCTGTCTTGGATATACATCCAGTTCTTATGGTTCAGAAAAATTTGCAACCAGGGCTACTCCTAGTGTATTTATGGGGTATTCATCTACTAAAAAAGGTTATAGGTTCTATGACCTTCACTCTAAGTCCTTCTTCACCAGTAGAAATATCATATTTCATGAGTCTATATTTCCCTTCCTTCAAGCTCAATCTACTGGATCTTCTCTCTGTTCCTATGCAGGAACTTGAGACTGGTCCATCCCCAACCTCACCTTCTACTGGTTCTTCTCCACATCCTACATAATCACATATTCTATCAGTCCCTTCTCATCCTACCAAACTCAGAAAATCAACTAGAATAACACATCCTCCCATATAGATACGTGACTTTATTACTTCTAAGCCCGCTTTAGGTTATTAGTGTCTATACTCTCTATCTTTTTATATTTCTTACTCTCACTAGTCACCACATTACAGTCATGCTCTATCAGTATATTCCTCTATTCCTGAACCATCTTCTTTCCTTGAGGCCTCTAAATATCTGTCTTGGATTGAGGCTATGAAAATAGAGATTGTAACCCTTTGAAGATAATAACACCTGGTCTGTTATAGATTTTCCCTCTGGCAAGGTTCCTATTGGATGTAGGTGAGATAAGGTTAAGTATAAAGACTATGGGGAAGTAGAAAGGTACAAGTCTAGACTAGTAGCCAAGGAATATAGTCAAAAGGCTGGGGTGGATTACTCAGACACCTTTTCACCTGTTGCTAAAATGGTGACTATCAGATCCCTTATTGCTCTTGCTGTTTCTAAACAGTGGTGCATCTTCATATGGATGTCCATAGTGCTTTCCTTAATGGTGATCTGTTAGAGGAAGTTTACATGCAGATTCCTTATGGTTTTTGTAGACAGGGTAAGACTCAGAAGGTCTGCAAACTACACAAGTCCCTAACAGTGGAACAAAAAGTTAACTGATGCACTTTCATCAATTGGATTTGTTCAAAGTCATTTATACTATTCTCTATTCACTAAGAAGTGAGGTGTTGACATAGGTGTTGACATAGTGGTCATTTTGGTCTATGTGGATGATCTATTAGTTATTGGAAATAACATGATCTTAATAAATCAAGCAAGAGCAAACCTATAACACAAATTCAAAATAAAGGACCTTGGAGACTTGAAGTTCTTCTTGGGAATAGAAGTAGCAAGATCCAAAGAAAGAATAGTTTTAAGCCAAATAAAGTATGCTCTGAACTTATCTCTGAGGCTGGTCTAAGTGGAGTAAGGCCTGCTAGTACTCTACTTGAAGTAAACCTGAAGTTAACCTCAGTAGAATATGATGATCATATCCCTAATAAAATAGTAGATGATGTAGTCCTCACATATGTGAGGTCTTTGGATGATTCAACCACTCCATTTTGTTGTGGAGTATAGGCTGTGGTCAATTGTCTCCTCACTCCATGTTGTTTGCAAAAATCATTGAATTCTTGAGAATTGAACACTCCTCCTCTTTCTGTTCTTAAGTATTTAATAGGCATCTTGCTTTTCTTTTTCGTAAGTTTTTTGAAATATTTAAAGTGATAAAATGTTTCTAATTTTTCTAAAAGAAAATAAGTCCATGCTTTCCTAGAAAAATCATCTATAAAACACAATAAGTACCTCTTCTGGCTACTTGAGCTGGTGTAGTAGGACCACAAAGATCTGCATGAACAAGACCCAATTTTTTACTTGCTCTCCACTGACTCTTTTTAGAGATTGGAGTTTGATGTTGCTTGCCTTTCATTCATGCCTAGCAAGTGGTATTTGGTGCTATAATTTGTGGCAAACATTTTACCATATTTTTGTATTTCAAGGTGCATAGGCCTCTGTAATTGAGATGGCCATAACGGTAGTGCCATAAAGTTGACTGATTCATATTTATTGATTTGGAGACATCTTGCTTCAATATTTGTGGATAAGTGCTTAGCAAGAAAAACAAATATTCGATTTGCAGTCATAATGGATTCTGCCATCTTTCCTCTTTGTGGATGATAAACACTGCAAACATTATCTTTAAATAACACAACTATTCTTTTTTCTTGAAGTTGCCCGATGTTCAAGAGATTATTTGTGAGTTCAGGAACCCAATATATATCACCAACGAAATAATAAACTCCTTGCAAGAACAATTTCATTGTTCCTTTTCCAGTAACCATCATTCTTATATTATTTCCAAGCTTGACAATGTGAGAGAGAGTTGTGTCCAAGCTTGAAAACAGACCTTGATTTCCACACATGTGATTTGAGCATCCAGAATCCAAGAACCATGCATCGCTTCTCTTTGCATCATGTTGTTCTATGTAGGCTATTAACAATAACTCATCTTCTTCTTCTAATTCTGCATAATTTGCTTCTTTGTATAACTTTGGACATTCATATTGAAAATGTCCTAAGTCATGATATTTATAACATTTAACAGTTGCTTTGTTTAAAGTTGTTCTTCCTCTTCCTCGTCCCTTTTCTCTATAGGGTTCTCTCCCTCTGTTGCTTGTTTCTGAGTGACCTTTTACTTTCAGAGCTTGATTCTTATCATCGTTGCTTGGTTGGTGAAATTTTTGTTCATGCACCACTAACGAACTATGTAGTTCATCTATGGACATGTTGTTAGTATCTTTTGATTCTTTGATGGATACTACAACATATGTGTGTTAGTTAGAGTTCGAAGAAAGTTTTCAATAATTTTCCTGTCAGGCATATCTTCTCCATTGCTTCTCGTCTTATTTGAGACCATCATCACTCTTGCGAAATACTCAGTGATGGTTTCATCCCTCTTCATTGCTAGAACCTCAAACTCTCTTCTTAATGGGTTAAGAAGAGATTTTTTTACCTTCAAATTTCCTCCAAACTTTCACTTCATTGAGTCCCAAAAAATCTTGGCGATGCGACGGTCCAAGATTTATTTAAAAACAGTTCGATCAATTGTCTTAAACAGATAATGTTTGACTTGGTGATCCTTGATTCTAGCAACGTTGAGTTGTTCCTGTTGTGCTTCAGTCAGTCTCATCCCTTGTATTGGCTCCTCAAAACCAATCTCTACCAAGCTCCATAGTTCTTTTGCCCTAAGCAAATTTTCCATTAGTTCACTCCAGTGGTCATAGTGACCATCAAAGTGAGGGATCTTTGTCAGAGTCTTGTCATCACTCATTCTCTCAGCGTTTGATCACTTAAAGATTGCTACTTCTTTTTCTGCAAATCCCGTCCGGGTTCTGTTGTCAATTGTAAAGATATACAACAAAGATAGCTGAAAAGAGAAACACAAACAATTGAGATTTTTAAGTGATAGTTTTATTGAGTTTACTCTTGACTTAATATAGACCTATACTTAACAAGAAGAGAAATAATAGACCACAAAAACTGCTAAGTAGTTAAGATAATGAAAAATAAAAAAAACGACTAACAACCCAAAAGAATAGGACTTCATGCAACAATCCTTGACCAATTCAAAGTCTACTAACACTTTAGAATGAACTCATTGTTCCAGTAAGGCTATGGCCTATGAGGCTCTTGATATCATTCTTGGTTTCCAAAAATAATGCAGCAAAAAGTTTGAAAGTATTAGTTGAAAATATCTCTTAGAACATCTGCACAATATATATTCAAAAAATCTAAAATATCTCAACAAATTAAAAAAACCTAATAGAAATTTTAAATTTTAAAAAGTAAATTTATCCTCAACCTAAGCAACCTATTATGCTTCAAATTTAGTAAGTGAAAGAAATTTTCAACGAGATGATAGAGCAAGATCTAAAAGGATCTAAAATAACTAAACAATCTAGCCTCTCAAGATTTTGGATCGTTCTGTGGGTGTAGTATCAGGCATCAGATCCACTTAACAGGGGATTCACTACAACCCCAGTGAAAAGTAGCGAATTTGTGGTCTCTTCTCTAATCATGAACAAGAATGAATGATCTGCTACGAACTTTTTTGGAGGACTTTCATACAAAGAAAATCCCATGTCATGTTCTGACTCAAAATGTAACAGCAGCGGCCTCAGTACCTTCCTCATCAATTTCTACACATGCTTTCTGTATAATCATGGAGACATATAAATCATCTTTATTCTCAACAGTCTCTGTTAGGTCCATGCAAAATTTGTCGAAAGGTAGTGTCAATCCCATTTCCTGCATTGTTGTTTTCCCTTCTTCTATGGTGAATGAAAATTACTTTGGAATGTAAAATGCACCAACAGTTTCTTTCCACAGCTCGAAATCTTGTGTAAAGAAGTTGAAAATACAGTCCACTTTCTTCATAAGCTTGGGAATCCGTCCTTTTCTTTAGGAAGAAAAAAGTACACGGAGATCATGAAGGGAACTGAAACTTTGCCTCCGTTGGGTAGGTAAAAATCTTTGTCTCGAGTAAGCCTTTGAATAAAATTGTCTTTCCATGTACCTTTAAAATATAAGGCGTTTCCAAGTTAGAGCTTTGTGCTTTCATTGATGCGCTTGGGCTCGAGGACTTTACCAATAAGTCCTTTTGTTGCAGACATAGCCCATGAGTTAACTTCTTCTACCACCTCCTTCTGAATGTTATTAGTATTTGTATGTTCAAAGAACGAAGTGTTACCTCATACTTGTTATGAAGAAAATATTGATAAGAAATACCTTATGATCAATAAAAATTTTAATTTAATAGATGTATTCCGGTAGCAAAATCTTAGTGACAGTAAATAAACTGAATAATGCAGCCGCTTACACTCTGTTTGAATGGTTGTTATGTGTTACTTTTATAATATATTGTAATTATATTGTATTTGTGTTATATCATTCTACATAGTTTTAATGAATAATAGTATCATTTTTCATCATTGCATAATGCCACACATTAATACTTTGAGGAAAAAATCTATAAAAAAGTAGAATATGGTATATAAAACTAGTATCTTAGTTTCATCACATATATATCTTGTCATATTATCCATATTATGCTTAGGTTTCTACAAATAACTTGGATAACTTGAAATTGGATTCTAGTAATTAATTGATTTATCACAGTATTTGTTAGTTGTTTGTTTTAATCTTATAATGGATCTATTTTAGTTACCCGATTTATCCGCTCCCCCCTGTAATTGGTATCAAAGCCTATGTCGTTTAAAGTTATCGGAAGTAATATATATTTGGATTTATTTGATTAATTTATTAATTATGATAAAATTAGATTTAGATATCCATCAAAATATTATAAATATTGTTTAGATGAATAACGTACAAAAATTACAAAAATATAAAAAATTAAAACAAATAATATCTGAAAAATGTAAAGAATTAAAAATAAGGATAGAAAGACTATAGTATAACATAATTGTCGGAGTTAGTAAAAATTCAATAAATGCACAAAAAGAAGAAATATCAAATTTAGAATCAACAATAGATAGTCTAACATAACCTATATACATTTAAATAAAATGAACAAAGAAGAATTAAAATTAGACGATAAGTTGGCAGCCATGGTAAGAATAGAAACAGAAAACGAAGAGATAGACAGAAAAAAGGAAATAGATAAATAAAATAACAAACCACAGAAGAAATACGAAAAATAGAAGAAACTAAAAACAATAGGATTGCTGAATTAGAAAAAGAGCTACAAATACTAAAAGATTTATATGAAAAGAGACAGAAAGAAAAAGAATAAAAAGATAAAGAACAAAAATTAACGAGATAAACCAAATTAAAGAAAAATTATAAATAAAAAATAAAGAATCAGAAACCAATGAATTAGAAATAAATATAATAGATGCTGAAGAAACAAATAATTATGATTCGGAAGATAGTGAAACATATACAAAAATTCTAGAAAACATAGGAAAACTAGAAATTAATGAAAAACAAGAAGTAATTAATAAAGAAAATTTAGAACTAATAAATACAGAAGTAAATACTCTAGATAAAAATATAATCCTTAGTGCATCAGAAATAAGAAAACCAACATATAATTACAAAAGTAAGTTTAAAAGATATAATCCAAAGGATGAATATAATAAATGGACACCAAAATAAATAATTAATTACAACTTTTTAGATTTAGACTGTGTAATAGACACAAATAAAACAATACAACTATGGGTAGGATATATGTCAAAACAATTATTAGATAATAAAATAGATAGAACAAACACACCAGAATATATAGAAAAGACATTAATAGGAACAGTAAAATTATGATTTTTAAACCTAGTCGAAGCAAGTAAAAAAGTATTAAGATCTGATAACAAAACAAAAGGAACATCAACAACTACTAAAATACTACCAACAGAAATATTGAAAAAATATGAAATAGCAGCTATAAGAGATGAATTTAGCAGTATGACAACAGAAAAGAAGAGCAAATAAAGAAACAATATAAATATAAATTTAATGTTAAAACTAGCAATATGTAATATATGTTATACAGATGAGTATACATGCACATTTAAAGAATATTATTATAAAGGAACATATAATATAGAAGAAAGTAAAGAAATAAGAAGATTATATTTTAGTAAATTACCTGAACCATTTAGTTCAAAAATAATAAAGAGTTGGGATGAAGCAAAAATAGTAGATACGCTAGGAGCGAGAATAAAATTTTTACAACAATTGTATAGAAATCTATGTGAAAAATATAGAGAAGAAATAAAAATGGAAAAGACATTAATAAGAAATTTAACATGTTGCAAAGATAAAATAGCACCACAATTTGAATGTGAAGAAAGATATTATAAGAAAAGAAAAAGACATAAGAAATATAAGAAATACAAGACATCAAAATATAAGTATAAGAAACCAAGAAAAAGATATTATTATGTAAAAAATTATAAACAAAAAAGACCATATAGGAAAAAGAAATCTATAAAAGAATATACTTGTTATAATTGTGGAAAACTAGGACATTTAGCTAGAGATTGTAAATTACCAAAAAAACCAAAAAAGAAACAAATATCAGAAATAAAATAGAAAATACAGAATATATGCAGATAGATTATATAGATTATGAATTAGAAAGTGAAGATAGTATATATGAAATTTCGGAGAATAAAACAGATAATGAAATAGATAGTGAATTAGATGAATCAAATGACTGAAGAAGATATAAAAATGAACCAAATACCTGAAGAAGATATAAAAATAATAACAAAGGAAGAATATTTAAATGAAAAAGGAACAGATCAAAAAATAATATTTGATAGTCATATACTTGATGAAATAAAAGGAAAAGAGTTAGACTTAAGTGTAGAAAAAATATTTAAAATACCAACAATAAAAATATATATTTAGTAGAAAAAAAAAAGAATACTACGTAGTAAGCCAAAAGGAACATGTAATAGACTATAGATATGCAAAAGGAAAAGCTAGTATACCATTAGTAACAAAAAGAATAATTAATAAAGAAATAAATGATATAAAAAGTAAAGACTCAATAAAATATGTACACCTTGGAGGAACAGAAATATTAATAAAAGCATGTTTTAGAGAAGAAATAGATACACCAATAGAATTATATTTAGCAAATGATAGAATTATAAAACCTATAGAAAAAAGTATAATAACTGCCATAAAAGGAAATTTAATATACCAAAAATTTAAATTTATAATAAATGCGAATTATTCAGTAGCAATAACAGATAAAAATATAGATAAATCATTAGTATTATATTGGAAAATATCAGGAATAGAACTAACCCAGGAAGTAAAATATTTACAGCAAGATGTAAAAATCTATATGTATTAACAACAAAACATAAAATAACAAAAAAATAAAATAAAATTAATAAAATACAAATAGAAAGTCCTTTTGAACAATTTGTAAAAATAATTGATAATAATGATTATAGTTACAAAGACATAGATACAGAAGAAGATTTAGAAATAATAAATGATAGAATAAGCACAACAAATAGAATAGCTCATGAAAAACCAGAATCATCAAGCTCATAAAAAAGAACAAGTTATGAAACAACTTCAACAGTTAATTCAAATAAATATTATATAACAGGAACAATTAATGAAAAAGAGTATTTAATACTCTTAAACACAGGACAAGAAGAAAATTATATATCAAAAATATCCAGTAAAAAGTGAAAAAATAAAATCTAATAGTAATAGATGCCCAGATCTACCAAGGAGTCTAATAAACATTAAAGGTATAGTTGAAAAGGAAATAATAATAGGAGTTAGGAAAATAAAAATAGAATTTGAAATAAAGGAAGAAATGCAAAAAAACAGATATAATATTAGGAATAAAATGGTTAGAATAAATAAAACCATACAATATAGAACATACACAATTATCTATAACATATAATAAAGAGAAATTATTCATAAAAAGAACTTTAACATAATATGAAAATATATGTACTTGTAAAAATAATAGTAGAAGGATATTAAAATAGGTATTATACACCTATGATAGATACAAGAGTACAAGCAAACTTATGTAGATACAACTATTTACTAGAAAGTAAATGGGATAAATTAAAAACACCAATAGTAGTCAAAGAATTTAATAATGAAGGAAGTTTAATTACATATAAAGCTAAAAAAGTAAAAATACAGATATGAAATAAAATAATAACAATAGAAGAAATCTATAATTATGAACTAACATCAAAAGATATGCTTTTAGCAATGCCATTTTTAGATAAATTATATCCACATATAATAACTAAAACAGATTGGTGGTTTACAACACCATGTAAACAAAAAGTAAGGGCAAATAGAGTTATTAATAAAATAAGAAAGAAAACTGATTGAATAGAAGGAAGTGAAAAAATTACACAAAAGTTAGAAAATATAAAAAATACAGAAGACACAGTAGAACTAATTGTATTTTCGATAAATAAAAAAGAAATAACCATATTTTCAATAGATAAGGTAGAAATAAAAAAGAAAAAATTAAGACAATTATATAGTGAAGATCCATTAAAAGGATGGAAAAAAAAAATATAAAACTACTATAAAAATTGAGTTAATAGATAAAAATAGCATAATAACTCAAAAACCATTAACATATAATTTTGACGATTTAAAAGAATTTAAAATGAATATAGATGAATTATTAGAAAAACAATATATACAAAAAAGTAATAGTAAATACAATAGTCCAGCATTTATAGTAAATAAACATAGCGAACAAAAAAGAGGAAAAAGATTAGAATGATTATTGACTATAGAAATTTCAATGCAAAAACTATGACATATAATTATCCAATACCAAATAAGATAATAAAAATAAGAAAAATACAAGGATATAACTACTTTAGTAAATTTGACTGTAAATCTGAATTTTACCACTTAAAGTTAGATGAAGATTCTAAGGAATTAACCACATTTACGATACCACAAGGATTTTATGAATAAAACGTATTACCATTTGGTTATAAAAATGCACCAGGTAGATATCAACATTTTATGGATAATTATTTTAAACAATTACCTAATTGTATAGTATACATAGATGATATACTACTATATACAAAAACTAAAGAAAAACATTTAAAATTACTAGAACAATTTACAGATATAATAGAAAACTCAGGAATAAGTTTAAGCGAAAAGAAAGCTAAAATTATGAAAAACCAGATAGAATTTTTAGGGATACAAATGGATAAAAGTGGAATAAAAATGCAAAAACATATAGTACAAAAAATAATAAATTCAAAAGAAGAATTAGATACAAAAAAAAATTACAATCATTTTTAGGATTAGTAAACCAAGTAAGAGAATATATACCAAAATTAGCAGAAACCTAAAGCCTTTACAGAAAAAATTTAAAAAGGATGTAGAATATAATTACAACAAGGAAGATAAAAAACAAGTTCAGAAAATAAAAATACTTTGTAAAGAATTACCAAAATTACAATTCCCAGACAAAAATAAAAAATTTACATATATAGTAGAAGCATATGCAAGTGAATATAGTTATGGAGGAGTACTCAAACATAGGTAGGAAAATGAAAAAATAGAACATCATTGTAGATATTATTCAGGAACATTTAATGAAACAGAAATAAAATAGGAAATAAATAGAAAAGAATTATGTTCATTATATAAATGTTTATTAACCTTTAAACCATATATTGTATATAACAAATTTATTGTAAGAACAGATAATACCCAGGTTCGATGGTGGTTAACAAGAAAAATACAAAACTTAGTTACGACAAAGGAAATTCAGAGATTAGTTTGAATATATTAAATTTTACATTTACGATTGAAGTAATCAAGCTTGACAAGAATGTTATTGCAGATTATATATCAAGAAAAAGCTACTCAAACTGATTTACCAATGGAAGAAGCTGATGTCAAAGATACCCAAACAGACTTATTATTACAAGTGTTTGAACAAATGAAGTTATTACAAGAACGAGTTATCACATTAACTACTGAAGTTACAAATGTAAAAGTGCAGGTTGAGCACTATAAAAAACAAGAAGCTATTAGCAAAGATACTGTGCAGGAAGAGCACATTAAAGAACTAGACCTAGAAGGTGATGATGAGAAACACCTAAAAACTCAAATTACTAACGAAATTACAGTTACAGCTGCAGGCGCAAGTGATGTATCCAAGGGAAAGAATATAGTCACTCTAAATAAACTTGAACTACCAAAGAAAAAGAATTATAACCTCAACCAAATATTATCAAAACCATATACACCAAATATACAAAAATCAGAGTCATCAATACCTCTCCAGATACACACATATTTCGAATAACTCAATCAACAAAAGCAGACTTATAACCATATCACTCGTACATTTATTGATAATATTTATACCTTACAAAAATTGTTAAATACAAAACCTATCCAGAGTGAAGATTTAGCAAAACAAAACCAAGGATATATTACACAAAATATCAAAACTATAACAAACTTATTGTTTTGCTTGGCACTAGTGTAAGCTTAATTTCTTCATGTTACTATTATGGACTATCATCTACAGTTTACACAATTACTGGAGAAGAGTTAACAAGAATTCCAGATATTCACAAAAAATTTTTGGATTATAAAGGGATTACGAAGGGACAATTATTCTATGTCCATTTCTACTCAGCACCAGTAGAAATATTGTTTGATGAAATAAAACAGACAATTACTGTTGTCAAGATAGGAATGACACGAGACTATATTATCCCTGAAGATATATGTGAACAAGAAGAGATAACAAAAAATCAGATACCGGACTTCTACCGAAATAAGAGAGTTATTGGACTTAGCAGTATATTGACTGAGTTAGTAAATAATTATATAAATCAAAACCCAGTTTGGATTTACTATAACAGAAATCAAATATTGGTTTACTCTACTTGTAAAAATATTAGAGAAAATGACAGAGAAGAGATAAGAAAATAGGTCATAAAGATCTTAAAACCAGAAGAATTACCAGTTACAAGATCTATTACGAAAGGAATTATTTCAGAAGAAGCTATGGATCAATTCTGTAAACAGGTTGGCCAAAGATACGATGACCACTTATGCAGCAGATGTAGTGAAAGACAACTTTATTCCAGATGTGATGCTACAATAGCAAGAAGATAAAAAAAAGATCAAAGAAACAACAATGAAAGAAGGCAAGATATTAATGGAAGAAAGTGACATATGAAAATAGAAAGAGACATATTGAGAAAAGATGAATTATCTTTATGTAAAGAAATTATGTAGTTATTATTTTTGACTTTTTGAGTCTTTAATTTTTTGTCTTGTATAGCATTATAGCCTTTATAGCTTTATAGCCTTTTTGACTTTCTGTAACATGTGAATTATTAAGTAGGATACGTGTAAAGTTAGGAATAGTATAGAATAGGATACACTTTTTTCTTTTTAGATTATAAATAAAAGAGCATCTGCTCAGATGAAGGGCAAGACTTTCATGTGTTGAAAGCAAGCCTCCTCTTTTGTAAATAAAAAACTTTTGAATATTTAATAAGAAATAGATATATTTCCAAGGAAAAGCTATGAATAAAAAAAGCCCAGAATTATCAAACCTACCAAAACAGGTATATTTATTTACGATTATGAATAACTAAATTCATAAATTCCTGACAATCATGATATGATAAAATAAGTTCATGATAGTTACTTTATAGTATAATTATTCGAAAAATAGCATGTTAAGAAGTTTATTAGCAAAGTGGAAAAGGAGAAAAATTCCTAAGAACTATGCCATCCTAAAGGTGAAACCGATGAGGCAAGAAAGCCGTGATAGGGAAGTAGCCAGAGTAGAGGCACTATTTAAGGGAAAAGTATCCAGATTACGATGCTAATAGTGACCGAAAAACATATTATTTAAGAATAATCTAGTATATAGTAATCTAAAATGATCATATTTTTTTATGTGTATGATTGAAGGAAATATTTTGAAAAAACATCATATGAAAAATGAATACTTATTTATCTGACGAAATGGTAGATAAATTCAAAATACTAGTTTTGTATATACTTAAGGATATAGAAATTGTATAAGAAAAACCATATTGGAAAAAATATTTGATAAATATTTTATGACTAGAATTAATTATATACCACACCTACCTACCTACTCTTACAAATACTTACATACCAAACCTACACATCAACCATGATAAATTATGAAAATTGGAAAATGGATATGAAAAATATACAATTAATAGAAAAACTAATGAAAACAAATTTAGAAAAATATATGAGAACTAAAGATGTAAAATATATAGAATTCCTTAATGAAAATATAGAGGAATTATTAAGATTAAAACAAACAACGAATAAATACTATGATAAAATAATTAATTACTAGAATCCAATTCCAAGTTATCCAAGTTATTCGTAGAAACCTAAGCATAATATGGATAATATGACAAGATATATATCTGATGAAACTATGATACTAGTTTTATATATCATAAAAGACTTAGAATTAGAAGACATAAAGAAAATAATATGGGAAAAAATGTTTGATTATGAAGATGAGTTACTAAGAACTAATTGGATAGAAGATAAATTAGAGAATATAGATTTCTAGGGTAGAAATAATTCAGACAGTTATTATTCAGATGGATATTAAACAGATTAAAAATGGTAGAATATATTAATAGAGTTAGAGAAAAACAAAGTTAGCTATACGAAGAAATTAATTATAGAAACCAACTTAGAAAAGGAAGAAAACAATTAAAAGAAAGATTATTTTGGATAAATAAAACCATAAAACAACTACAATTAAAAGACAGTTTAGAATATGATTTAGACATGAAATTATTCATAGACGAAAAAGACAGGATAATTAACGAAATAGATAACCTAGAATTTAATATCAGATATAGTACAATCAGAATAAATTATTACAAAGAAATTTACAGTATCACAACTACTTTAGGATAAATGATAGACTATGAGTATTTAAAATATTGGAGACAAGATATGGAAGAAATAACATTAATAGAAATACTTATGAAAGAGAATTTAATTGAATATTTTAGAACAAAAGATATAGAATAGTTAGAATACCTCCAAAATAATATACAAGAATTACAAAGACTAAAAGAAAAAACTAAAGAATATTACGGTAAAACATTTAATAAAATACCATCTAATCTGTAATACCCGCAAAGTTCTCTTCTAGTCTGAGCCTTAGAGCGTATCCAGCAAAGCGAAAAATATAAGTCAAAAAGTTTTAGAAGTATCCTCCCAAGTATGAAATACTTTGAATCATGTGTAACTTCCCTAATTTCTACTTTTAGTCATAAATAGCATTTAACAAGATTTCCATCGGTACCAATTTCATCAAAATCCAACATCAGACGAAGAAGTTATGGCCGTTTTACTGAGCGTTGTCGGAATCGTAGGTTTGACGGTCCATCTGACGAACCGCCAAGTTCTTGGTGGACCGTCAAGTGTCCCATCATACCAAGGCAATGGCTTCATTTTTTGTTCATGATGTGACGGCCAAAGTGGTGGACCGTCAGAAAGTTGACGGACCGTGAAGGGGCCCATTAGACCAAGGAAGAATGTCCCATTCCTTGACCCCGAGTGACGGACGATCTGGTGGACCATCAGATTTCTGATGGACCGTCACTTTGACCATCACTCCGAGGCAGAATATCCCAGTTTTGGCACTTAAGTAACGAAAAACTTGGTGGACCGTCAGTCCTTCTGACGGACCGTCACAAACCCCGATCAAAAATTTCTAGACAAATTTTAAAGGGGTATTTTGGTCTTTTACACATTCTCCCCCAGCTCTATAAATACAAGGACAAGGGCCTTCAACTTCATTTTTCTCTCTTCCACCCAAAAATTAGGGTTTCCAAAATCAAAATACTCTCTTCTCTTTTCATAAAATTCAAGAGAGATCAAGAAGGATCTAGAGAAATCAAGAACTCCTTTCAAGAGCCTTCAAGAAAAGAAATTCCTAGGTATGCAGATGTTGATTCTTGGGTCCCTTTCATCCAAGAAGCTCAAGTACCTTTTTTTAAACTTAAGGATTTTATGTTTTGTGATATTCCATGATTTATATGAGTTGAAGTTGATGTTAATTGTGTTGTTGAGTTTGGATTCATGATTGTTTGCAAGATTTATGGTCTTTGACCCTAGTATGTGGAATTTATGTGATTTTGTGATGAGACTTTTTGAAGTTGGTTCTATGTGAGGTGTTCATGACATTAGGGTGTAGAGATGGTTGAATAGTGGAGTATGCACCCCATAGGTTGGATGAAAGGCTGAGGTGAAGCATAGAGGGGCATTATAGTATGTTAAAGGGGAAACCCAAAGTTGTGGGCTAGTCCATGCACACCTAGTGTTTGATAAAATGCCTTAGTGAGCGGAATGAGCCATAATAATATGGAATCCCCGAGTAGGTGTAGAACCGGACATGTCTAGTGGTTGTCGAAAGACTGTAGTGAGTAAGTTGAAATGAAATGGCAATAAATCTCCCAAGTGAGTTCTCTTTGATTTATTTTACGTTTTGATACATGCTAAGTAGTTAGCAAGAGAGTAATTACATAATAGTGTGAAGTTTTTTTGAAATCTTGTGATATCTAGATATATGTCAAAACCGATATAGGTGTGAAGTACTTGATGCAAGACTTCATTGAATGGGGTATAATTTAATAACATGTCTTTCTTAAGGTAGTTTGAGACGATGAATCGATATTGATGACCCCCCTAAATGTTGGGAGCGATCCTTTGGTAATCATGATGGTGAATAGAGGTTTATATTTCCTAAATAATAGATGCGATGCCGTAAGGTTTGTGAAGGGAAAAGTATGTGATGATTCTGAAATGCTTAGAGTGACCCCTTAGTAGTTGTAATGATGAGTAGATGTTCGTGAATCCTTGGAGGATTGAGGTGATGTTCTATTGATTGTGAAATTGAATGTATGGCACAATTTCTGAGTTTCTTGTGAATATGCTTGAATGATGGTAATGATGCATGAATGCTTGTGATGCTTGAATGAATGATGATGCTTTACTTCTATGTTATCGAGTCCTGGGGTTATTTATACCCAAAAATAGAGCTGTTGTTTAGAGCCCGTGTCAGTTTCTCAATAATTACAACCGAGCCATGATTTTTAGAACTCAGTGAACTATAGAATTCTATATCCTCAGACAAGTGCGAAGCTTAATAAAGCTTAGTAATCTCAGTTATCTCTATAATCTCTGTATCGCTAGTAATCTAGCCTCATACCTGTACTCAGCCCATTCCTAATGGAACTTAAGTGATTCAATTCTAATCTAAAAAATGATTCAAATAATCTAATCAAGCTATGCATCGTCAGTCAGATACCGTGATTCAATATTTTTTTTGTCAGATATGGAATCAAGTGATCTTAGCATATTTCTGCCAAATCATTTGAGAAAAATGATCATGTAAATAGATTCAGCTTTATTGTGTTCATTCTAAGGATTTAGTAAGAGTCTTTCAGTTGGGAGTAGAAACTAGCACCGAGCGAGGGAAGTGATGGCGATTTCTCCCGTCAGAGAGAGAGTTCAGAGTCGCTAGTAGAAATCCCTAAACTCCAGAACTGCATAGCCAGCACAGGATACAGGAGTTCCCATTAGTAGAGGCTATCACCATCAGAGAGGTTGACTATTATATGGCCTTAGGTCAATTTTTTGTGAGGGTCATCCCATCAGAGAGGCTTGACTCGAGAGTGAGTCTTTAACCGTGGCACGGTATTGACGCCCTTCCAGCTGGGGTTACATGTTGGACCCCGCCTGTGGTAGGTCGGGGCATGTCGGTTAAGTGACTACTTCCCAAAGTTGCCGTTTCAGTATCAATCTTTAGAAGTCAAGACAATGTGGTACATCGTCTATCTCAGTAAGAAACTTAAATAGTTCCACTGATTCATGGAACAGCCCGTCAGATAGTCTTGGCCTCATATACAGATGCTTACTATCATATTTAAAGATATCTCATCAGAGAGGCTTGATCTCAGTCTCAAATCATGTTCAATATTTTTATTATCATATTTAAAGCTCTCCCATCAGATATACTTGGTCTCATTTTCAGAATTTGTTGAGTATCCTGGTTGACGAATTTGGATATAATCCTATTTTCTTATCATTAATAAAGCTTCTAAAGTTATCTATTAGAAAAGTTAAATCTCTAATTCTGTCGGTTGAAAGCGGTAAAATCAGAACTCAGTCTTTGATATAAGTATACTCAGATCCTCAGTATCAGTAGAACATGAGTCAGTTTTTAGTATCTCAGTGATGGTAGTGAGTTTAGCTCGTAGTAAAGCGGTATCCAAGCTCAAGTCTCTAGAGTTGTGATGATTATGAGTATGATTAATGCATTCTTGTATGTGTGCTTATTTTCGTGCGGTATTTTCATGATCATTTAGGTTATACATATTTTGTGTGCATGAGCCCTTGCATTTAGCCTTACCCTGTTTACATACTCGGTACTTTTTGTGCTGACGCATTTGCGCTATGGTGTCTCATTTGACACCATAGGTTTAGAGGCACAAGACCCAGAGTATCATTAGCAGATCAATCCCAGTCAGCAGTAGTAGTAGTGAGTCCCCTTCTTTCGAGGATGAGTTTCAGTTTTCTATTATAGTAAGCAAAATCTTATTTACTTTTAGTTGGCGGAGTTAGTTGGGGACCTATCCCATCAACTCCATAGTTCAGTCAGATTAGAGGCTTTTCAGACGGATATATTGTATAGTATTTAATTTTATATTTTGAGTATTTATTGATGTGTTGAACCTTATGGCCAGTTTCTGTATTTATTCCAAATATTATGCAGTGTACAGGTACAGATATCAGTAAAGGGTTAGTTTGTGGTCCTTCGAGGTCACAAGCACCGTGTGACATCTCGGTATGGGATCTCGGGGCATTACAAGCTTGGTTTCATAGCCCAAGGTTCAAGAGTGTCCTAGGGAGTCTGAAAAGCCATATCTAGTAGAGTCTTGTGCATGGGTATGTAGCACGCAATATTTATGTACAAAAGGCTACAGGATATTCTTAGGAGAAGTTTCTCTTCTTTCAATAATCATTGCGTGTGAGTGAGTATGAGCTCAGGTTGATCCTCAGTATAATCCACTTCTTTCTTTCAATTACAGAGTATGACTCTTCATAAAAGTTTTGTCTATGGGGTCGATGATCAGCCCCTTCAACCAGTAGGACCTGATAATGAGATTGTGTTACATGCAAAGTTTTGGGAAGCTTTTTAGGTGATAGCCCAAGCTATGACTAATGTTCAGGGAAACCTTCAAGCTGCAGTCCCACCTCAGCAAGATGGGAATTCCTCCTTAGCTAGGATTAGAAATTTCATGAAAATGAACCCGCCAGAATTCTTTGGGTCAGTAGTAGGTAAGGACCCATAACTTTATCTAGAGGAGGTGGAGAAGATCACCTAGATTATGTATGTCTCTGAGAAGGAGAGTGTGGAGTTAGTATCTTATAAGTTGAAGGATGTTGTTCATGATTGGGTAGTGATGTGGAAGAAGAGTAGAGGGGAGAATGTAGCTCCTGTGACTTGGTCAGAGTTTCAGAGTGCCTTTCTAGATAGATTCTTTTCACTTGAGATAAGAGAAGATAAGGTAGAAAATTTCATGAACCTAAGGCAAGGTTCTATGACTGTGAAATAGTATTGTCTTAAGTTCAACCAATTAGCTAAGTATGCTCCGACTTGGTAGCTGACCTTAGAGCGAACATGAGTAAGTTTCTGTCTGGGATTTCGAGTTATGTATTGAAAGAGTATAGAGCTGTTATGCTAAATAAAAATATATATCTTTCTAGGATAATGATGCATGTGTAGAAAATTGAGGCGGACAAGATGAAAGAAAGAGAGAGTGTAAGTAAGAGATCCAAGATAGGTAGTCATAGTTTCTCGCAGTCAGGGTCCCAAGGTGGTAATAGTTCTCCGCATAGTCGGAGATTTTTAGTTCCAGCTCCATCTTTGGCTAGTGTACCCGTACCTGCGTTTGGGGGTGTTAGATTCGAGAGAGCACCAAGCTCCAAGGCCCAAAGTAGTACTAGTGGTGTTCGTACCCATCCGCTTTATGGAGAGTATGGAAGGCACCACCAAGGCATGTGTAAAGCCGATAGTGATGTGTGCTTTGGGTGTGGTGATCCAGGCCATTGAATACGAGACTGTAGAGTGTTAAAACAGAGGGGTAGACTCCATGTGTTTCAGGCTTGTCTTGATCTTGAAGGTCTCCCCGACATAGACCCGGGTATGCTATGAGCCCTTTATCTATGTGACATGCATTATTAGATCCATTGATTTCATATTGAGAATTATATGTTAGCATGAGTCATGCATGAGTTTTAGATCTCAATCGGTCAATCATAACCCAAGAAGTAGGTACCCCGTGCACCGCTCTAGTATTTCAGCAAAGTGTGTTTAATGGAACATAGGGTCCCAAGGGAGAGATAACCCATAGTGTTGCATATCCTTAAGTTTATTTTGATGCATGTTAATGTTCTTCTAATAAAGCTAGTATTAGTGATCATTGTATTGACAGTCGTGTTTCCGAAGGTCAGTTCAGTTAGACATTCATGCATTAGATATGCACGTTCAGTAGAAAGAGTTCAGCTTGTCAGTGCGTGTTCAGCCATGCATTCATGAGATCAGCCCAGCTATGAGTCCATGTATTATATGTTCATGCATGCTATGAGGATTTAGCTCCAAGTAGCTTCAGTTAAGTGTTCCATGTGTTAGAGATGCATGCCCAGTATGAGTACTCAATATATTAGTCGATCTAGTTGCGCAGTCATGCCTTGAGATGTTTCTATTTCTTGAGTAAGTTCTGTTGATCAGTATTCCCAGCCTACCAAGTGACATTCGAGGATGAATGTTCCCAAGGGGGAGATAATTTAATACCCCGCAAAGTTCTCTTCTAGTCTGAGCCTTAGAGCGTATCCAACAAAGCAGAAAATCTGAGTTTAAAAGTATTAGAAGTATCTTCCTAAGTATGAAACACTTTAAATCGTGTTTAATTTCCCTAATTTCTACTTTTATTCATGTAGAGTATTTAACAAGCTTTCATCGATACCAATTTTATAAAAATCCAACATCAAAAAAAGAAGTTATGACCATTTTACTGAGCGTTGTCGAAATCACAGGTTTGATGATCGATATGAAGGACCGCCAAGTCCTTGGTGGACCATCAAGTGTACCGTCAGACTAAGGCAGTGGCACCCTATAGGTTGGATAAAAGGCTGAGGTGAAGCATAGAGGGGCATTGTAGTATGTTAAAGGGGAAACCCAAAGTTGTGGGCTAGTCCATGCATACCTAGTGTTTGATAAAATGCCTTAGTGAGCGGAATGAGCCATAATA
>NC_061111.1:112609069-112614745 GCF_002878395.1 Capsicum annuum | reverse complement strand
TTTGATTTATTTTACGTTCTGATACATGCTAAGTGGTTAGCAAGAGATTAATGACATAATAGTGTGAAGTTTTTTTGAAATATCATGATATCTAGATATATATCGAGACCGATATACGTGTGAAGTACTTGATGCAAGATTTCATTGAATGGGGTATAATTTAATAGAATGTCTTCCTTAAGGTAGTTTGAGACGATGAATCGATATTAATGACCCCCCTAAATGTTGGGAGCGATTCTTTGGAAATCATGATGGTGAATAAAGGTTTATATTTCCTAAATGATAGATGCGATGTTGTAAGGTTTGTGAAGGGGAAAGTATGTTCTGATTCTGAAATGCTTAGAGTGACCCCTTGGTAGTTGTAATGATGAGTAGACATTTGTGAATCCTTGGAGGCTTGAGGTGATGTTCTAATGATTGTGAAATTGAATATATGGCATAATTTCTGAGTTTCTTGTGAATATGCTTGAATGATGGTAATGATTCATGAATGCTTGTGATGCTTAAATGAATGATGATGCTTTACTTCTATGTTATCGAGTCCTGGGGTTATTTATACCCGAAAATACAGCTGTTGTCTAGAGCCTGTGTTAGTTTCTCGATAATTCCAACCGAGCCATGATTTTTAGAACTCAGTAAACAATAGAACTCTATATCCTCTGACAAGTGCGAAGCTTAATAAAGCTCAGTAATCTTAGTTATCTCTATAATCTCTCTATCGCTAGTAATCTAGCCTCATACCAGTACTCAACCCATTCCTAGTGGAACTCAAGTGATTCAATTCTAATCTCAGAAATGATTCGAATAAACTAATCAAGCTATGTATAATCAGTCAGATACCGTGATTCGATATTATTTCTGTCAGATACGAAAACAAGTGATCTCAGCGTATTTATGCCAAATCATTTGAGAAATATGATCATGTAAACAGATTCAGCTTTATTGTGTTCATTCTAAGGATTTAGTGAGAGTCTTTCAGTTGGGAGTAGAAACTAGCACCGAGCGAGAGAAAGAATGACGATTTCTCCCATCAGAGAGAGAGGTCGGAGTCGTTAGTAGTAATCCCTAAACTCCAGAACTGCATAGCCAGTACAAGATATAGGAGTCCCCATCAGTAGAGGCTATTACCGTCAGAGAGGTTGACTATTATATGGCCTCAGGTCAACTTTCTGCCTGGGTCATCCCATTAGAGAGGCATGACCCGAGAGTGAGTCTTTACCCGTGGAATGGTATTGATGCCCTTTCAGCTGGGGTTACAGGTTGGACCCCACCTGTGGTAGGTCAGGGCATATCGGTTAAGTGACTACTTCCCAAAGTTGTAGTTTCAGTATCAATCTTCAAAAGTCAAGACCGTGTGGTACATCGTCTATCTCAGTAAGGAACTCAGATAGTTTCATTGATTCATGGACTAGCCCGTCAGATAGTGTTGGCCTCATATACAGATGCTTACTATCATATTTAAAGATCTTCCATCAGAGAGGCTTGATCTCAGTCTCAGATCATGTTGAATATTCTTATTATCATATTTAAAGATCTCCCATCAGATATACTTGGTCTCATTTTCAGAATTTGTTGAGTATTCTGGTTGTCGAATTCGGATATAATCCTATTTTCTTATCATTAATAAAGCTTCCGAAGTTATCTATCAGAAAATTTAAATCTCTAATTTTGTCGGTTGAAAGCGATAAGCTCAGAACTCAGTCTTTGATATAAGTATACTAAGATCCTCAGTTTCAGTAGCAGATGAGTCAGTTTTCAGTATCTCAGTGATGGTAGTGAGTTTAGCTCATAAAAAAGCGGTATCCAAGTTCAAGTCCCTAGAGTTGTGATGATTATGAGTATGATTTATGCATTCTTTTATGTGTGCTTGCTTTCGTGCGGTATTCTTATGATCATTTAGGTTATACATATTTTGCGTGCATGGTCCCTTGCATTTAGCCTTACCCCGTTTACATACTCGGTACTTTTTGTGTTGACGCATTTACGCTATGGTGTCTCATTTGACACCATAGGTTTAGAGGCATAGGACCTAGAGTATCATCAGCAGATCAGTCCCAATCAGCAGTAGTAGCAGTGAGTCCTCTTCTTTCGAGGATGAGTTTTAGTTTTCTATTATAGTAATCAAAATCTTATTTACTTTTAGTTGGCGGAGTTAGCTGGGGACCTGTCCCATCAACTCCACAGTTCAGTCAAATTAGAGGCTTTTTCAGACGGATATATTGTATAGTATTTAATTTTATATTTTGAGTATTTATTGATGTGTTGAACCTTATGTCCAGTTTCTTCATTTATTCCAGATATTATGTAGTGTACAGGTACAAATATCAGTAAAGGGTTAGCTTGTGGTCCTTCAGGGTCACAAGTACCGTGTGACATCTCGGTATGGGATCTCAGGGTGTTACAAGCTTGGTTTCATAGCCTAAGGTTCAAGAGTGTCCTAGGGAGTCTGAAAATTCGCATCTAGTAGAGTCTTGTGCATGGGTATGTAGCGCGCAACATTTATGTACAAAAGGCTACAGGATGTTCTTAAGAGAAGTTTCCCTTCTTTCAGTAATAATTCCGTGCAAGTGAGCATGAGCTCAGGTTGATCCTCAATCTAATCCACTTCTTTCTTTCAATTACAGAGTATGCCTCCTCGCAAAATTTTTATCTGTGGAGTCATTGATCAGCCCCCTTAACCAGTACGACCTGATAATGAGAGTGTGTTACATGCAGAGTTTCGAGAAGCTTTTCAGGCGCTAGACCAAGCTGTGACTAATGTTTAGGGCAACCTTCAGGCTGCAGTCCCACCTCAGCAAGATGGGAATTCGGCAACCTTCAGGCTGCAGTCCCACCTCAGCAAGATGGGAATTCCGCCTCAGCTAGGATTAGAAATTTCATGAAAATGAACCCGCCAGAATTCCTTGGGTTAGTAGTAGGTTGGACCCGCAACTTTATCTAGAAGAGGTGGAGAAGATCGCACAGATTATGCATGTCTCTGAGGAGGAGAGTGTGGAGTTAGTATCTTATAAGTTGAAGGATGTTGTTCATGATTGGGTAGTGATGTGGAAGAAGAGTAGAGGGGAGAATATAGCTCCTGTGACTTGGTTAGAGTTTCAGAGTGCCTTTCTAGATAGATTCTTTCCACTTGAGATAAGAGAAGCTAAGGTAGAAGATTTCATAAACCTAAGGCAAGGTTCTATGACTGTGAAATAGTATTGTCTTAAGTTCAACCAATTAGCTAAGTATGCTCCTGACTTAGTAGCTGACCCTAGAGCGAACATGAGTAAGTTTCTGTCTGGGGTTTCGAGTTATGTGTTGAAAAAGTTTAGAGTTGCTATGATAAATAAATATATAGATCTTTCTAGGCTAATGATGCATATTTGGAAAATTGAGGCGGAAAAGATGAAAGAAAGAAAGAGTATAAGTAAGAAAGCCAAGACAGGTAGTCGTGGTTTCTCGCAGTCAGGGTCCCAAGGTGGTAGTAGTTCTCAGCATGGTCGGAGATTTTTAGTTCCAGATCCATCTATGGCTAGTATACCCATACCTGTGTTTGGGGGTGTTAGATCCTAGGGAGCGCCAAGCTCCAAGGCCCAGAGTAGTACTAGTGGTGTTCATACCCATCCGCTTTGTGGAGAGTGTGGAAGGCACCACCGAGGCGTGTGTAGGGCCGATAGTGATGTGTGCTTTGGGTGTGGTGATCCAGGCCATAGAATGCGAGACTGTAGAGTGTTAACACAGAGGGGTAGACTCCATGCGTTTCAGGCTTGTCTTGATCATGAAGGTCTCCCCGACATAGACCCGGGTATGCTATGATCCCTTCATCTATATGACATGCATTATTAGATCCATCGATTTCATATTTAGCATTATATGTTAGCATGATTCATGCATCAGTTTTAGATCTCAATCGGTCAGTCATGACCCAGGCAGTAGTTACCCCGTGCATCACTCCAGTATTTCAGCGAAGTGTGTTTAAAGAGACATAGGGTCCCAAGGGGGAGATACCCTATAGTGTTATGATGTTTGCATATCCTTAAGTTTATTTTGATGCATGTTAATGTTATTCTAATGAAGATAGTATCAGTGATCATTGTATTGACATTCATGCTTCCGAAGGTCAGTTCAGTTAGACATTCATGCATTAGATATGCACGTTCAGTAGAAAGAGTTCAGGTTGTCAGTGCATGTTCAGCCATGCATTCGTGAGATCAACCCAGCTATGAGTCCATGCATTATATGTTCATGCATGCTATGAAGATTTAGATCCAAGTAGCTTCAGTCAAGTGTTCCATGTGTTTGAGATGCATACCCAGTATGAGTACTCAGTATATTAGTCGATCTAGTTGCGCAGTTATGCCTTGAGATGTTTTTGTTTCTTGAGTAATTTCTGTTGATCAGTATTCCCAGCCTACCAAGTGACATTTGAGTATGAATGTTTCCAAGGGGGAGATAATGTAATACCCCACAAAGTTTTCTTCTAGTCTGAGCCTTAGAGCGTATCCAGCAAAGCGGAAAATCTGAGTCTAAAAGTATTAGAAGTATCTTTCGAAGTATGAAACACTTTGAATCATTTTTAATTTCCCTAATTTATACTTTTATTCATGTAGAGCATTGAACAAGCTTTCCATCGGTACCCATTTTATCAAAATCCAACATCGGAACAAAAAATTATGACCATTTTACTGAGCATTGTCGGAATCGCAGGTTTGACGATCGATCTGACAGACCGTCAAGTTCGTGGTGGACCATCAAGTGTACCATCAAACCAAGGTAGTGGCTTTCTTTTTCGGTCATGATGTGACGGCCAAAGTGGTGGACCGTTAGAAAGTTGACGGACCGTCAAGGGGCCCGTCAGACCGAGGTAGAATATCCCATTATGGACCCCGAGTGATGGACGATTTGGTGGACCAAAAAATTTTTGACGGAACTTTACTTCGACCGTCACTCTGAGGCAGAACATCCCAGTTTTGGTACTTAAGTGATGGATGAATTGGTGGACCGTCAGTCCCTGTGACGGACCGTCACAGACCCCGATTGGAATTTTCTAGACAAATTTTAAAGAGGCATTTTGGTCTTTTCCACATCCTCCCTCAGCTCTATAAATACCAGTCCAAGGGCTTTCAACTTCATTTTTCTCTCTTCCACCCAAAAATTAGGGTTTCCAAAATCAAAATACTCTCTTCTCCTTTCATAAAATTCAAGAGAAATCAAGAAGGATCTAGAGAAATCAAGAACTCCTTTAAAGAGCCTTCAAGAAAAGAAATTCCAAGGTATGTAGATGTTGATTCTTGGGTCCCTTTCATCCAAGAAGCTCAAGTACCTTTTTTTAAACTTAAGAATTTTATGTTTTGTGATATTCCATGATTTGTATGAGTTGAAGTTGATGTTACTTGTGTTGTTGAGTTTGGATTCATGATTGTTTGCAAGATTTATGGTCTTTGACCCTAGTATGTGGAATTTATGTGATGTTGTGGTGAGCCCTTTTGAAGTTGGTGTCTATGTGAGGTGTTCATGACATTAGGGTGTAGAGATGGTTGAATAAACGGAGTATGCACCCTATAGGTTGGATGAAAGGCTGAGGTGAAGCATAGAGGGGCATTGTAGTATGTTAAAGGGGAAACCCAAAGTTGTGGGCTAGTCCATAAACACCTAGTGTTTGATAAAATGCCTTAGTGAGCGGAATGAGCCATAATA
>NC_061111.1:112474372-112606069 GCF_002878395.1 Capsicum annuum | reverse complement strand
TTTGATTTATTTTACGTTCTGATACATGCTAAGTGGTTAGCAAGAGAGTAATGACATGATAGTGTGAAGTTTTTTCAAAATCTCGTGATATCTAAATATATGTCGAGACCGATATAGGTGTGAAGTACTTGATGCAAGACTTCATTGAATGGGGTATAATTTAATAGCATGTCTTCGTTAAGGTAGTTTGTGATGATGAATTGATATTGATGACCCTCCCTAAATGTTGGGAGGGATCCTTTGGTAATTATGATGGTGAATAGAGCTTTATATTTCCTAAATGATATATGCGATGCCGTAAGGTTTGTGTGGGGGAAAGTATGTTATGATTTTGAAATGCTTAGAGTGACCCCTTGGTAGTTGTGATGTTGAGTAGACGTTTGTGAATCCTTGGAGGCTTGAGGTGATGTTCTAATGATTGTAAAATTGAATATATAGCGTGATTTCTGAGTTTCTTATGAATCTGCCTGAATGATGGTAATGATACATGAATGCTTGTGATGCTTGAATGAATGATGATGCTTTACTTCTATATTATCGAGTTCTGGGGGTATTTATACCCGAAAATAGAGCTGTTGTCTAGAGCCCGTGTCAATTTTTCAATAATTCCAACCGAGCCATGATTTTCAGAACTCAGTGAACTATAGAACTCTGTATCCTCAAACAAGTTCGAATCTTAATAAAGCTCAGTAATCTCAGTTATCTCTGTAATCTCTGTATCGCTAGTAATCTAGCCTCAGACCTGTACTCAGCCCATTCCAAGTGGAACTCAAGTGATTCAGTTCTAATCTCAAAAATGATTCGAATAATCTAATCAAGCTATGTATCGTCAGTTAGAAATCGTGATTTGATATTGTTTCTGTCAGATACGGAATTAAGTAATCTCAACGTATTTCAGCCAGATCATTTGAGAAACATGATCATGTAAACAAATTCAACTTTGTTGTGTTCATTCTAAGGATTCAGTGAGAGTCTTTCAGTTGGGAGTAGAAACTAGCACCGAGCGAGGGACGGGATGGCGATTTCTCTCGTCAGAGAAAGAGGCTAGAGTCGTTAGTAGCAATCCCTGAACTCCAAAAATGCATAGCCAGCACAAGATACAAGAGTCCCCATCAGTAGAGGTTGTCACTATTAGAGAGGTTGACTATTATATTGCCTCAGGTGACTTCCTGTGAGGTTTATCCCATCAGAGAGGCTTGACCCGAGAGTGAGTGTTTACCCATGGCAAGATATTGATACCCTTCTAGCTGAGGTTACAGGTTGTACCCTACTTGTGGTAGATTGGGGTATGTCGGTTAAGTGACTACTTCCCACAATTGCAGTTTTAGTATCAATCTTCAGAAGTTAAGACCGTGTGGTACAGTCGTTTATCTCAGTAAGGAACTCAGATAGTTCCATTGATTCATGGATCATCCCATCAGATAGGCTTGGACTCATATACAGATGCTTACTATCATATTTAAAGATCTCCCACATGAGAGGCTTGATCTCAATCTCAGATCATGTTGAATATTCTTATTATCATATTTAAAGATCTCCCGTCAGATAGGCTTGGTCTCCTTTTCAGAATTTATTGAGTATTCTGGTTGTCGAATTCGGATATAATCCTATTTTCTTATCATTAATAAAGCTTCCAAAGTTATCTATCAGAAAATTTAAATCTCTAATTTTGTTGGTTGAAAGCGTTAAGCTCAGAACTCAGTCTTTGAATACTCAGATCCTCAGTTTCAGTAGCAGATGAGTCAGTTTTCAGTATCTTAGTGATGGTAGTGAGTTTAGCTCATAATAAAGCGGTATCCAAGTTCAAGTCCCTAGAGTTGTGATGAATATGAGTATGATTTATGCATTCTTGTATGTGTGCTTATTTTTGTGTGGTATTCTCATGATCATTTAGGTTATACATATTTTGCGTGTATGAGCCCTTGCATTTATCCTTACCGCATCCTCATACTCGGTACTTTTTGTGCTGACGCATTTGTGCTATGGTGTCTCATTTGACACCATAGGTTTAGAGGCACAAGACCCAGAGTATCATCAGCAGATCAGTTCCAGTCAGCAACAGTAGCAGTGAATCCTCTTCTTTCGAGGATGAGTTTCAGTTTTCTATTATTGTAATCAAAATCTTATTTACTTTCAGTTGGCAGAGTTAGTTGGGGACCTGTCCCATTAACTCCACAGTTCAGTCAGATTAGAGGCTTTTTTGATGGATGTATTGTATAGTATTCAGTTTTATATTTTGAGTATTTATAGATGTGTTAAACCTTATGGCCAGTTTCTTCATTTATTCCAGATATTATGCAATGTACAGGTACAGATATCAGTAAAGGGTTAGCTTGTGGTCCTTTGGGGTCACAAGCACCGTGTGACATCTCAGGATGGGATCTCGCGGCGTTACATAATCACCCCCCAAGATATGAACATTAATAAAATTAAAATAAATATACTAAAAATAAAAATGTTTAGAGAAGTTAAGAAATATCCACGCACAACTAAAAATAGATCCATTAGAGCTACAATAGATCTATTTAAATTACCCAATTTATCCGCACATTAGTCTTTGAAAAATAAAATCTAGAGATAGAAGAGTAGAAAAATGAGAAAAAACAAAAAAAAAAATGAAAAAAAAATCCCACAAAAAAGAAGTGAAAAAGAAAAAAAAAGAAAGATAAATTAAAGCTAGAATAGAAGCGTAAAAATAAAAGAAACAAAAAAATAGAAAAAAGAAGAAGAAAATGGAAATAGCAAAAGAAAATAAAATGAGAAAGGTTAAAAAAAAGAAAACAAAATAAATAAATAAAGAAAAAACAGAATAAGAAAAAAAAAGAAAAATAGAAGATAGAAGATAAAGTGAAAAGAAAAAAATAAAAAAGAAAAAGAAATCAAAATAAAAAATAAAACGATAAAAAAAAGATGAGAAAAAGCTAACAAGAAAAAAAAGTTAGAGATATAAGAGAGTGAAAGAGAGAAAAAAAGTAATGACACTTTATTTTGAAATTTTCAAGATCATGAAGATAATAATCTTCAGGCTTGAGTTTGTTGAAAAAGAAATCAACAAGTTAAAGAAAAATATGAGAAAGAAAAAAGAATGAAAACGAAAAAGAAAAGAATAAAAAAACAAAAAAGAAAAAAAAAGAGAAATAGAAGAGAGAAAATAAAGTGGAAAGAAAAATAGAAAAGAAAAAGAAATCAAAATAAAAAAATGATATAAAAAAGAAGTTGAAAAAAAGCTGGCAATAAAAAAAAGTTAGAGATATAAGAGAGTGAAAGAGAGAAGAAAACAATAATTATGCGTTATTTTGAAATTTTAAAAAATAATAATCTTCAGACTTGAGTTTGATTTGGAAAAGAAATCAAGTTTAAATAAGAATAATTTACAGAAAAGGAATCTACTTTTTTAAATAAGAATAATTTATAAAAAAAGAATTTATTGTTTTAAATACATCAACTAGTTATTCCTTCATTAATTCAACTAATTTGAGTAAAAGGAGGACATTAAATCTCGTTTGTATATGTATTTATATAGCAAACTTTACCTTAAATACAAAATACAACTTTCTATTATTCATAATTATGAAACAATTGCTATGAATCTCTTAATTATTCTCTTAAGTTTGCTACTTATGAATTTTTTTCTAAATACTCTCTGAGGTAAGTTAGCTAAAAAGCCACTTTCTAAACTAAATTAAGATTTTAGACACAATTTTGAAAAAATAGGAACATACCCACGTATTATGACATCATCCTTACCAGACATTTTTCTTATACTTTTTTGATCTCCAAGTTTACAATAATACAAATAAGTCCCTTTCCAATCATCATCTATTTATAAAAGGGAAATGGAATGATCAGCTAATGATGCAGATTCTACCACAAGAAGTTGTTACTCACATTTTGACTAAACTCAGGCCTACAATTATTGCAGGAGAAAGAGATATTTCTATTTGGATGTTAGAAGCTACTGGAAAATTCTCTGTTAAGTCAACATGGCAGTATATTAGACAGAGACAGGAAAACAACAAGATCTTAAAAGAAATTTAGGTGAAGGGATTACCTTTCTAAATGGCATTTCTAATGTGGAGAATATAGAAAAAAAGGTTCCAGTAGATACTATTATGAGAAGATGGGGGGTTGAAGGGCCAACTAGATGTTGTTGTTGTACTTACCCTGATCAAGAAACCATTACTCATGTGTTTCTGAGATCACCTTTAGCTAACAAGACTTGGTCCTACTTTGCTTCATGTGCAGGTGTTTTAATTGAGGGTTTAACATTCAGGGAAACTATTTTGGCATGGTGGAATGAGGAAGTCAGGAGTAGAGTTAAACCTTATTTTCAGTTTCTTCCAAGCATGATCATATGGGAAATACGGAGAAGAATAAATAGTTTGAAGCATGATCGGAAAAACTTGTCTTTACATAAAGTAATCTTCAATATTACCAGAAATGTTGGATTGTTACTCAAGGTAAGAAATCCAAAACAAGTTTTTTCCAGGAGTTGGCCAGAAATACTGAAGGCAATTAAAGGTAGAAAAACAAAGATAAAGATTCTTAAAGTGATGTGGAAGCTTCCAGAGATGGGGTGGGTTAAATACAATACAAACGGGGGATCAAGAGGTAACCTAGGGGTTAGTTCATATGCCTTCTGTGTAAGAAATGAGAAGGGTGATCTAATGTATGAAGGAGATACAATAGAAGATACTTCTAATGTAGAAGCTGAGGCTTATGCTATTCTATAAGCATCAATTCATGCAGATGAAACATATAAGAGAAAAGTTATAATTCAAACTGATTCTTTAATTATGCAAAAAGTACTAATCAGAGAATGGAATTGCCCTTGGAATGTAATAGAATATGTTGAACAGATATGGAATAATGAATAGAAAGCAGCTATAGTATCAAAACATTATGAGGAAAGGAAATCAACTGGCTAATAATCTGACTAATTGAGCCATTAACAAAGGGGATTTCATAATTTTAAATTTCCAGCAGTTAGAGGTAAGTGTAGAAAAATCCTTACTAGTGACAAGCTACAATGTCCATATATGAGAATTAAAGCAACAAGAGAATAAACAGGATGAATAGGGTGTATAGAGTTGATCATGCACAAGATGATATTTAAAATCAAAAAATCAATAAAAACAAGAAAGAAGCTTCCAAGCCTAATCTATGTCAGCCATAAAAAAGGACTCATAGCAAAAGGGGAGGGTCAAGTGAGATATTGGTAGCTGAAACACCTAAAAAAGTAGTTGGTCTAATTACTTGCGGATCCGAGCATCCTAAGTTTAACTCAGTTCAGTGTCTCTTCAGTTGGGAGTAGGATTTAGCACCGAGTGAACCCAAGGATGAGGACACACACTGTCAGTCAGTAGAGGGTGTGATCCTTAGAAGCAATCCTTGCATTCCAGAACTATGTAGCTAGTGTTGGTTGAGTTGGAACATACGTGTTTAAGATTTTATACATCTCATTTGAGTTTCCTACTATAAGGGGTTGATTGAAGAGCTTCCTATCAGAGAGGGTATAATCATAACTTGTCTTTACCCGTGGTACGGTGCTGACAGCCTTCTAGCTGGGGTTATAGGTTGGACCCTACCAGTTTAGTTTTGGGGCATGTCGGTTAGATAATTTCCTCCCACAGTCTCAGTTTCAGATCTAGTTTCAGTAATAGAACTTATTCAGTTTTATAGAAATCCAGGACTGTCAGATATAGTCAAATCAGTACAGTGTAAAACCCAGCTAGTTCCATTAGTATAAGGACAGTCAGATACAATCATTCATGTTATCAGTATTTAGACTCAGTAATAATGTTATCATAAACTCAGTTAATAGTATATTAATTCTACAAAACTCATGTTATCAGTATTCAGTTATAGGACTGTCAGATACAGTCAATCAGACCAGTTCTTTATAATCAGAACTGTCAGAAAAATTCATTCCTTTATTAGTAATATGACATTAGTTACTCAGTATTCAGTAGACTCAGTCATTTAGTATCCCAGTATCAGTACTCAGATATCAGTAAATCCACATTATCAAAATTTATGAGTCAGCGTTATCAGAATCTCATTTATAGTTACGTATTCATGCATGTATTCTCACGTTCATGTTATGCAGTCAGTTATTACTGTTCATCCATATGAACCATTGTATTTATCCTACCTCACTTGCATACCAGTACATTCAACGTACTAACGCATTTGCACTATGGTGTTTTATAAGATAGGTTTAGAAGCATGAGCTCCCGATCATCCTTAGTAGATTAGATGTTCAGCAGTTAGAGTAGCAGTAAGTCCTCATCATTGGAGGATAGCATGATTATTTTATTACATTGTTATTTCAGTAATTTGGAGTTAGTTGGGGACATATCTTATCAACTCCATGGTTTTTAGACAGTTCAGAAAGTTTCAGACTACAGTGTGGTGTCAGACTGTTTATTTCAGTTTTGATTATTTTAATACCCCATTACAGATATTATGTTATATTCAGTATTAGTTTAGTTTTGAACCTTATAGCCTTACAACTTATATTCCACATATTTACAGTATATTATTTAGTGCTCAGTTATAGATATCAGTCATGGGTTAGTTTGTTGTCCTTCGGGGTCATGAGCACTATATAACGTTTCGAGTACCAGATTTGGGGCATTACAAAATTGGTATCATAGCCTAAGGTTCAACAGTGTGCTACAAAGTCTAAAAAGTCACATCTAGTAGAGTCTTGAGCATGGGTGTATTGTGCACCACACTTATGTACAGGAGACTATGAGATGTTTTAGGAATAGTTTCCCTTTCTTTATATGTCTCAGGTCGTGCTATAGAAATATTCTCTAAGAAACTTATGTAGATTCTCATCATACTTCACTCATGTCAACTTCACCTTACTTTCAAGGTAACAGAAATGGTGAATCTCAAAGTCCTAGAGACAGGACTTTCTCAGACAGTCCCCGTAGAAAGTTAGTATGGGATTGCCCACAATCTTAAAAGTATCCCTTCAGTTAAGTTATGTTCAAAAGTTGTGCAGCTCTTATTCATGATCATGACAACTCATATGTCATTAGATCCCTTCTCAGAATCTTATGATAGCATATGACCTAGAGATAGAAGCATGAACTCAAGAGTTTAGCAGTAGTAGAGTTGGGATAACTTTATCCAGGTTGAACAATTTTTGTATTCATGAGGATACTTGTACAAGAGTAAATCGGTGTTCAGTCTTAAAATTTAGTACTTCAGTACCAGTCTAAACCTTGGTTAGCAGAAACTAGTATTCAGTCCCATCTACAGGCTTAGTTAGGGTTACGTCTCGATTACAGTCTTAGCTACAATCTCTGTCCCAGTTCTAGCCTAGTAATCGGGTTGGTAACTCAGTTCAGTTTCAGAGTTTGCTTGACCATAGTGTAGAGTTTTCAAATACTTATTTATCGGTATTTCAGTACCTCAGTTTACAGACTATTCCAGAATTATATTATACTCTTGGTCTTGTGCTCTCAAATAATATAGTTTTTCATAAAATTCATGCTCAGTTACCTCATGTTACTTAGTCAACCATTACTTTCTGTGTATAATACTTTATAGTCTCAGTCCAGCTATTCAGCCCAAGTACAGTTTAGTTTTACACGCCCAGTATTCAGCTATCACCTATCTAGTTAATCAGATTAATTAGTATATTTATGCATTCATACTTAACACCATGTAAACCTTTTCAGTAGTCTCATTTGAAGTGAATAAGTTTTGGTCACTTTATCTTTGATGATGTTTCATAGGCCTTGCCTCCTAATACAAGAACCCCATTCTGATGTCCTACTCAGACCAGGCCAAGATTTGCTTTCTCTCTACAGTCATTAAAACTCTATAGAAAGAGTGTCATAGAAATTCTCTAATCGAGTATAAGTTTTCAGCATGAGTTAGTCCGCAAAGCCAGTACTTCAGTTTAGCAGTCAGAACGGATAAGTTCAGATGGTGTCGTTTCCTCATTTTTCACCTAATCACACTATTTGAAATCTCATAAATGTGATCAATTTAAGATGAACCAACTAGGTAGTAGCATGCTCAACTTGGTTCATGTTTCATCCCTTAGTTTTATATCCCAGATATTCAGTCACGATTCAGTTCATTAGTTCCCTATGCATCATCCCAGTTTTCCTTAGTATCACAGTTAAGTTAGTATTTTTCTAGGGACCTAGTGTCCAAAGAGGGAGATACACTATAATTGTCCAAAACTTTCGTGACATAAAGATGCCGATTTATTCTCATAACAAATCCAGTTTGGAGTAGTGGGTACCTATAGGTTGACCCTCTAGCTCCAATCTCAATCATATGCCACATATTCAAGGTACTTAGTTCAGATCACGATATAAAGCTCATGTATCATGTTCCAGACCCAGTTACATTCTCATGTTTCCACTCATGCATATTTATTAATTAAGCATAGACACATCCTAAGGTAATAGTGTTTCTTAAGCTTGTCCAGTTTCATGTTTAGGTTTTAGTTACAAATATGGTATTCAGTTCCATACTTATTTTTTATTTCAAACTTGGTATTGTTACCCTTACATGTTTAGTCGCATGTTCATGAGTCGGTTCAGTCATGTATTCATACATCAGATATGCATGATCAACTTATCAGTACTCTCAATCATGTATTTATGTATCAGCTCAGTCATAAAATCATGCATCAGATATGCATGCTCAGTATGAATCTTAGTAATGTCAGTCAGGTAGTCATGTTTCAGCTGTTCATGTTCAGTATGTTCTTCAGCTTATCATTTCTCCAATCTAAATCAGTCTCATTTATGGATGAATATTCCTAAAGGGGAGATATTGTAATACCCCGTACTTCTGCCTAGCTTAAAATAATCCTAGAAATGTTAAAGACTTGTTTCAAAGATGAATCCACTTTTATAAATATCAAATTGTAAAGATTTTCACTTTTTATCATATGGGAAATTGAATAAGCTTTCTATCGATATCAAATTCGTCAAATCTGACACACGAGCGAAGAGTTTGAGCTACTATAGTAAGATAATGTGCCACCTGAGCCATCAACGCATCGCGGAGCCAGCCAAAATGGCAATCATCAAAATCCAGTGAGCCTCTGTAATTATGGTGCATCACGCCAAGGTTCAAATTCAGAGTTGTCAAATTCCAGTGATACAATGCGATAGCTCCACATTGCGTCAGGGGTTCAAGATGGGAAATTTTTACAAAATTAAAATACGCGCGTCCAAGGGTTAAAAAGGACAATTTCTCATAGCTCTATATACCCAATAACACGTGATTCAACCATAATTTATCCAAAATATATTGTTTATCTCAAGAACAAGCTAGTGTTTTCAATTGGGGATTTGAATCCAAGACTCAAATTCGAGAATCTCTCCGTCAATCTTCATAGATCAAGAACTAAGGTTTGCACAGTGTTCATTCATGGATTTCTTTCATCCATGAAGCCCAAGAATCAAGTTTTAAATCTTGTATTGTGAATATTTTATTGTGGGTTGATTATGTTCATATGATTATGGTCGTATGATTACCAAGTTGGAATCTTTATGTGTTGTTCATGAACCTATGCTAGTATATGGTCTGAAACATATGAAGTTGAGTTGAAATATAGAGTTTTGTGGTATTAATTTGATGGTCATGCCTATGCCCTAAGTCATTCATCCTAGGTGTTTGATAAAATGCCTAAGAAAATATAAATTATGCATTATAGCTTAATTGTGACTCAACTGATAAGTGTATACTTTACCCTATGACTAAGAATGACTTCTATCATATTGTGTGCATTATGAATGGTTGAGGAAATATCCATGAGATTAGGTTGATGAAAGTATGACATATTTATATGCAATTCCATTCATGTACAAGACTATGATAACCATGTGCTTCATGAAATCCCTAAATTAATGTATTATGAATTGTTGATATTGGTCATGCGTTCAAGAAGGTCATGTCCTTTCAGTTTCATTCTATCGAGTCCTGGGGGTACTTGTACCCGACAATTTAGCTGTGTGCCTAGAGCCAGTGTTATGTTTTGATGATACTCTCAATTAAGCCATGATCATAGAAATCAGTCAGTTACATGACTCAGGAAAACTCAGTAAACTCAGTCTCAGTCCAGTCTTACTCAGTAATCTAAAGTAATCATAGTAATCTCAGTCAGCTATCAGATTTCAGTAGTATTCCATCAGTCAATGGAATTTAGTGAACAAATCAATTAAATAATACAATCAGTAATAGTTTTGTTCAGTTTAAATAAGTTCTATGTTTCTTCAGTTAGGAGCAGGATTCAGCACTGAGTAAACCCAGGGATGAGGACACACACTGTCAGTCAGTAGAGGGTGTGATCCTTAGAAGTAATCCTTGCATTTCAGAACTACGTAGCCAGCGTAGGTTGAGATGTACCCTACGTATTTAGGGTTTTATACATCTCATTTGAGTTTCCTACTAGAAGAGGTTGATGCAACAGCTCTCTATTAGAGAGGGTATACTCACAACTTGTCTTTACCCGTGGCATGGTGCTGACACCCTTCTAGCTGAGGTTATAGGTTGAACCCCACCAGTTCAGTTTTGGGGCATGTCGATTTGATGATTACCTCCCACAGTCTCATTTTCTAATCTAGTTTCAGTAATATAACTCACTTTAGTTCTACAAAAATCTAGGACTATTAGATACAGTCAAATCAGTGCAGTACGGAAGCCAGCTAGTTCCATCGGTATCAGGACAGTCATATATAGTCACTCATGTTATTAGTATTCAGGCTCAATAATTATACTTTCACGAACTCAATTAATAGTATATTAATTATATGAAACTTATATTTTTAGTATTCAGTTTTAGTACCATCATATATAGTCAATCAGACCAGTTCTTCATAATCAGAACTATAAGAAACAGTCATTCCTTTATTAGTAATATGACAATAGTTCCTCAGTATTCAGTAGACTCAGTCATTCAGTATCCCAGTATTAGTACTCAAATATCAGTAAATCCATGTTATTAGAATTCCTGAGTTTGCATTATCACAATCTCAGTTACAGTTACATATTCATGCATGTATTCTCATGTTCATGTTATACAGTCAGTTATTATTGTTCATTCATATGAAACCTTGCATTTAGCCTACCTCACTTGCATACCAGTACATTCAACGTACTAAAACATTTGCACCATGGTGTTTTATATCATAGGTTTAGAAGTATGAGCTCCCAAACATCATTAGTAGATCATATGTTCAGTAGCCAGACTAGCAGTGACTTATCATCATTTGAGGATAACATGATTATTTTATTACTTTATTATTTCAGTAGTTCAAAGTTAGTCGAGGACATATCCCATTAACTCTATGGTTTTCAGAAAGTTTAGAGGCTATCAGACTACAACATGTGTTCTGATAGTTTATTTCAGTTTTAGATATTTTTATACCCCATTACAGACATTGTATTATATTTAGTATTAGTTTAATTTTGAACCTTATGGCCTTACACTTATATTCTGCATATTTATAGTGTATTACTCAGTGCTCAGTTAAAGATATCAGTCATGGGTTAGCTTGTGGTCCTTCGGAGTCATGAGCACCATGTAACATTTTGGGCATTACAAAATTGGTATCAGAGCCGAAGGTTCAACAGTGTCCTAGGAAGTATGAAAACCACATCTAGTAGAGTCTTGTGCATGGATCCATTGTGCACCACACTTATCTGCAGCAGGTTATGTGACGTTTTAGGAACAGTTTTCCTTTCTTTCATATCTCAAGTCATGCTATAGAAAGATTCTCTAAGAAACTTATGTAGATTCTCATCATGCTTCACTTATGTCAACTTTACCTTACTTTTAAGGTAACAAAAATGGTGAAGCTCAAATTCCTAGAGATAGGACTTTCTCATACAGTTCCCGCAGAGAGTTAATATGGGATTGCCCACAAGCTCAAAAGTATCCCTTTGGATAAGTTATGTTCCAAAGTTGTACAAATCTTATTCATGATCTTGAGAACTCATATGCCATCAGTTCCCTTTTCAGAATCTTATGATAGCATATGACCTAGAGTTAGAAGCATGAACTCAGGAGTTTAGCAGTAGTAGAGTTGGGATAACATTATCTAGGTTGAACAAATTATGTGTTCATGGGGATAGTTGTACTAGAGTAAATCAGTGTTCAGTTTCAGAATTTAGTACTTCAGTACCAGTCTAAACCTTGGTTAGCAGAAACAAATATTCAGTCCTACCTATAGTCTTAGTTACGCTTATAGTCTCAATTACCGTTTTATCTACAATCTCAGTCCCAGTTCTAGCCTACAATTACAGTCTCATGAATGTGATCATTCTAAGATGGACCAACTAGGTAGTCTTGTGTTCAACTTGGTTCATGTATCATGCCTTAGTTTCACATCCTAGATATTCAGTGATGATTCAGTTCGTTGATGCCCTATTCATCATTCCAATTTTCCTCAGTATCACAATCAAGTCAGTATTCTTCTAGGGACCAAGTGTCCCAAGAGAGAGATACACAATAATTCCCCAAAACTTTCATGACATAAACATACCACTCTGTTCTCATAACAAATCTAATTTGGAGTAGTGGGTACCCATAGGTTGATCCTCTAGGTCCAATCTCGATCGTATTCCACGTATTCAAGGCACTTAGTTCCAGACCCAGTTATGTTGTCATGTTTCCACTCATACACATTTAGTAATTAATCTTAGACTTACCCCAAAGTAATAGCTTTTCTTAAGCTTATTCAGTTTCATGTTCAGGTTTCAGTTACAAATATGGTATTCAGTTCTATGCTCAGTTTTTATTTCAAACTTAGTATCGTTACCCTTATATGTTAAGTCGTATGTTCATTAGTCGGTTCAGTTATGTATTTATGCATCAAATATGTGTGATCAACTTATTAGTACTCTTAGTTATGCATTCATGTATCAGCTCAGTCATAAGATGATGCATCAAATATGCATGCTCAGTATGAATCTCAGTAATGTCAGTCAGGTAGTAATGTTTCAGCTGTTCATGTTTAGTATGTACTTCAACTGTTCATGTTTAGTATGTACTTCAGCTTATCATTTCTTTAAACTAAATTAGTCTCCTTTATGGATGAATGTTCCCAAGGGGGAGATATTGTAATACCCCGTACTTCTGCCTAGCTTAAAATAATCCTAGAAATATTAAAGACTTGTTTCAAAGACAAATTCACTTTTATAAATATCAAATTTTTAAGATTTTCACTTTTTATCATGTGGGAAATTGAATAAGCTTTCCATCGATACTAAATTCACCCAAATCCAACACCCGAGCGAAGAGTTAGAGCTATTTTTGTAAGATAGTGTGCCACCTGAGCCATCAACGAGTCGCGGAGCCAGCCAAAATGGAAATTGTCAAAATCTAGTGCACCTTCATGATTATGGTGCATTGATCCAATGATCAAATTTAGAGTAATAAAATATCAGTGACACGACGTGATAGCGACATATCGTGCCTGGGGTCCAGGTCGAAAAATTTTCACAGAATTAAAATACTCGTCCAAGGGTTAGAAGGGTCAATTTCTCACCTCCATATATACCCAATAAGGCGTGATTCAGCCATAATTCACCAAAAATATATTTCTTTTGACAAGTTTGTCTCAAGAACAAGCTAGGATTTTCAATTGGGGATTCGAATCCAAGACTCAAATTCAAGAATCTCTCCCTTAATATTCGTAGAATCAAGAACGAAGGTATGCACAATGTTCATTTATAGATTATTTCGTCCATAAAGTCAAAGAATCAAGTTTTAAATCTTGTATTGTGAACATTTTGTTGTGGGTTGATTATGTTCATATGATTATGGTTGTTTGATTCTTAAGTTGGAATCTTTACATGTTGTTCATGAACTTATGCTAGTATGTGGTCTAAAACATGTGAAATTAAGTTGAAATATAGAGTTTTGTTGTATTAATTTGATGGTCATGCCTATGCCCTAGGTCATGCACCCTATGAGTTTGATAAAATGCCTAAGACAATAGAAGTTATGTATTATAGCTCCACTGTAACCCAAGTGATAAGTGTATGCTTTACCCTACAACTAAGAATGACTTCCCTGATATTGTGTCCATTATGAATAGTTGAGGGAATGTCCATGAGATTAGGTTGATAAAAGTATGACAGGTTTATATGCAATTCCATTTATGTACAAGACTATGATAACCATGTGCTTCATGAAATCCCCAAATAAATGTATTATGAATTGTTGATATTGGTCATGTGTTGAAGAAGTGTCATGTATTGTCAGTTTCATGCTATCGAGTGCTAGGGGTACTTATACCTGATAATTTAGCTGTTGTTTTCACGATACTCTCAGTCAATCCATGATCATAGAATTCAGTCAGTCACATGACTACAAAAAACTTAATTAACTCATTATCAGTCTAGTCTTACTTTATAATCTTAAGTAATCTCATTAATCTCAGTCAACTATCAAATTTCAGTAGTATTCCATCAGTCAACGGAATTCAGTAAACTCAGTTCAAATTAATTAAATAATACGATTAGTAGTAGTTTAGTTCAGTTTAACTCAGTTCAGTGTCTTTTCAGTTAGTAGTAGGATTCAGCACCGAGTGAACCTAGAGATAAGGACACACACTGTTAATCAGTAGAGGGTGTGATCCTTAGAAGCAATCCTTGTGTTCCAGAACTACGTAGGCAGTGTAGGTTGAGATGCACCCTACGCGTTTAGGGATTCATATATCACATTTGAGTTTCCTACTAGGAGGGGTTGATGGAAGAGCTCCCTATCAGAGAGGGCATGCTCACAGCTTATCTTTGCCTGTGGCATGGTACTGACACCCTTCCAGGTGGGGTTATAGTTTGGACCCTACCTGTTTAGTTTTGGGGCATGTCGGTTAGATAATTACCTCCCACAGTCTCAGTTTCAGATCCATTTTTTGTAATAGAACTGAGTTCAGTCCTACAATAATCCAGGACTGTTAAATACAGTCAAATTAGTATTGTGCGGAACCTAGTTAGTTCCATCAGTATCAGGACTGTCAGATACAGTCACTCATGTTATCAGTATTCAGACTCAGTAATCATGTATCATCAACTCAGTTAATAGTATATTAATTATACAAAATTTATGTTATCAGTATTTAGTTTCTGGACTATCAGATACAGTTAATCAGACTAGTTTTTCATAATCGGAACTGTCAAAAATAGTCATTCCTTTATTAGTAATATGACATTAGTTCCTCAGTATTCAATAGACTTATTCATTCAGTATCCCAGTACCAATACTCAGATATCAGTAAATTAACGTTATCAGAATTAATGAGTCAGTGTTATAACAATCTCAGTTACAGTTATGTATTCATGTATGTATTCTCATGTTTATGTTATATAGTCAATTATTATTGCTCATGCATATGAACCCCTGTATTTAGCCTAACTCACTTGCATACCAGTACATTCAACGTATTGACGCATTTGCGCTATGGTGTTTTATACCATAGGTTTAGAAGCATGAGCTTTCGAGCATCCTTAGTAGATCATACGTTCATCAACCAGACTATTAGTGAGTCCTTATCATTCTAGAATATCATGATTATTTTATTACTTTATTATTTTAGTAGTTCGGAGTTAGTTGGGGACATGTCCCATCAACTCCATGGTTTTCAGAGAGTTTAGAGGCTTTCAGACTATAACATGTGTTCAGACAGTTTATTTTAGTTTTGGGTATTTTATACCTTATTACAGACATTGTATTATATTCTGTATTAGTTTAATTTTCAATCTTATGGCCTCACGGCATATATTCTGTATATTTATAGTATATTATTCATTACTTAATTACAGATACCAGTCATGGCTTAGCTTGTGGTCCTTTGTGGTCATGAGCACCGTGTAACATTCCGAGTACCAGATTTGGGGCGTTAGAAACTTAGTATCAGAGCCTAAGGTTCAACAGTATCCTAGCAAGTCTGAAATGCCGCATCTAGTAGAGTCTTTTGCATGGGTGTGTTATGCACCACACTTAAGTGCAGGAGGCTATTAGATGTTTTAGGAACAGTTTCCCTTTCTTTCATGTCTCAGGTCATGCTATAGAAAGATTCTCTAAGAAACTTATGTAGATTCTCATCATGCTTCACTCACGTCAACTTTACCTTACTTTTAAGGTAACAAAAATGGTGAAGCTCAAAGTCCTAGAGATAGGACTTTCTCAGACAGTCCCCGCAGACAGTTAGTATGAGATTGGCCACAAGCTCAAAAGTATCCCTACAATTCAGTTATGTTCCAAAGTTGTGTAGCTCTTATTCATGATCTTGAGAACTCATATGTCATTAGATCTCTTCTCAGAATCATATGATAGTATATGAACTAGAGTTAGAAGCATGGACACTGGAGTTTAGCAGTAGTAGAGTTGGGATAACATTATCCAGGTTGAACAAATTATGTATTCATGGGGATAGTTGTACCAGAGTAAATTAGATTTATTTCACAAAATTTAGTACTTCAGTACCATTCTAAACCTTGTGTTCAGAAACCAGTATTCAGTCCTAGCTACAGTCTTAGTTACGGTTACAGTCTCAATTACCGTCTTATCTATAACCTCAGTCCCAGTCCTAGCCTAGTAATTAGGTCAGCAACTCAGTTTAGTTTCAGTGTTTGATTGGTCGTAGTGTACAGTTTTCAGATATTCATTTATCAATATTTCAGTACCTTAATTTATAGATTATTCTAATATTATGTTATACTCTTGGTCTTGTGTTCTCAAATAATATAGTTTTTCATGAAATTCATGCTCAGTTAGCTCATGTTACCCAGTCAGCCATTACCTTCCATGTATAATACTTTATAGTCTTAGTCCAGCTATTCAGCCCAAATACAGTTCAGTCTTACATACCCAGTATTCAACTATTAGGTGTCCAGTTAATCAGATAAATTAGTATATTTATGCATTCATGCTCAACACCATATGAACTTTTTCAGCAGTCTCAGTTACAATGCATAAGGTTTTGTCACTTTATCTTAGATGATGTTTCATAGGCCTTGCCTCCTAATACAAGAACCCCAGCCATGTAGCAATCTCCTATTCAGATGTCGTACTCAGACCAGGCTAAGATTCGTTGTGTCTCTACCGTTATTAGAACTTTATAGAAAGAGTGTTATAGAAATGCTCCGATCGAGTATAAGTTTTCAGCATGAGTTAGTCTGCAAAGCCAGTACTTTAGTTTAGCAGTTAGAACGGACAAGTTCAGATGGTGTGGTGTCCCCATATTTCTACCTAATCGCACTATTCAGAATCTCATGAATGTGTTCATTCTAAGGTGGACCAACTAGGTAGTAGCGTGTTCAACTTGGTTCATGTATCATGCCTTATTTTCATATCCCAGATATTCAGTCATGATTCAGTTCATTGGTGCCCTGTACATTATCCCAGTTTTTCTTAGTATCGCAGTCAAACCAGTATTCTTCTAGGGACCTAATTTCCCAAAGGGGAGATACACTATAATTCCCTAAAACTTTCATGACATAAATATTCCGCTCTCTTCTCATAACAAATCCAGTTTAGAGTAGTGGGTACCCATAGGTTGACCCTCTAGCTTAAATCTCGATCATATGCCACGTATTTAAGGTACTTAGTTCAGATCACAATATTCTACTCATTTATCATATTCCAGACCTAGTTACATTCTCATATTTCCACTCATGCATATTTAGTAATTAAGCTTTAGACTCAGCCCAAGGTAATATCTTTTCTTAAGCTTATCCTATTTCATGTTAAGGTTTCAATTACAAATGTGGTTTTTAGTTCCATACTCAGTTTTTATTTCAAACTTTATATCGTTACCCTACATGTTCAGTCGCATATTCATGAGTTGGTTCAGTTATGTATTCATGCATCAGATATGTGTGATCAGCTTATCAGTACTCTCAGTCATGCATTCATGTATCAGCTCAGTCATAAAATCATGCATCAGATATACATGCTTAGTATGAATCTCAGTAATGTCAGTCAGGTAGTCATGTTTTAGCTATTCATATTCAGTATGTACTTCAGCTTATCATTTTTCCCATATAAATCAGAATCATTCGATGACAAATGTTCCCAAGGGGGACATGTTGTAATACCCCGTACTTCTAACTAGTTTAAAATCATTCCAGAAATGTTAAAGACTTGTTTCAAAGACAAATCCACTTTTATACAGCTGGTATTTTCAATATTTTCACTTTTCATCATATGGGAAATTGAATAAGCTTTCCATTGATACCAAATTCACCCAAATCCGACACCTGGGCGAAAAGTTAGAGCCATTTTAGTAAGACAGTGTGCCACCTGAGCCATCAACGCATCGTGGAGCCAGTCAAAATGGCAATCGTCAAAATCCAGTGAGCCTCTATGATTATGGTGCATCACTCCAAGGCTCAAATTTATAGTTGTCAAATTCCAACGATACAGTGCAATAGTGCCGCGTTGCGCCAGGGGTACAGGTTGTGAAATTTTTACAGAATTAAAATACGTGTCCAAGGGTTAAAAGAGTCAATTTTTCACCCTAATATATATCCAATAACACGTGATTCAGCCATAATTCATCCTAAATATATTGTTTCTCTCAAGTTTTTCTCATGAACAAGCTAGAGTTTTCAATTGGGGATTCAAATCCAAGACTCAAATTCAAGAATCTCTCAGTCAATCTTCATAGAATCAAGAACTAAGGTATGCACAGTGTTCATTCATGGATTCCCTTCATCCATGTAGCCCAAGAATCAAGTTTTAAATCTTGTATTGTGAATATTTTGTTGTGGGTTGATTATGTTCATGTGATTATGGTTGTATGATTCCCAAGATGGAATCTTTATGTGTTGTTCATGAACCTATGCTAGTATGTGGTTTGAAACATGTGAAATTGAGTTAAAATATAGAGTTTTGTTGTATTAATTTGATGGTCATGCCTATGCCCTAAGTCATTCATCCTAGGTGTTTGATAAAATGCCTAAGAGAATAGAAATTATGCATTATAGCTTAATTGTGACTCAAGAGATAAGTGTATACTTTACCCTATGACTAAGAATGACTTCCATGATATTGTGTGCATTATGAATGGTTGAGGAAATGTCTATGAGATTAGGTTGATGAAAGTATGACATGTTTATATGCAATTCCATTCAAGTACAAGACCATGATAACTATGTGCTTCATGAAATCCCCAAATTAATGTATTATGAATTGTAGATATTGGTCATGTTTTCTAGAAGTGTCATGTCCTGTCAGTTTCATGCTATAGAGTCCTAGGGGTACTTGTACCCGACAATTTAGCTATGTGCCTAGAGCCAGTGTCATGTTTTTATGATACTCTCAATCAAGCCATGATCATAGAATTCAATAAGTCACATGACTCAGGAAAACTCAGTAAACTCATTCTCAGTCTAGTCTTATTCAGTAATCTCAAGTAATCTCACTAATCTTAGTCAGCTATCAGATTTCTATAGTATTCCGCCAGTCAACGGAATTTTATGAACTCAATTTAAATCAGTTAAATAATACAATCAATAATAGTTTAGTTTAGTTTAACTCAGTTCAGTGTCTCTTCAGTTGGGAGTAGGATTCAGCACCGAGTGAACCCAGGGATGAGGACAAACACTGTCAGTTAGTAGAGGGTGTGATCCTTAGAAGCAATCCTTGCTTTCCAAAACTACGTAGCTAGCATAGGTTGAGATGCACCCTACGCATTTAGGGATTTATATATCTCAGTTGAGTTTCCTACTAGGAGGGGTTGACGGAAGAGCTCCCTGTCAGAGAGGGTATAATCACAGCTTATCTTTAGCCGTGGCATGGTACTGACACCCTTCCAGCTGGGGTTACAGTTTGGACCCTACTAGTTCAATTTCAGGGCATGTCAGTTAGATGATCACCTCCCAAGTCTCAGTTTCCGATCAAGTTTTAGTAATAGAAAGTTCATTTCTACAGAACACAGGGCTGTCAGCTATAGTCAAAATCAGTACAATGCAGAACCCAGCTAGTTCCATTAGTATCAGGACAATCAGATACATTCACTCATGTTATCAGTATTCAGAATCAGTAATCATGTTATCACAAATTCATTTAATAGTATATTAATTATATGAAACTCATGAAATTATCAGTATTCTATTTCAAGACTATCAGATACCGTCATTTTGACCAGTTCTTCATAATTAGAACTATCAAAACAGTCATTCCTTTATTAGTAAAATGACATTAGTTCCTTAGTATTCAGTAGACTAAGTCATTCAGTATCCTAGTATCAGTACACAGATATCAGTAAATCTACGTTATTAGAATTCATGAGTCAGCGTTATCATAATCTCATTACAGTTACGTATTCATACATGTATTCTCACGTTCATGTTATACAGTCAGTTATTATTGTTCATGCATATGAACCCTTGCATTTAGCCTACCTCACTTGTATACCAGTACATTCAACGTACTGACACATTTGCGCTATGGTATTTTATACCATAGGTTTAGAAGCATGAGCTCCCGAGCATCCTTAGTAGATCAGACGTTCAGCAACTAGACTAGCAGTGTGTCCTCATCATTTGAGGATAGCATGAATATTTTATTACTTTATTATATCATTAGTTTGGATTTAGTTGGGGACATGTCCCATCAACTCCATAGTTTTTAGACAATTTAGAGGCTTTCAGACTACAACATGTGTTTAGATAGTTTATTTCAGTTTTGTGTATTTTTATACTCCATTAAAGACATTATTTTATATTCAGTATTAGTTCAGTTTTGAACATTATGGCCTTACAACTTATATTCCGCATATTTACAGTATATTATTCAATGCTCAGTTCCAGATATTAGTCATACGTTAGCTTGTGGTCCTTCGGGGTCATGAGCACCATGTAACATTCCAGGTATTAGATTTAGGGCGTTATAACATTCTATTTTAAAATGGTTAGAAGTTAATCAAAATTTTACAAGTTGAGATGTCGGAGTCGTAATTATGGACGAATATTGCGTGCTAGAAAGTACGAGAGTTCGAATAGATTTTGTAGCTACAAATACATAGGTGAGCACAGTTATGGTGTTGAAAACATCACGGGCATGCACAAAAACATCTCATCAAAGCTAATTGCCTCACTGTTGACAAATGATTATGTTGAGAACAACGTGCCAAGAGTTAAGGACGTACAAATGACCATCTTCCAAGTGTTTCAAAACAAAGCAAACTATTATAGGTGTTGGTATCAGACATAATTTAAGCCTGCGCCTGGCTATGATAGGTAAATCAAACCCACTATTGGTCTAAGACCACCCCGTTAGTCCTACCTTGAGAGCACAATAATAATAAACAACAAAAACCAACCAAGATAATGATAAGAATAGATAAGTCAAATGACAATTCTAAGAATTTAAAAAAATAACCAACCCAAACTTGTCCACAAAAGCCTCTAGACTGAGAATATAAACTACATGATATTCATCGGACTATGAGAAAGAAATCCATAAAGAAATACTTAGATAGTAAAGAAATAAAGGAAATGATAGGGCCTTTCAAAGAATGGAGGCTCACCACTTCATAGCATATCCATAGGAATACCAAATCACCTAACGCTGCATTGGAGCAATAGAAAAGCCCTCGAAACCTACATTATAAAATGATCCAGCGCCCAAAGATGGTCAGTAGGTCGAGCACTAGCATGTAACTCAGGGATTAGGGATAACATAATCCAATTACCAAAATCTAGTCATAAACCATATTCACCATAATTATATACATATATATAGGATGCAGGGATAGGGACAAGGGCCATGAATATGATAGTTTAAAATATTAGCCTGAACTATCTAGATTGATGCATCCTAAAGGCATCCATGGGCTATATGGGTCCAACTTCCCCTACTAGAGGTGCCCAGTGTATGCTAACTGGATGAATTGAGGAAAACTTAAGGAAATGGTAAGGACACAAGGGCTATAGCCCTCCCAAATTAGATATAGAGTGTACACCAAGCACACAGTCACCTGAACCCCCAACATCGACAAATATGGTTTCCATTGTTGATTCCTTCAGGATCTACACCTTCACGGTGAGCTACATAATTCCCTTTAAACCCAAATTGAAATAGTTGCACATAAACTACCATTAACCCAGAAGTCTTTCATTAAGACATTTACCAACATAGTATCATCATAGAAATAAGCTTGCAAGCTTATATAATTATACCAAACCAATCCATATAACCAAATTGACTCCCAAGTTTCAGTTAAAATCTAATCTATGGCCACCAAGGCCATTCCAAAACCATATTCATTCATTTATCCTCTAATGCAATTCAATGGGTTCAAAAGACAAGTTAAACCATGCAATTATCCATATTCAAAATCAAGTTTACAAAGTGGGTTGAGGTTAATGCCATTACCATGCCAAAATTCCATCAATTTAGGAAAACCTATGTTTTCACCATTTCAACCATAAAACTAATGCACCAATTCAGTTCCCATAACTATAAATTAAAGCACGAATAAATAATTTAAAATACGGTGAAATCAACTCAAGTAAAACCAATTAAAATCCCCAAACCCAATTTCAAAACCACAATTAAAATCACATAAATAATGATTAAATATATACCACAATGTTAAAATAAAAGTTAGGGATGAGAAATATGCCTGAATTATTGAACAATTTGAAGAGAATTTGAAGTTTGGAGCTTGAATAGTGAATTCCTTGAAAAACCCTTGAGCTTTTTTGGGTTTGTAGTTAGAGAGGAAAACAAATAGTTTGATATTTAAATACTAAAGGAAAAGGGTCACCCAAGTGTTTAAAAGTCGTACAAAGGGTAAAAAGACCAAAAGTCCCTCACCCCAAGAGAAAAAATAAAACTGGACAATTTTTACATAGTGCGTGGCACGCCGCTATTACGGAGGGTAGCCTATATGCCACACACTTGTCACGGAGGCTAACATTCATGGCACGCTACTATCACAGACCCTCACTATATCGGGATCTTAAAGACCCTGAACCCCTCCTAAAAATTTTAAAATTTTCCCAAAATACCCTTTTAACATACCTAATCATAATTCAAGTTAAAATCAATATTACACACATGAGATGGTCAAAAATAAGATGATTAAAATTTTACAAGGTCTTAGATTGTCCCCCTTGGATCATTCATCCCCGACTGAGAAATTAGAATATTTTTAGCATGGTGATAGCAAGAATACATCAGAATTAAATGGCAAATTTGAAATGCAACAAATGTGAAATGAAACTCATAGCTTAAAAACATTCATTCAACCCAGGAAACAAGAACGGGTACTAGGATTTCATATCTTCCTCAGCTTTCCAAGTAGCTTCTTCCACCTGTTGATTCCTCCAAAGAACCTTCACCGAAGCTATATCCTTTGTCCTCAATTTACGAACTTCCCTAATCAATATTTCATCCAGGACCTCCTCATAAGACAATGAATCCGCAGCACCAACATCCTTAACAAGCAATATCAATAAAGGTTCACCCATATAATTTTTCAATATAGACACATAGAAAAGGATGAATAGAGCCAAAACGTCCTAGTAAATCTAACTTGTAAAAGACATTCCCAATTCTTCTCAAAATCAGATACAAGCCAATAAAATAGGGACTGAGCTTTCCTTTCTACCCAAATATCATTACTCCTTTCATAGGAGACACCTTTAAGAATAACCAATCACTTACTTCAAATTCCAACTGTCTTTGCCTCATATCTGCATAGACTTTTGGTGACTCTGAGTAGATTTGAATCTTTCTCTCATCACCTTTACCTTCTCTATGGTTTAGTGAACGAAGTCAGGACCAAATAACCTAGTCTCACAAACCTCAAACCCTCCAATAGGATACCTACACCACCTACCATAAAGAGCCTCAAAATGAGCTATTTGAATGCTTGAATGATAACTATTCCGATAAGCAAACTCAATAAGAGGAAAATGGTCAAACCAACTACTTTTAAAATCAATCATACATGACCTTAGCATATCCTCCAAAGTCTAAATAGTATGCTCTATTTATCCATCCATTTGAGGGTGGAAAGCGGTGCTAAGGTTTACCTGACTACCCAAACTTTTCTGAAATGAACACTATAAGTGAGATGAAAACTGCGTACCTCAATATGAAATATTAGACACTGATGTACCATGCAAATTAGCTATCTCCTGTATGAACTACTTAGCATAATCCTCTCTTAAATATTTAGTCCTCATAGGAAAGAAGTGAACAAACTTATTCATCCTATCTACAATGACTCAAATGGAATCATACTTACTGTGAGATCATGGAAGACCTATAACAAAATCCGTATTAATTATCTCCCACTTCCATATAGGCTACTCTATCTCTTGGGACATACCACCACGCTACAAATGTTCCACCTTAACTTGCTGACAAATTCTACACTTAGCCATAAAGTTTTCCACATCCCTCTTCATATTATTCAACCAGTAGATTTCCTTCAAGTTATGATACATTTTAATCGAACCTGGATAAACTGTACATGTAGACTCATGAGCCTTAACCAAAATTCTTTCCCACAACACATCAACATCAGGAACACACAACCTTCTGTAACACCTCAAGATGCTATCTCCCCCAATATCAAAAGCCATAACCTTTTGCTGACCCATATTATCCTTAATCTGTATAAGTATGGGATCAAAAACCTGCTTTTCTTTCACCTAAACACCTAGAGATGAGTAAACCACTTCCTAAACAATCACTCCTTCATCCTAAGAGTACAAGAGATTAACTCCAATGTTGAGACAACCTATGAATGTCCTTTACCAATCCCTCTTATCCCCCTCAACATAACATACGATCCCCATAGACAACCTACTAAGAGCATCAACGACAACATTAGCTTTACTTGGATGGTAGTGCAAACTCATGTCGTAATCCTTAAGCAATTTGAGCCACAACCTTGGCTTGAAATTTAATTTCTTTTACGTAAACATATAGTGAAAGCTCTTATAGTCTGAATAAATATCTACATACACCTCATACAGATAATGGCACTAGATTTTTAATGCAAAGACCACAATTGTTAACTTTAGATTGCGAGTTAGATAATTCCTCCTATAAACTTTAAGCTGCTCAAAAGCATAGGCCACAACCTTATCATTCTATATCAAGACACAACCCAGTCCCACACGGGATGCATGACAATACGCAACAAAACCATTAGTACCCTAAGGTAGGGTCAAAATTGGTGAAGAAGTCAACTTGTCCTTCAACTTCTTAAAACTACCCTCACAAGAATCGGACCGCAAAAACTTAACCTTCTTCTGAGTTAACTTTATCAGTGAAGTAGCAATAAATAAGAAACTCTCCACAAACCTCCTATAATACCAGCCAAGCCCATAAAGCTCCTAATATCGATTAGAATCATGGGTCTAGGACATTTATTGACTACCTCAACTTTTTGTGGATCACTTTGATCCCCTAACTAGAAAAAACATGTCCAAGAGAGGTCACCATACTCAGCCAAAATTTACACTTAGAAAACTTTGCATATAACTTTTGGTTTGTAAGAGTCTGCAACATAATTCGAAAGTGATTGGCATAATCCTCCTCACTTTTCAAGTACACCAAGATGTCATCAATGAAGACTATAACAAACAAATCAAAAAACTGCCTAAACACCTAATTCATCAGATCTGTGATAGCAGCCAGAGCATTAGTCAACCCGAATGACATAACCAAAAATATATAATGTCCATATCGGATTCTAAAAGTAGTATTAGGAATATTAGCTTCCGTAATTTTCAACTGATTATAGCCTAAATGGAGATCAATCATAGAGAAACACCTAGCACCCTAAAGCTGATCAAATAGGTCATAAATCTTAGGAAGAAGGTACTTATTCTTCACTATAAACTTATTCAATTGATGATAGTATATACACATCCAAAGAGACCCATGTTTCTTTCACTTGAAAAGTACTATAGCACCCTATATAGAAACACTAGGATGAATGAACCCTTTATCAAGAAGTACCTTCCTTCAAGAAATGTTCAACATTAAAACAAGAGAATACCATAAATTACCACACTATCAAAGGTGATCATGCATATGAGTACCACAATATAAACTTGCCTTAAGCTCCACTTCACCACTTTCAAGCATGCTCCATTAAAGATCACTAAGGTACTATTTTGGTTTATAGCATAGGCAATAAGTAAGATAAAAAAGGTTAAGGTTATAGTGACTCTACCCCTTGAAGCATGTAGCGAGACCTTAATTACACATCTTTTCCAACACTTTCTTCTTAACCACTTCAAGGACCAGTTCTTTAAAATTTTCAAGTTATCTTCTTGTTCCTTTACTCTCAAACATTATTATACTTCAAATATTTACAAATAAGAAACACAACTACCACTCTTTTTCAAAATTTTTCTTATTTTATATATATATATATATATATATATTTATATCTACAAAGGGTATGAGGATAATTAGAAGAGGAAGTAGATGGTTCCCACACTATGAACTTCCAATCACAAGATTGACCCCAAAAGGCTCCTCCACCCCTAACTTATATTTTTGGCCTCAGTTGGTTTACGGTCTCACTAAACGTTCCAAGAAGAGTTTGGTTTAAGAGAGGAACTTATGGAAGAAAACTTTCGGAATGTAATAAGGTTTTCCAAAAGAAGGGGTTCCAAGGCTCAAAATTAGAGAGAAAATTGGTCACTCAACTCACCATGGGAAGGCTAATTTGGCCAAAATGAGGGTTTATTGCCGATCGATGGCCTAAGATCATTTCTCCAACATCACATACTTTTTTCTTAGCCATAGAGCAGCCCAGGAAGTTATAGGTGGACACTATGAGTAAGATCAATTCAAATCCTCACCCATACAAGCTACTTAATTAAATACTCATAGCATCCTTCCTCGACTGATGTATCACATTCATAGCGCATATCAAAGAAGATATTTAAGTAGTCAGCACAAGATGAGGGTGTTCACAAATAATGAGTGCCTAACTAGTTCAAATCAACCAAAACAAAATTTTGAAAATGGTGACATTTTAAAAAATGGAGAAATTCATTATGATTTACCATTTCTGGGAGTTGTGCATGTGAAAAATCTCCCAAGAGTACCATTTGAGTCAAAGTATTCTATTGCAAGTACACTTTTCTCTTAAGTACGCATGCTAAAAAGTGTTTTTATTTGCAACTAAATTATGAGCTACTAAGCTAAAAATGAAAAGTAAAAAAGAAAAAACAAAAAATCACACACCACACTCAAAAAGATCCAACAAACCAAATCTAAAATATTACAATCCAAATGAAAAATATCCAATCATTATTTGAATCAAGTCCACACACCAAAATAAAAATATATCAAGAACAAATATCTAGAAATGGGCTAAAATATTACAGATCAAAATAAATAAATACCCCACCCTAACTCTATCAAATGCATTACCCTCAATATAATAAGACTAAGAGAGATAAAGGAGAATGAGAGTAAGGGTCCTCCTAAACATGGCTAATCCTATGGCAATGAGTGGCTCATAAAAGTGACCTATGTCTAGATATTAATGCTCAACTTAGTCCCAAGTGTGGGTTGTGGGGGTGGATCTGGTATTATATCCTCGGTCTCCATAGTAGTAGTTAAATTGGAGGTCCCAATGTCGACCATCTCAGGAATCAACCTCTCAAAGAAGACAATAATAATAACATCCTCAGTCTTCTGCGTGTCAGTCTTTGGACCAACCTACTCCATAATCTTGGGATCAACCTGTATACCAACCTATCCTTGGGCTTCGTCAATCTTCTCATCATTAGATGACTAATTTTCCTTATCTGCCTCCTCCTCCCATATGTAGGGAATATTCTCATAAGCAAGTATTAGGCTTAGTGACTCAAATAAAGCTCCCTATAAGTATGCTGAATTTAAAAACCAGAGATCATACATATGCTTTCATAGGGAAGCAATATGATCCTATATTTTTTACAAGACACCATCTGGAACTACAGGTTGTGGAGCACTCAACTAGTCTAACTTAGTGTCACATATATGTAGGGTCTCATGAATACCCTTAAATCCTTATAAACCGGCACCATGGCCATATTTACCGCATAAACAATCATCTTAAGTATCTCCTACTCCAATCTACATGAACTTGTATTACTAAAATAAGCTAACTTTTCCTTTTGAATAAAGTAAACCTTACTCAGTGAAACCCTCAATACACTCAAAGTAGTGGTTGGATGAGGACTAGAAGTGGAGGGTCTGAGAGGCTGAGTAGATAAACCTAGAAAGATACTTGGAGGAGGAGAAGGATTTATAGCTACACCAGGAGGGGTAGCAGCATAGTAGTAGGAATGGGTTAGCTGACACCATTATCAAGGGCCTCAATTTCAATTAGCGGAGAATCATCTATTGAACTTTCTTTTTCTTCACCTCTTACACAAGCTCAAGTATAGGGATATCAATAGCGGAGGTAGGAGTATATCCAAAATACTTTTTCTTATCAAAGGGAACTTTAGCATGATAACAAAACTCAACTTATCAAGCAAGGAAAGACTAGAGATGTTTTCTTTTCTAGGACCCAACAAGCAATGTCTAGGGCAATAATTGAAGCAAAGTTGAGAATCTCATTTACTATAAATGTGTCCACAAGTACTTACCAAGGGTGTACCAAAATATTTTGATTTTGTAAGGGCATGAGATTAAAAAGTCAATTATTGTGTGGTTCTATTTGAGGAACTCCTCTTCTAAGAGGTCACGGGTGAACTATCACTTAGTAAAGGGGATAATCAACCTCGAACCTCCTTAATCAACTTCATCACTCTAGTCACAAAGTAGTGAATATTGAGAGTCTTTAATCCCAACACCATGTTTATTATTCTCTTATCACACAAAATATTAACACCACAAACTTTAACAACATCTCTAATTTCCTATGGCCATCTCTTTTTCTTAGCAGGCAATAGCTTCTTATATATCTCATAAAATTCCTGCACCAAATTTTCAACATAAGGTTTTGAAGTTTTGGTGGATACCTAAAACTTGTGGTACCTTAGTGTAGATAACTTTTGGTGAATACCTAAAACTCATGGTATCTCAGTGCGAATAACACCCTAGGATACTTTTCTTATAATATGTGTAGACTTAGCCTTTGCTCGTTAATGATTGTGAAATAATTGGGAACCTTAATTTAATTGAGGACCCCAACACCCCCATAAGGATAAGGTGGAGGTTTTGCTGCAACAGTGGGTAACTACTCTACCTTTTTCTTATTTAGTGATGCTGCCTCAGGCATATTTAATGATTATAAATAGGTGTGGTGTCTTCCTCTTATGAGGTTTTAATATTTTACCTTTCAGAGTTTGAGCTGTGCTCAAAGCTTTCCTTATGGGGCTTTGCTCTTACTTTCCTCAACCCTTTGTTATTTGTAAACCCTAATTTTTCGTTGAGACTATTCCCTAATCATCAATCACTTAGAAACCTTAGAAGTAGGAGGAGGAGAATGCTTTTATTTCTTAGTCACACACTTCTTACAAGTCATATCTGCAAGAGTAGCAATGGACTAGGCTAAAGTTAGCCATAAAAAAAATACAACTTTAGAATTGTGTTGCTAAACAATTTGTCATATCGAACAAGGGTTAAACAGTATGATTTGGCTATTGCAAGTTGGAATTAAAAGGGGAAAAGAATTTGGCAAACAAAAGTGAGGAATCGGTGATACATCAAAGAATTTTTGCAGTAATCCCCTAGCATCATCAAACAACTTGGGCATCACTAAAACTTCACTTATACTATACAAACACACAATGACTTTCAGCAATATGGCAAGTTCTTTAGTGATACACTATGTAGTTTGGTGCATCACCAAACTACTCAATCCATCGCTGATTTGTCATCATCCCCAAAATGACTTTTAGATTTTCAGGCAATAATTCATGCTATTATTATCGTGATTCTCGTTACAAATGACCATGGGTACTCAGCTTCCCCATGTTTCAACAAAAAAAAACCATTCTATGATTTTTCCCTCGTGACACCACCCAATCTATCATTAGGAAAACTTGATCAAATTCAAGTTTAATTCGAGAAAATGCAGAAAAATTTTGACACTAATTCAACAACAAAAAAATTGACCAACCATATATCAATGATTACTGCTCATGTAGACCCTAATTTTATAATCCCATCACTTAGAAATCACTAATTCATCAAAATAAACTCAATTAACAAGCTTAAAATTCAAAGAAGAACGAACCCTTCATGATAACTCAAACAAGAATAGCTTTTAGATACCACGAATGAAATAAGAGCAAAAGAAATTTCAAATACATAAAATTCTAACCAAAGTTTGATTTTTTACCTTACAGTATAAAGAGAAAATCAATGAGGGGAAAAGAGAAGAATGGTGCATACTCTAATAAATTACGGCGGTGATGGTGGTGTGCTTATGCATAATAGTGGCATGAAGTGAGAGAATTTAAGGGAGATAAGTATGATTGTGTGTAATGATTTGGGAGATTAAAAGAAAAGAGGGAAAAGGGGGAATTATAAAAGGTTTGAATAGTACTAAAAGTCAAAATATAATGGCTCTCCAAGGCATTTTCTATATTCCCACATGTTTTTGCCATTTAGAGATTTACTATAGCCTTCCCAAGTCATTTATGACTTGTTGGAGCTGACAGTTCAGTTATCGGACAACTTATTTGTTTTTTAGAGCAAATTTCCTATTTGGACCTCTTGTATGAATTGGCTATCCATAAAAACTTTAGTTAACGACCTTGTATGTCAATTCTGACAATTGCATCAGCTCTAAAATATCAATTTTAGGCTAGGGGGACCTTTAGTTTGGGTCCTAAGTCACCATAAATCATTTTGGGCTATTGGTCAAAAATTGATAAGATGGCCCTTGGGTGTGGAATCCACTTTTATTGAAACAATATCGGATGGAAATTTCAACTGCGCCACTATGTCTATAATGTTAAATTTATAGGGTATCATAATTTGTTTGCACTTACAATATTTTGGATGAATCTCGAAAGGTCGGTGGAGACTTGGAATTTTCTAAGTGTCAGCTGATATATCTACTTAAGTAGTCCTTTGTTCACTTAAGCAGATGTTGCTTTAGTGGTCAAGCGGTCACTTAAGCAACCAAGGCGAACCAAGTAGGACTTCTATAGGGATGGCTCAATTTTCTAAGAGGATATTTACATAAGCAACGTCTTGATCGCTTAAGCAAAGGTTGATCCTTAAGCAGGGATTTCTTAAGTGATCCATTAGCCGCTTAAGCGGTAAAGTTCCCTCTTAAGTGGCACCTGGAGTCCATTAAATGCCCCACTTGCCCAATTTTCTCCCTATTTTCCCATAAAGTTAAGAGCTTGGAGCCCTAGAGAATGGATAAATGGGGAAACATTTAATAGAAGATTTTTGGTTGTTTGTGAGCTTGAATTTCTCATTTCTTCATCATAATCTTGGTAAGTTTTTATTAAATTCAAGGTAAATTTCTCAATTTATTTCTAAAATTTCTAGATTCTTGTTGAGTAGATTGTGGCATTATTTGAGTTTAGAATTTACCCATTCTTGAAGATATATTTTTTTATTGCATATAGAGACATATTGATGGTTTCAAAAGTGTGATTTTGCAAGTGAGCCTCGTATGGGATTTTTACGTGATTTTGGACCTAAAGCATAAAAAACCAAAATAGGTACCGTTGTTCTTGTATTGATAAGTATATTATCATTTTAATAGTGTGGCATCGTGTGAAAGCTTTTAAGAAGGGAAAATCATTGATTTAGCAGATTTTACTTGGCTTTCATTGGCGTCCAGGTAGGCTAGGATTATCTTTCTCTTAGATTGGGTTAAATTGTAGTATATTTATGATAATGTACTAGATGTGTATTGGAAATGAGGTACTGGAGGTATATTTCACCTAATTTAGATCTTTTATCCAGTTAAGAAATAGTAAATTAGGCATAATTCACTTAGTTACTTGTTTTATAGGTAGAATTGCTACCGTAGAACAAGATTGTGGCTTATTTAATATCTAGTAGTGAATTTAAATACTTTAGCCTATTTTGGGGTAGAATTTTCCTTTAAATATTTTTTGAGGATTAGAAGTGGGCCCCTCTAGCAAATCTTAGGTCAAGACTGATATTAGCTCCTTGTAGATTCTATAGGTGTGTTACATCATCTAAAGGTATATTTTAGAGGTTGAGGAGGTTATATACAAGATGCTTTATTATAGATTGATGCTTAGGAGATGACGTTAGTTTTAGTTTAAGTCTGTAAAATGATGATTTAAATTTTGATTCAAGTCTAACATTGAGAGGTTATTTATGATTGTTATGGAACCGATTCGAGTTTGGTGTTTAAGGTTGGAGAGATCAATGGTTGTGATTTTGAAATATAGTTAGTTAGTATAATTTCAATTATTATTTATCTTAATTTCACCCTCTATCTTTATGGGGGACTATATTGGGTTATTTACTTTATTGCACCAACTGGCTTATTGAGGTCAAATTTATAGTGATAGTTATATTTCCTTTAATCTTATTATTTTGATTATTTCTTTACAATATTGGAGATTTATACCAAGTTTGTCCTCTTACTTTGACTTAGTATTATGTATCTTGAATTTTATTATATTTATATTATGATTTAGCTCAGTCTGCCAATGATCCCTACTTAGTACCCGTGGCTTTTGTACTCATACTACACTTTTGTACCTTTTTGGTGTAGATCCGAGTACTAGTGGCTGCTATTGACACCTAGATTTATGTTGGTCTAATATTGTAGAAAAGGTGAGCTCTTGGAGATGGAGATGACCTTTTCTCCTTCTCCTATTTTTGCTTAGTCTTTCTATTTTTGAGATTGATGTATATTTGACTGTGATAATACTCATAGTCTTTTAGTTTTGTGGCTCTTGTACCGACACTACAAGGCCGTGGGTTATGTCATTTCTCCTATTTATTTTCCATTGTTATTATTCTATGATTATTGCTTGAAAGTTTTTTACTTGCATATTTTTGGCATTTATGTCATTTTTCACTAAATTAGCCCATTGTTTATAGATACGGGCTATGATTTGGCTTGCCTACTGGTGGGATAAAGTAGGTGCCATCATTACTTGAAAATTGGGTCATGAAAAATTGGTATTAGAGTGCTAGGTTCACCAGTAGTGTTGTTACAAGATCAAGCGTCTAGTAGAGTTTTATGGATTGGAACGATGCCATTTGTTTTTTATCTTTGGGAGGATATAAGACATTTTTTTGGAGGTCTTCACCTCCTTCACTCAGTTCAAGATAACAGTCTGAGTTTATTTTCAAAGATTTCGTTAGTTTCACTCTTTCATAGATGGGAAGGATGTGTGCTACCACTATACAAGATGAGGACCCTGAGTTTGCAATGAGGGATCCTATCATAGTTCTAGATGACCTAGAGGTCGAGGAAAGTTGAGAGATATAGCCCCAACCAGGGACCAGGATGGGGGCCTTCACCCAGCCTATTCCTGCTCCAGCACTAGAGATTTCTCCAGCCCAGCCAGTTGTGGGCCAAGGTCAAACCCAAGCTCTATCGAGGTTTATTTCTTCGTCACTGGTCAGGGATGCATTGGCTTAACTCTTAGGTTTAGTTAGTGGTGCACTGTCTGATGGTGCACAGTCTGCATATTAGAGTGGTATTAGAGAAGGAGCGTATCCTGTAGCTACAGCTCCTAGAGTTGAGCTCTCTCCCATGCTGGTAGTTTACCAGCCTGCTATGTCTATTGAGGAGAAAAAGCTATTGGGTAGATTCCGTCTAGATTTTATGGTGCACCGAGCGAGTATGCTTAAGAGTTCTTGGTTTCTTGTGAGGATAGGCTTCATAATTTGGGCCTAGTTGAGACTCATGGTTGGACTACATGTCACAACCGGATTTATGAATCATGATGGCACCTACTCTATTCCGCCAGTAAGTAAGTTGAACCATATCCCAGAGGTAGATGGAATGGGATAAATCGATGGAAAATGACCTAAAAGCCAAAGATTAACAATTAAAAACTTAAGTAGCAATAAAATAGTCATAGTAGTCTAACAGATAGATAAAAAATAACAACCATCCCAAGTTTGGTAATGTCAGTACAAGAGCTACTACAAATGAACTATGAGTACTAAATAGTCAAATACTATCAGCCTTAAAGATGAAAGACCAGACATAGATAAATAGAAGGAAAAAGGGTAACTCCAATTCTAAAAGCTCACCCAATCTCCGAAATAAACCTTGCACAAGCGTTAAATCAGTGACGATAACTAGTATATGGATCTGCACCAAAAAGGCATCGAAGTGTAGTATGAATGTAAAAACAACAAGTACTTAATAGGCATCATCGTCCGACTCAACTAAATCATGATAAAAATATGATAAAATATAAGATAAAATAAGCTAATTCAAGGTAAAATGGGGAAAACCTGGAAATAAGATCCAACACTGTTGTACATAAATGAATAAATGCATACGATAGATTAACATAAAGATCACATAACTATAACTACAAGATAGGCCCCCATAAGCCAATAGATATGGAAAAATAAATAATCCAACACAGGTGCCCATAATCCTGGAGGGTACAATCAAGCAAACTAAGAAATTGAATAGCCTTAAATTACAAAATTATCATTCCATGACAAGAATTCATTCGAACCGTATCATCTCATACATAATTCTTTAGGCCAGACTTGAACCGTAACTCAATAGTACCATCATTATTATCATTATTTGCCAGACTTGAACCGAAACTCATATTATCAATATCATCATCCAATGCCAAACTCGATCCTAAAATCATATTCATAGATCATAACAACGAACCATATTAACAAGCAATATCGATAACTAACTCAATAGACTATAGCAAGGAACTATAACTATAGATCATCCCTTTTTCACATATCTATACACCGGACCAAGAATCAAAACTATAATTCGTATCAATACCCACACCCATAAACGATACCAATATTGCATCTATTAAGTCATGCCAATAACCATGTTCATAGGCCATGTCAATAGTCATATCCATAAGTTATACCAATGATTAAATCTATAAGCTGCTAATCATATTTATAAGCCATCTGATTAGTCATACCTATAAATCATATCATTAATCATTTCATGAAGCCATCTCATTAGCTTTATATATATATATAAATCGCATCATTAGTCATATCTATAAATCATATCATTAACCATGTCCAGAAGCCATATCAATAATCATGTGTGCACACACATACACATACACACACACACACATATACATCCAACCAAAAACTTATTAACTATATTTAACCTCCTCAAGTCCCAAAACAAGCATTTATAAGGTTATACCATACGCTAATAAATATGCAAGGTTATCACAAGTCTTAGCCTAAAGAGGGCTGGAGGGGCCCATTTCTAATCCCCAAAATCCACTTTAGGAAACATCTATCCCGGACTAGGCTAAGGTATCTAAGTTCATTTCTAGATATGAATAAGCCATTAATAGCCCTAATATAGTAATTTTTGCCAAACATAAACAACTAAGTCAGTCCCACATAAAATCATGGTAACTAACACAATTTCTCTTCACTTAAAACTACGGCCAATTCCACCCTAAACATCAATGACTATGGAAATTTTACCTAGCTTAAACAACTAAGACATTTCCATTCTAACCATAAGCCACAAAGACAAATTCACCTAAGACATGAGTAACTAAGATAATTACTTCTAATTTATGATTTCAAGATTGCCTAAATGGTTCAACTAATTTAAATATTCTTATTCATACTTCCAATACCTGAATTCCACCCCATGTATAGCATAATATCATAATCATACTATGAGATATCTCAATCTATGAATAAGATAAACCTAGTCTACTTGGATGCCAAAGAAAAGCCCGATGAATCTGCTAAATCATTGATTTTTCTTTTCAAAAAGCTTTCACAAGGTGACACGCTATCAAAATCACCATTTAATCATTAATACAAGAACAACGATACCCATATTTCACTATTGTACTTACGTAAAAATCCCATGTAGGGCTTATTTATTGAATCACACTTTTGAAATGAACACAACGTTTCTCTATGCTCAAGGAATATTTACACTAAAAGTGGGTGAATTTCGAGCTATAATGGTGAAACAATAAAGCCACCAAGCTCTTAGCGATTTTGGATAAGAATGGAGAATTAAATCTTGAAAATAATGGAAGCTCACCATATATTCAAAGGAGAATGTGTAAATAAGCTATATCCAAGCTCCAAAATCACCCACAAATTTTTATTCTAAGTTTCCACTCTTAAGGGTTTTACTCTCTTGAGGATGAGAGAAAAATGGTGAAAATCGGGCTAACTAGGGGAATTTATACCCTTCACAGGTATGCAGATGCCACTAAACCAGACATTGGGTTGCTTTAGTAGTATGCTTGGGTGCCGCTAAAGTGGTACCCATCCCCACGAGCTATACCTCAAAAGCGAACCATGGATCGCTTTAGCGCTAGCCTCTAAAGCACCCAGGTTCTGCTAAAGCAGTACTTGTTGACTGAACTAGGGATACTAAGGCTCCCAAAGGGCCAGTTTAGTGGTCACACCAGATATGAGGAACCAGCTAGAGCTTGGAATTTTTCTGAGTCTCCGTCAGCTCTTCGGGATCCATCCAAAATCCTGTATGCGCAAGCGAACTATGCTACCTTGTCAATTTGACATTTCAAACTCAATGGAGTAGTTAAAATTTCCATATGAGGTTGTTTTGATGAAAAGCTGGTCCCACACCTACTTTTATTTTTCTTAACTTCTGACCAGTAGACCAAAATGAGTCCAAGATCCTCGAGACCCGAATCAAAGGTCTAACTAAACTAAAATCAACGTTTTGAGCTATTGGAACTATTTGAATTGGCATACAAGGTTATTTGAGTAAAGTGTTTGAATGATAGCCCATTTGAACTAGAAAAGGCTTCAAAGTAGGGAATTAGCTGTAAAAACCAAACGAACTTCCCTATAACAAAACTATCAATTTCAACAATTCATAAATAACTTGGGGCAACTATTAGAAAGCTCTAAATGGAAAACATAAGTAAAAATATAGAAAATTACCTAGAGGGTCATTACAATATCCACTACTAAAAGAACTCTCTATGCAAAAGTAAAGGATTAAGATGTACCTAAAGACTCGAACGGGTGAGGGTACTAGGTTCGCATTTCTCTCGATATACCCAAGTATCCTTCTCTACTGGGTGGTTCCTCCACTAAACCTTTCTAGTGAACAACTGCCTAACATCACTAGCAAAAATAAACATAGGCTACTCCAAGAAGTTTAACCGCTCATTCAACTGAATTGAGTCATATCTAATCACAAGAGACAAGTTAGGAATGTATCACCACAACATATAAACATGGAAACTAGATGGACAACAATAAAATCTAGGGTTAAGGATAGCTCATAAGTCACCTCACCAACTATGTGAAGGAGCCTAAAGGTTCCAATATATTTAGGGATAAGCTTGCCTTTCCTCTTGAACCTTCATGGGCAATACACAGAGGTATACCCAATCATCAACTCCAAATCTCAAGCATAAAGTCTACATTCTGCATAAGCCTTCTATCTACCCTAAGCTACCTTCAACTTATCCTAAATTACCTTGGCTCTATCCAATGACTTCTAAAGTAAGTCAGTACCATGGGGTCTAATCTCGAAAGTCTCAAACAATCCAATTGGGGATTGACATATCCTACCATATAAAGCTTCAAAAGGCACCATCTCAATACTCGAATAATAACTATTATTATATGCAAACTCTACCAAGGCTAAGTATTTCTCCCACTGACCTTCAAAATATCTACCACAAGCTTAGAGCATAGCCTCGAGAAGCTGAATAGTTTGCTCTGATTGTCCATTTATCTGGGGATAGAAAGTTGTACTAAGATCTACCTGAGTAGCTAACTCCTTCTAGAAAGCTCTCCAAAAAGCTAGAAGTGAAAACTGAACCCCAATCTGATATGATAGATATAGGCACACCATAAAATTAGACTATCTTACTAACTCAAATACAGGCTAACCTTTCGGTATTGAAAAATATCTAATTAAGAGTGAAATGTTCCAACTTAGTCAATTGATCCATAATAACCCAAATACTATCAGAACCATGAGAAGTATGAGGTAACCTACTAAGAAAGTCCATGGTAATTTGCTCTCATTTCCCCTTGGGAATGGGAAACCTCTAAATTAAGCCACTAGGTCACTGATGCTCGGTCATCACCTGCTGACAACATAGTCAATGAGTTACAAAGTCTAACACATATCTTTTTATACTGCACCACCAATAATGCTGTCTCAAATCTCTATACATCTTAGCTATACCTCGGTAAATAAAATACAAATTTAGCTATCAAATCTAAAAATACCCTCTAAATTTATAGTAGACCTCTTGGACTCACCACTCAACACCTAATCATGGATGATGCAAAACTTTTTGACTGAATCAAGTCATCAACTCTCGGAACACAAATTTATCTATCAAATCTAAAAATACCCTCTAAATTTATGGTATACCTCTTGGACTCACCACTCAACACCTAATCACAAATGATGTAAAATCTTTTATTCTCAAACGGGCGATCCCAAATCTTCTTAAATAGTAAGGACCTATCCTCGAAATAAGTAAGAATCCTTTGAGGGTCTGAAATATCAATTTGTACCATTAAGTTGGCTAAGGACTAAATCTACTATGCCAAAAGATTTTGAGAGATTGAGATATAAGCCGAACTACCCATACTCACTGCCTTCCACCTTAATGTATCTGCTACCATATTTTCCTTGCCTAGATGATACAAGATATAGATACCATAGTCCTTAAGAAACTCTATCTATCTATGCTTTCTAGTGTTAAGCTCTCTCTCTGGGTCATATGATGCTGAAGACTGTAATGATCCGTGAAGATCACAAAATGTAAACTATAGAGATAATGCCTCTGAATCTTAAACACGAAAACTACCGCTTCTAACTCCAAATCATGAGTGGGGTATTTGTGCTCATGTACCTTCAACTACCTCAATGTATAAGTGATAACATGACCCTACTGCTATAGCACATAACCTAAACCAACACCAGAAGCATTAAAATAAATGGTAAATCCCCCACCCTTAATACGAAAATCTAAGATAGGAGATCAAGTGAGAAATCCCTGAGCTTTTCAAAGTTTGACTCACACTACTTGAACCATAAAAAAGGAACCTCTTTCTAAGTCAATCTTGTTATCGGTGCCATAATAGTAGAAAAAATCTCAATAAACCATCTGTAATAACTATCCAAATCAATGAATCTAAGAACTTCAGTTGAAGATGTATGTTTGTCTCAATCACATATAGCCTCAATCTTTGCGGAGTCCACCATAATTGTATCCTTAGACACCATATGTCCAAGAAATGTCACTAACTCAAGCAAAAACTCACCCTTAGATAATTTGGCAAAAACCATATGTTCCCTCAATGTCTGGAGCATAATCCTCAAATATTGCATATGCTTCTCTCTACTCCTCGAATGTAAAAGGATGTCGTCATGAAGACAATCACAAAATAATTGAAATGAGATTTGAACACAGGATTCATCAAGTCCATAAATGCAGCTGGGGTGTTAGTCAACCCAAAAGACATCATTAGGAACTCATAGTGACTATAATGGGTCCTAAAGGCTGTCTTTGAGATATCCTCAGCCCAAATCCTCAACTGATGGTAATCAGACCTTAAATCAATCTTAGAGAACACCACTTCTCCCTGAAGTTGGTCAAATAAATCAATAATATGAGGTATTGAATAACTATTACCATCACCTCATTAAGTTTCCTGTAATAAATACACATATACATTAAGCCATATTTCTTTTTTCATAAACAACATAGGAGCTCCCTAATAAGACACACCTGGTTTTATAAAACTCTTACCAAGAAGATCCTAAAGCTAAGAATTTAGCTATTTAAGATAGGCAGGAGCCTTATGATAAGGTTCCATAAAAATAGGTTGGATGACCAGCTCAAGATCAATGATAAAATCATTACCATGCTTTTGAGGATGACCAGGTAGATCTATCAGAAAAATACAGAAAACTCACGACCTATAGGAACAGAGTCAAGCGATGGACTCTCCACACTAATATCACAAATATAAGCAAGATAATACTCACAAATCCTCAAAATAAACTTCCTAGAATGAATATAAGAAATAATCCCCATCGACTTACAACTAACCACTCCCTGCCACACAACTGGGGGTACATCAGGCATGGTAAAAGTAACTGTCTTGGCAAAACAATCCATGTTTGTATGATAGTGGGATAACCAATCTATGCCCAAAAACATAATAAAATCTACCATATCTAACACAATAAGATCAGCCTGAGTATTAAAATCTTAAACAATCACAACACATGATTTGAAAACCTGTCCAATACTAAAGAATCACACACAAGAGTATAAACACGTAATTTCATAGATAATAAATTCCAAGATAACTTTAACCACAAGCCATAATAAGAATACACATAATAATAAGTGGACCCAGATCAAAAAATGCAAAATTTGACTGATGGCATACAAAGATCTTACCCGTAGTAATAATATTTGAATACTCATCCCCGGGTCTAGAAAGTACAGTATACAATTGACTACACTTATTAACTGGCTAGGATCCTAACTAATCTTCTGTCCTACCTACCTGAGAATCTCTATGATCACCCTGAGGACCACCCCTACGACCATACATACTACCTGATATGTGAGCTGATGGTAACACATTTGAAGTTTTTAACTCTAAATAATTGCGAAGTCTTAAGCAACTTTTGTTATTTTTGATTTCTTTTAGTATGTTGATGCAGACATAAGTGACCTAGGAGGAAACAAAAGGAAAGAAGAATAAATCAGATGACATCTGATATAAATAAGCTGAAGTGTAACTGACATCAATTCTGAAGTGCTGTCATACATGGGAAAGGTCGTCAAAGTTACCATCAAGCTTAGACAGAACCTGAAGAGTTGAGAGAAAATGTGACGATGATTTGGAAGGGCTATCAAATATGGGACATGGCATTAAAATCACCGTCAACCAGAGACAGAGTATGCTGATTTCTAGTGAAGATGTGACGGCAGTTTTTACATGCCATTAGGATTTTTGACACGCCGTTAGGATTGCCTTCTGAAGAAGCAGAAGATAAAAATTCACTGGAACCTTTGACGACATCTCGCACACATCGTTAGGAATCTGACACACTATCAAAAGTATCGTCATCTAAATAGAAGAGAAAACTAAAACATTAATTTTATTTCCTTATTTAGAGTTAATATTTAAAGACTTGTTTTAGGGTTTTATTAAGTATGATCTGTTGTTATCTATCAGAAATTAACCTAGGAAAGAGAGACACGTAACATTGCTCTCTTACATCAATTATTCTTTTTGTTTTTATCAACTATTTTTGGGTTTCTACATGGTGATTCAATTAAAGAAACTACTTGTTGTTTTCTATCTAATCGTAAGTTATCCTTATTATTGTGAATACAACTTGTGAGTTTGTTCATCAAATCATGAGTGGCTAATTCCATTACTCGGGGTTATGGGATCCATGGATTAGGGTTTGATATGATACTATGTGTTTAACGGATTTAAAGAGTAGTAGAACATCTTGAAATTCTGTTGTTTGAACTAAAATTTTGTGGTTGCAAACATTAGATTATGCCTTAGGTTTTATTTGCTTCTAACGGAGAAATAGACTAGAGGACGTGAATTATCAACAGGGATTCGGAAGCTACCAACCTTCTATTTAATGATTAATGTCGTAACTAGATTAATCTACCTGAGATAACATCCTATTGGAAATAGATAAGTTATCTAAGTTTGAGAGAATTAGATAATAAATTGTCTGGTGAGGTCGAGAGATAAGTCAGATAGTATAATTATCACGGATATTCTATTGTTCTATTCATTTCGAGAATCCTAAGCATTACCTAGTATCTATCAATTCCCAAAACCTATGGTGAACATAACTTTGGTTTTCCATTTAGACTGATTTCAAACACCTAAGTATTGAAAGTGACAATTAACTCTCTGTGGACCTTAAACTCCCATTTTATCTTCTTATATCGATTGTTTGAATTTAACTTGTAGCTTTAGTTTCAAACTAGTTTAATCGCCACTCACATTATTCCTTGTGGGATTCGACCCCAACATAGTTGGGTTTTATATTGACAATGATCACTTACACCCATTCAAGTGTGTAATTTGAGCATTATCAAAACTAGCGCCATTGTCGAGGAACAATTTGGCATATTAAGTTGGTTTGGAATTTTACCTTACTTGATTGAATTCGAACTTATAAATATTTGTTTGTGATTTCCTTTGTTTCGTGTGTTAGGTAGATTTTCTTTATTTTTGCTTATTTGTTACTATGGCATCATGGAATGAATGTGAGTTTGATGGTTGGAAATCTTATCTAGATGATCCATATCTATATTATGATGGACCCCACTTTTGGCATGACTATAGATATGCTTCCTAGAGAGAGATTGTGCACCATCTCCATCCTACCGGGAGTATAATTGTTCTTTATATGGTGGTCAAGATGGACATTAGATTGATTTCCCAAATGCCCCCTCCCCCTATTGTGCTAACCCAAGTTCTAGTCCTTCTTATGAGTATGACAGGTCTTATGGTCAAGAAAAGGAAGAACTCAACACTGGAAATAGTGACATTGAAGATATGCTTAAACTAATGTTAGATCATATAGACATAATGAATGATACCATATGTGACATACATCAAGACATTAGGGCATTTAACGAGGGAAGAGAAAGGATACAAGAGATAGATATTGAGGTCAATCATCCCAAATACTTTTCTTCATTATGTTTAGATGATATCTTATCTGTGGAATTATTTAAAATAATGGAAGAGTGTGACAATGAAGAGCAAGATTCCTATACTGATGATGAGCTTGATGTTGATAAACCCTTGGAAATTTCCCAACCAACCAAGCCAACCATGAGGGATGATACCAAGATTGAGAAAATGGTGCTAGAGGCAAAACAAGAAGCCAAGCCACTCTCTTATGAAGAATCTACCCCAATTCAAAGTAAAAATGTTGAGAAGATGAATAAAAGTGAGTGTGTAGAGGATAGTGTAAATTTTGAAGTAGGATTTGTTAGGCCACACTCGAAGCATTTTTCCACATTATGTTTAGATGATATCTTGTCTGTGGAATCATCTAAAATAGTGGAAGACTATGAAGATGAGGAACAAGAATCCTATATTCTTTATTTTACACTTGATAAGCAGCACAAAAGCATACCTCACTTTAAAACTGAGTTTTTTACCATGCATCATCCATTACTTGGCTTATTAATCTTTGTACCACCTCCCTATGAGCGAGGCAAGAAGATGGATGCTAAGTTTAGGGTAAAGTTCATATCCTCAAGATGGAGGAAAAAGCTGAGTTGGGTCATGCCGCGACACTAAATTAGGCGCTCATTGGGAGGCAACCCAGGGTATTTTGTTGTTTGTATTTGTATTGTGTGATTGACACCAAATCTTCACACCCATGGTGCCACAGGTATGTTTCTAACTCTCTTGTTTTGGATTGACGTGTCGGGAACACTGCATGATATTAAGTTAAGGGTGGTGCTACTTATGGGTGTGATGTCCTTCTGGGTTTTTTATTGTCGTGCCTCTTTCCCAGGAGTCTTGTTCCTAGTAGAGTCGGCATGTTTAGGCATGTTGTGCTTGTTTTGTGATGTGTTGTAGTTGAATGGGAGAAATACAAGTAACTAAGGCTGTTAAATTATTTTGTTGATTTTTGAGAACCTCTCCATTGGTCTGATATATTACTATGTGAATTGCATTCATTTATGACCACGGTGTATCTTTTTGTGGCATTAGTCTGGCAACTGAATAACCGTTGTTAAACAATTGCATGAACTGGATATGTAGTGATATGTGAGATACTTGTTTGCCTTATGTGTGTAAGGTCTTACTCAGTTCCCATTGTGCGTTGATCTAGAACTTGCCCAGTTAGTCGTACCATAGTCATAGGATAGGCGTTAGGAAAGGTAGGACGTTTCTGCATGTTAACCCATTTTAGCTTAAATGATCATCCAAATATGAATAATATCCTTTGATCCCTTTTTCCACCTAAATAGCCCAGTTCTTTCTTATAGACCTTTCGCCTTCCCATTACATCATAATGAACCTGTTTTAGCCCTGGTCCTCCTTGGACACTATGCACCTTGACTTAGGCAAATAGCCTAAGTTGTGGGTGGCTACTATAGGGGTGCGTGATGCATTATGAGTATGAAGAGAGGTAAAAGAAAGAAAATAAATAACAAGTTGGGTGCAGTGAAAAAGAAAATAGGAAAAGAGAAAATTGAAAAAGTTAATCTAATGCTTGAACATACAACACCCATCTTGAGAATACCTGTCAAATAAAAGAGGGAAGAAAAGAAGGTCAAAAGTTGAAACCCCGTGAGTTGATGTATTGTCAAGGAGGTATAGTCACTATGAAATACCCTTGAATATCATACCATCCCCTAGCTTACGTTACAAGATCAGAAAATCCCTTTAGTGATCCTAACTGACTTATCTGAAGACTTTGGTACTGACTATAAGGGCAAGCCTATGGTATTTGATGCACAATGTTTGACCTTTGTTTTGAGAGTAAGTCTTACATTCATCCCTATGTTAATACATGTGAATATGAGTGAAAAAGGGATTTCTTTGTTGTGAGGGCACACCAGGTATGTTGCTATTGAATGCTTTGTTCGGAGAATGTAATTTTTGTATGTGCTAGGTTGTTATTTTTGAAATTTTTACCATATCTAGATGCTTGTGAGTTACATGGTTGTTTTCAAATATTAGACACAGTTGAGTTTATTTTGATTGATCATGGAGAAAGTGCATGTATTCTGAACTGATAAGAGTAGTTAGCTGCCGAATTCTACTTTGTTTACTCCTAGTTATGTTTTGGTTGCTTGAGGACAAGCAATTGTTTAAGTTGAGGGTGTTGATGTGTGAGCCGATGCAAACACATTTGAAGCTTTTAACTTTGAATAATTGCAAAGTCTTAAGAAACTTTCATTGTTTTTGATTATTTTTATTGTGTTAATGCAGACATAAGTGATCAGGGAGGAAACCAAAGGAAAGAAGAATAAATCGGATGACATCTGATATAAATAAGCTGAAGTGTAGATGACGTCAATTCTGAAGCGCCATCATACATGGGATAGGCCGTCAAAGTTTCCTTCAAGCTTAGACAAAACCTGAAGAATTGAGACGAAATGTGACAGTGATTCGGAAGGGCCGTCAAATATAGGACATGGCATCAAAATCGCCGTCAACCAGAGACAGAGTATGCTGATTTCTAGTGAAGATGTGACGACAGTTTTCACATACCGCCAGGATTTTTGACACACCGTCAGGATTGCTGTCTAAAGAGGAAAAAGATAAAAATTCACTAGAACCTTTGACGAGATCTCGCACACGTCGTCAAGAATCTGACACGCCATAAAAAGCATCGTCATCCGAACTGAAGAGAAAACTGAAACTTTAATTCTATTTCCTTATTCAGGATTTACTATTTAAAGACTTGTTTTGCGGTTTTATTGAGGATTATTTGTTGTTATCTATCAGACATTAACCTAGGGAAGAGAGGCTCTCTTACATCAATTATTCTTCTTGTTTTTATCAACTATTTTTGGGTTTCTACCAGGTGATTCAATCGTAGAAACTAATTATTGTTTTCCATCTAATCGTAAGTTATCCTTATCATTATGAATTCAATTTGTGAGTTAGTTCATCAAATCATGAGCGTCTAATTCCATTAGCCGGGGTTATGGGATCCATGGATTAGGGTTTGATATGACGCTAGGTGTTTAACGGATTCAAAGAGTAGTAGAACATCTTGAAATTCTGTTGTTTGAACAGAAATTTTGTGGTTGCAAACATTAGATTATGCCTTAGGTTTTATTTGCTTCTAATGAAGAAATAGACTAGAGGACATGAATTATCAACAGGGACTCAGAAGCTACCAACCTTCTGTTTAATGATTAATGCCGTAACTGGATTAATTTACCTGAGATAACATCCTATTGGAAATATATAAGTTATCTAAGTTCGAGAGAATTAGATAATAAATTATCTGGTGAGGTTGAGAAATAAGTCAGATAGTATAATCATCAGGGATATTCTGCTGTTCTACTCATTCCGAGAATCCCAAGCATTACCTAGTATCTGTCAATTCCCAAAACCCATGGTGAACATAACTTTGGTTTCCCATTTAGACTGATTTCAAACACTAAAATATTGAAAGTGACAATTAACTCTCTGTAAACGTTAAACCCCCATTTTATCTTTTTATATCGATTGTTTGAATTTAACTTGTAGCTTTAGTTTCAAACTAGTTTAATCGCCACTCAGATTGTTCCTTGTGGGATTCGACCCCAACCTAGTTGGGTTTTATGTTGACAACGATCGCTTACACCCATTCAAGAGTGTAATTTGAGTGTCATCACCACCTCTAGTTGGAGGATGAATTACCCTGATATATTGAACACTTTTTGTTGAAGGAACAATCTCTCTATAACTGGGGAACTCTCTCGAGAAATGACTGAATGCCCCAAAACCAGAACATGCCCTAGGAGCTGGACTAAAACTAGAAGATTCAGCTGACCTAAAATAACTACCATGGCTAGAATAGCCAAAATAAAACCCCTTAAAGACTAACATGACTCTGTCCAAGATGATCACTAGAGCCGGACAAGCCTCTATTGTTAATATAACTAACGCAGAGGGTACCTACCCTAAGAACCACTGCCTCTGAATCAGAAGCTACTATGGCTCTCATTAAACCTACCTGGATATCGCAATCTCTTATCACTACCTCCTTGGGCCTCATGATACATATCCTCTATAAGATAAGCATGATTAGAAACATCGGCTAAGGAACTACTCGCAACAACCAAACTCTGCGAAGACATGCAAAGAGGAAGTCTTAATCGTCATAGAAAGTAACGAACCCTCTCATACTCAATAGTTAGAATATAGGTAGCATGCCTAGCCAACTCATAAAATTGAGCCTCATACTCCATAACAGTCATGGAACCCTACTTCAACCTCAAGAACTGATAATGATCCCTAAGACTGTGAGGCTTGTACTTATCTAAAAATATCTCAGATAATTGAGTCCATGTCAAATGGGAAGATCCTACTGGCCTAGAATCAATATAAACTCTCCACCAATGTTGAGCTATTAGGACCAACTGAAAAGCAGTTTAATCCACACCACGAGTCTTAACTAGGCCCTAATTATGGAGCCTATACTCACAAGTAATTAGGAACTCATGTGCATCCTCGCCAAGTGCACCAAAAACCTAGAATAAGCTAATCTTAAGAATCTACCCAACATTTTCTGCTACTCGATAGACATCATAGGCTGGGTAGCTACTAACTGAGAAACTACTACCACAAGAGGGACCTCAACTTTAGGAGCTGCAACAATAGGTTATGCCCAGCCTTCATACCACTTTAATTTGTAGATTGTGCACCATCAAACTATGAACCACCAGCCAATCCTAAAAGTCAGACCAAAGAATCATTCCTGAGCACTGAATATAAAGAAATCTCTCTAAAGGCTAGGCTAGTCTTTGGCCCACTATTGGCTGGGGTGGAATAATCTCTAGCTCAGAAATGGGAATAGGGTTTGGTAAAGAGCTCTTATCCTGGACCCAAACTAGGTACATATATCTAGGCTATCTATGACCACTAGGTCATCCACAGAAAGTGACAGAATTCTGAGGCTCAATCTTAGCCATTTGCGAAAGAGTGATACCAAAGGAATGCTTTAGAAACCCACTCAGGCTCTTAAAATTAAATGAGTGAAAGAACTAACAAATTCCTAAGAGTATCCTATAGCCTTCTAAAGATGAGAAACTAACATCATCGTTCCAATAGATGGGACTCTACTAGACACTTAATCTTGTACCAATAATACCAGCAAAACCTAGGCTCAAATACCAATTTGTCACGACCAAATTTATGAGTCATGATGGCACTAACCCTATCCTACCAGTCGGTCAGCCGAACCATAGCCCAAAGCTAGATGCAATGGGCTAACCTAGTGAAAATTACCTAAAATACAAAGATTAACAATTAAAGACCTAAGTAGCAATAAAAAATTATAGTATTCTAATGGATAGATAGAAAATCAACAATCATCTCAAGACTCTGCAATGTTAGTCTAAGAGCTACTACAAATGAACTATGAGAGCTAAATAGTCAAATATAATCTGTCTAAAAAATGAAAAACTGGAAAGAGATAAATAGAAGGAAAAAGGACAAATTCAACTACAAGAGCTCACCCAGTCTTTCAAATCAACCCTGCACAAGTAGTAAATCAGCGGCGGCAGCAAGTACTTGGATCTGCACCCAAAAGTTATAAAAGTGTAGATAGAGTACCAAAACCATGGGTACCCAGTAAGCATCATCGACCGACTGAGCTAAATCATGATATAAATATGATAAGATACAAGATAAAATAAGCTAAGTCAAGGAAAAAAGTGGGAAGCCTGGATATAAGCTCTAATACTTTTGTACATAAATGAATAAATTCATACGAGATATTAACATAAAGATCACATATTTACAACTACAATACTGGCTCCTATAAGCCAATAAGTAAAGTAAAGTAAATAACCCAATGCAGGTCCCCATAAGTGTGGAGGATACAATCAAGGAAACTAAGCAACTAAATAGCCATAAATTACCAAATTATCATTCCATGACCAAGAATCCATCTGAACTATATCATGTTGTACATAATTCCTAAGGTCGGACATTAATCGAAACTTAATAGTACCATTATCATTATCATTATTTTCCAGATTTGAACTGGAACTCATATTATCAATATCATCATCCACTATCGGACTCAAATCGAAACTCATATTTATAACTGTAATAACGAACCATATCGACAAGCCATATAGATAACCAACTTAATAAACTATATCAAGGAACTATAACTATAGATCATCCCTTTTTCACATATCTATAAATCAAACCCAGAATCATAACCATAAGTTATATCAATACCCTCACCCATAAACCATACCTATGCCGCATCTATAAGTAATTCTAAAAACCACGTCTATAGGCAATGTCAATAGTCATATCCATAGTTATACCAATGATTATATCTATAAGCTGCTAATAATATTTATATAGGACATCTCATTAGTCATATCTATAAATCATATCATTAATCATGTCTAAAAGTCGTCTCAATATATGTATATATAATCCATATCATTAATCAATACCTAGAATTGGCATCAATCTTTCAATATCCAACCACAAATGTATTAAATATTTAATCTCCTAAAGTCCAAACTAAGAATTTATAAAGGTATACCATCCACCAAAAAATATTCAAAGTTATCACAAGTCTTGGCCTAAGATGGGCCTGAGGGCCCCACTTATAGTCCTCGAAATCCATTTTAGGCAACTTTTACCCCAGAAAAAGATAAGGTATCTAAGATAATTTCTATATGTGAATAAGCCATAAATAGTCCTACGATAGTAATTTTCCCTAAACATAAACAACAAAGTTAGTCCTACCTAAAATACTGGTAACTAAGGAAATTTCCCTTACACATAAGAAACTAAGGTCAATTTTACCCTAAACCTGAATAACTAAGGCAATTTTACCTAGATTAAGCAACTAAGGCATTTTTATTCGATATATGAGCCACGAAGCCAAATTTACCTATGACATAAGTAACTAAGCTAATTACTCTTAATATATGATTTCAAGATAGCCTAAATGGTTTAACTCATCCAAATATTCTTATTCATACTTCCAACACCTAAATACCACCCCATATATAGCATAATATCATAATCATACCATGAGATAGCTTAATCTATGAAGAAGGTAAGCTAGCCTACCTGGATGCCGAAGAAAAGCATGATGAATCTGCTAAATCATAAATTTTCCTTTTCGAGAAGATTCTACAAAGTGTCATGCTATAAAAATCTTCATCTACTCATCAATACGAGAATAATGACACCTAAAGTACACTATCATACTTCGATGCTAAAATTACATAAAAATCCAATGTGGGGCCCCATTACGAAATCACACTTCCAAAACCAACACAACATCCCTCTATGCTCAAGGAATATTTACCCTAAAAATGAGTGATATTTGAGCTATAATGATGCTAAAATTAAGCCACCAAGCTTTTAGGGATTTTTGATAAGAATGGAGAATTAAATCATGAAAATAATGGAAGATCACCATAAATTCAAAGGAGAACGTGTAAATAAGCTATACCCAAGCTCCAAAATCACCCACAAATGTTTTTTCTATGTTTTCACACTATTTAGGGTTTTACTCTCTTGAAGGTGGGAGAAGAATAGTGAAAATTAGGCTAAGTGGGGTATTTACACCCTTCCCAGGTATGCGGATATTGCTAAAGAGGACACTGGACTATTTTAACAATCAACACTAAAGAGTATGGGTGCCATTAAATTGGTACCTTCCCCCATAAGTTAGGCCACTAAAGCTGAGCAAGGGCTGCTAAAGCAATATATGTTGGTTGAGCTAGGGCAGTTAAAATGCCCAATGGGCTACTAAATCACCCTATCATAAAGTGCCCAAATGTTCACTTTTGCGTTCACACTTGATATCAGGAATCAACTAGACACTTAGAATTTTTTGAGTCTCTGTCAACCCCTCGAGATTCATCCAGAATCCCATATGTGCAAACAAACTATGCTACCCTACCCAATTTGATGTTATAGACCTAATGGCGTATTTGAAATTTCCATCCGAGGATATTTTGACAAAAAATAGGTCCCATACCCACTTACTATTTTTCTTTACTTTTGACCAATAGTCCTAAATGAGTTTGAGATTGTGGGGACCCAGACCAAGGGTATACCAAAAATAAAATTGGTGTTCCTGAGATATTGGAATAGTAGGAATTATCATATGAGGTCATTTAACTAAGTTTTTGTCCAGTAGCCAATTTGAACCAGTAAAGACTTCAAAGCAGGGAATAGGATCTAAAACTAAATGAACTGCTCGGTAACTGAACTGTCAGTTCCATCATGTCACAAATGACTTAGGAAAGCTATAGGAAAGCTCTAAATGTAAAAAATGAGTAGAAATATAGAAAATGGCCTAAAGGTTCATTACAAGCACTATTTTTCAGTTGGATCTGGAAGCTCGACATTAATGGAGAGGTCATCTTGATTCTAGGCTAGCTAGATCACCCCTATTAACATAGGCTCAGTTCTTCAAGGTTTGTTAGAGAAGTATATGCCTTACAACTTTTGTGATTATTTGAGAGACAAGTTCTCGAGTTGGGGCAAGGTTTTATGACTTTTGTAGAGTATGAGGCTCAGTTTCATGAGTTGGTTAGGCATGCTACTTCTATTTTTTCTCTCGAGTATGAGTGAGTTCAGTGGTTTTTTTGAGAATTAAGACTTCCTCTCTGCATGGATATACATCATTTTGTTACTTTTGGTAGATCTTTTACTGAGGATTTTGATCATACTTAGGTTATGGATGAGATGTATCATGAGGCCCAAGGGGACAACGCTACTAGTGCAGTTTTAATGAGAGACACAGTGGATCATGGTTCAGAGAAAGTAGTTCTCAGTGTAGGTGCCCTCTGCACCAGTCTTATTAGCATTAGGGTTAGTCTAGTAAGCTCATTCATGTCACATTTTAGCTGACTGATGAGTGCTAGTCTAGTTATAGTGATCATCCTACTTGAAGTAGTGGTTAATCTTTGAGGAATTCATCTTCTGGGTATTCTAACCATGGTGGTTATTCCAAGTCAGTTGGATCTCTTTAGTTTAGTACACCACCAGTGGGTATTATGGTTGTTGGTCCTTTGGTCATTTATCAAGAGAGTGTCCCAGTCATGGGGTAGTGGTTCTTGTAGCTTAAAGACTTCCATCAATTAAGGAAGTACCACTCCCAGTTAGAGGAGGTGTACATAATCATTGGGGTGGTATCCAAGGTGCTCATGGAGGTCCTCATGTGGGTAGGATAATAGATCCATTTGGCGCCCTTCTAAGTTGGTGGGCGATATTTGTTGTATGTCATACCTACTGAACCTGAGGTAGAATCTTCAAATGTTATTACTACACTATGAATTTAATATGTCATCAACCGTTTTTTCTTTAATTAATTTGGGATCCACTTATTCTTATGCATCTACTTAGTATGGCTCGTAGTTTGAGTTATCTTGGAATTCTTTATTTGTAATATTATGTGTATCTACTCCCATGGGTGATTCTTTAGTAATGCATCAGGTTTATAGGTCGTGTGTTATGATTGTTTGATTGTTTGATAGTTTGATACTCAGGCTAATCTTATTTTATTAGACATGGGGGATTGTAATGTGATTTTGGGCATTTACTACTTATCCCCCTATCACGCGGTATTGGATTATTTTACCAAAACCATTACCTTAGTCATGCTCGGCATACCCCGCGATAGTGTGGCAGGGATCTATTAGTCGTGAGCCAATGGGGATTATTTCTTATGTTTTGGCTAGGATACTTATTTTGAGGGGTTGCAAGTCTTATCTCACTTATATTTGTGATGTTAGTGTGGAGATTCCCTGCTACGCCCAAATTACAACTTTCTTACGAAAGTGTAAGTTGTCATTGTCAAATGTATAACCCAACTAGGTTGGGGTCGAATCCCATAGGTTAGTTGACTTTTGATCATTTGTTCCCATAAAACAATAGGGTTTTTTATTTAAGTACAAAGTAATAAATTCAATGCAATAGTGAAGTAATACGTGTAATAATGTTTGAATACAGAGAATAACAAGCTAGGGTTATGTCCACCTTGTAGTTTCTAATATTTTCTAACTATGGGTGTTAAGAATTCATATATGCATGCACTTATCGAGAAACGTATTCAAATTCTTAATCCAAGTATTTCTCAACCATCAAGGATTAATTCGCTTTAGTTCTCTTGACTTAAAAATGTTTACTCAATTATACGAAATCTCCAAGTTAATCCGGTTAAGGCATTAACGTGTGAAATAGAGGTTGGAAACCCTATTTTCTTGTCACTGCTCTCTTTTCCAAAAATTAACCTTTCTATCAAACAAGTTATGTTTCAATGGCATATTCCCTATGTTTGCAACCACAAGAATTCAAGCATAACGAAGAGAGTATGATATAAGTAAATCAATGCATAATGAATTCAAAACCCATAGAAATAGATAGTATGCTACAAGGTTTCGATAACCATAACCAATAAGCTTAGCAATTCATGGACAAAAAAAAAATCACCATAAGTATATTCCTCATACCAAAAACTAGAAGACGATCTTGGTGTGTAAACAATGAACCAAGAGAAAAATATTTTTCTCTACTCTAAGTCGCCAGTCTCCTTTCAAAAATGATACAGAATATCCCATCCTGATAAAAATTCAGCATCAAGTCTTTTTAATAATCCTTTCTCTCATAATTACCTTCTAAGTCCCTGAACTAATTATAAATGACAAATTAGTCTTAGACATAGCTTCTAGGCACCACATTTGGTCCAACAAGCTACTTTTCTCTTTGTGATTTGTCATCCGCAATATGTAGTTCCATCATGTGTTTATCTACCTCATTAACACCTGAAATCATGCTAATCACATAGGTTAGCTCAATTACATCAAAGTAGAGTAAAACATAAGAAACTAGGCACTTTGTTCTCAAAACTTAGCTAAAATATGGGTAAGCTATGGTGCTTAGGTGTTTAAATAAACCCAAGATCACCACCCCACACTTAAAGCTTTGTTCGTCCTTGAACAATTTATCCATTTACTCATACACAAGATTTAAAACCCACAAAGGAAACACAAGATTCTCAAATAGGCTCACACAACGAATATGAAACAAGAAGTAGATTTATGAACCATTACTAAAAATAAGCTAACCTCAAGAATAGACTCATCAAGTTGGAAAATTCATGCATACCTTTTATGCAAAGAAATCATATAAATTACCCTACTTTTCATAAAACATGTGCCCTCACAATAAAAGAGTTACCCATAATCGCTTACAAAAATTCAATTTCTAGCACAATGGGTATAAGAATCAAGTTGCACTTACTCTCACAAAGAATTCTCAAATTACAAATGATGACCATATGCTTGCCCTTAGTGTACTGCTCCGCTAATATTAGAATGTTAAGATTAGGATCATATAGTTCTTTACGAGATGTAATGTAGGCTAAGGGATGGGTAGGAATTATTCTAGCCAGTAATAGTGACTAACTTCCCTAAGCTCTTTAATACACTACATTAGACAATGAGTACCAATTTCTAACAACTAATTTTCACCTCTATAAGCTTCACACATCATTCTCTTTCACCCTATTTCATAAAGCTCACTCATATAACCTATGACAAGAGTATTTTCTATGTTCACATCATTTCATTTTGAATAACTTTTTATGCCACTATTTTTTTAAGATAAATCTCACTGTCACCCAATCATATCAAATTCAGATGCCAAAAACTATTACTTTGGGGCTATATTTTCACCTTTTTCTCCTTCTATTTACAACTCCTTACTAAAAAAAATTACTAAAGTGCTTAGGAGATTTGGATCAAGTTGAGATTAATCAAGGAAGGATTAGGCTACACATGAGGTTACCAAAGAACAAGCTAAAGGCTTAATGGGGCTAGCTAAGATTATGCATAAAGGTGATTCAAAAGAGGGTGTGAAAAAAATATAGCTATCAAAGAAGTGCCTAAATCATCTCCTAAAGTCACATTCTCTATTTCGTTTTGCACACACACCAGGCAAGTTCTAGCATCAATTGTAACAAGGAATGTACGAATACCCTCACACACATATGGAATGTGCTTAACTCCAACAGGATCATTATAGACTCTTAACTAAACAGTTATATGAATTCACTTTAAGCCAACAATTACCATACGAGTCATAAACTAGACTTAGGTGTCTCAACAGTAAAGGTTTATCACATGCATGCTTGTATTATCGCATGGCACACTAGAATAAATTACATTCACTTTTTAGGTCCTACACATGACTGATTTTCTCTTAAGACGGTCGTCATCCATCCATCATTGAGAAAAACACCGAACTATGACAACAAACTAACATATACGCGAAGAAAAATAAATACACTAAACTAATAAATTCAAAATGGCAAAATAAATGCACAAAAGAGAAGAAAAATAGTAAGCCATCTAGAAGAACTTCTAGCCACCCCACTGTTTAAGCAAAAAACTGTCCCCAGTGTAAATACATGAAAAAAAACTGGCTAGTCGGACTCTTCTTCCACATTTGGGGTCATGCCACCTGCATCAGAATCATCATCAGAGTCTTCCTCACTAAATTTGGCCTCCATGTCGAAATCTAACAGTCGGTGATCCTCATCCGTTGGTACATCATCATCCAATGGTTCCTCAAAACCAATCCCCACTCCACACATAGCTCTAGCATGTTCATTAAGTGGATAGTCATAATCCAACTTACGTAGCTCTACAGCAGTAGGCACACAGCCTCCATGTATTATAGTGACCTTCATCATGCCATAAAGATGGTTGAAAAAAATCTCATCTCGTGCGTGACGCTCGGTAGTGCTAAGAATTATGCCTCGGCTGGTCTCTGGATCCTTCACATTTGTGACAGCCACTCTCTTTGGGTTCTAAGGAAACTTGTGATCCTCTGGCTACACTTTAATGTTTTCCTTTTTTAAAATTGTGGTCAGCATGCTTCCAAAGATCAATGGTGTCCTTTTATGCATCCTTACTTTGCGCATAGAAGCGCATATAACTGCAACAAAGTTTATAGGAACATCAGTTATCAAGGAATATACTAAACATACCTTATCACAAGAGACTTTGGTGAACTACTTTCTTAGAAGCAAGCTAGCATTGACTATTCTTAGCCAGATACAGGCTTCTCTGTTCAGAATAGCATATAGAAAGGTATTGTGGTGGCTTTTGTCCTAGTGATGGAACCACCTATCCATAGACCTTGAACCGCATAAAGTATGCCTAATGGCTCTATAGGGAGGCCTGTTGTATAATTCCTTCAACCTGGTATGATCCACTTTTGGAGTACCCAAGAAAGAGTTAAAAAACTCGGCCGTCAGATATAGGATTTTTCCTCAAATCTTAACTTCATTCTCACTAGTATTTGGGAAATAATTAGCATAAAACTCCCGAGTCCAATCTAGATTGCACTCACCCATGTATTGGAAAATGAAGTCATATTTTAGTTCTATGATCCTAGCTAAAATACGAGGGCAGTTCCTCGCTAAACTCTTCCCTTGAATAAGCTCCAGTGGCACGTATCTATTTACTTTGTTATCCTTGTACCACTCCTGACCATCCTCTAAGACCCATTTAATTACAAAAGTGTGTTGAAGCCCTGGAAGAGATGATGAGTTAGGTTTATCCTTTTTTGCTTGTTTTTGTCCCTTCTGAGATGTGGATGCTTTGTCTTTGCTAGTTCTTTTTTTAGGAGCCATATCACCTGAGTGCATCATATAATCATGTTAGCCATACTTAATCAAAACTCACTACAATTAAGAAGAGGGTGATGAAATCACCACCCCATGATTAATTTGTTAGCATAAACCAATTAAGTGGTGTTGTTGGGTACTCAGACTTCACTGACATACACTTTGACCTTGGGTGCCAACATTATTCACAACATTATTAGCACATTAGCAACTCACGTGGTGGATTTTATTTTTCTTTTGCGGGTCACAATTTTACTCCATAAACCCCTTACATTCTACAATAATATTGCAATTCAAACTAACACACAATTGGTACACAAAATCAATTCCTATTAACACCACCAATTCCACCAATTTTACTTCAATAAAGTAATTTTTGAACAAAATTATCCTTTACAACTTCAACATATCACAATAAAAAAACATCATCACATTTCTACACTTTTATCAACATCATGCTCAACAAAACAAGATGTGAAATAATGGTTACACCACTACCATATTAGCTGTGAACAATTCACTCACACATACAAGCTCCAAATATTACACAATAATGCTTGAAAGTTTCAATTCCTCAATACTCACAATACACCATGGCTTGCATTTAACAACTAACAATATATTTATAGGTTAAATTAAAATCCATAACAATGATGGTTTCCAAAATATTAGTGTTCATCTTCCCCAAGAGTTTCAAAACTACTTTTACAAAGCCATGGCAAGAATTCAATCGACAATCCTCAAAAAATCAATTAATAATTATAACATAAAGTTAAAACATCAAAGGATTAAGAAAGAAAAACTTACCTTGAAGATGGAAGATTGAATAAATAAAGGGAGAATTGTTGAGATTATGAAGAAAAGAAGAATCTTGAAGGACAAAGGGAATGTTGAGAGAAAAAGCTTGTATGGCTTGGGGATGAAATAAGGGTAAAATTGGGTATTTAGGGCATGCACTCTATTTAAAGAATGAATTCCGGGTCGGGTTGACCCAATTAAAAGTCGAACACTAAGCTAAATTTGGAGTGATGTGTGGCGCACAAGTTGTCACACAAGTTTAAGTATGTGTCGCATTAGGCATCCCATATGTGAAACAGTGAGCCTATGTGGAATGTTTGGCGACGCACATGTTATCGCACAAAGGTAAGTATGCGGCGCATAAGTAATCGCTTGCCTTAGGCAGTGAACTCATGCCTTATGTTAAGCGACATATAAGAAATCACCAACACTAAGCTGTGCGCCACCTAAGGTATCGTACAAGTTAGGTTAGGTGTCACATAGGCAGTCGCACAAGTAAAATAGTGATGGTGTGCAGTTGGGTATGTGACGCACAAGAAATTGCCAAAATTAAGACGTGTGCCACATAAGGTGTCGCACAAGTTTGGTTACTCACCGCATAAGGTAACGCATATATGAGGCAGTAAGCTTAGGCTATGCCTTAGGCGATACCTTTTCCATGGCCTATGTAAACTTAGGCACCACACATCCTACAATACACTTAAACTTGGATGCCATATACCCCATTCTTTATATAAAGCATTGAGAAAGGTCCATACCACGGAACTTTTAAAGTTAGATTAACGTAATTCGAGTCACAATTCTAACACTAATCATGACTCGAGCCTTAACATTTGACCACTCCAACTTACCACCTTTAATATGGCTCACTTTCACACCATGTTTTAGAACCTATCACCTCCTTAGTGCTTCGAACACCTACACTTAATCAAAAATAATTAAAAATGATTAGAAGGGTGGGTTGCCTCCCGCCAAGCGCCGTAGTTTCAATTGTGGCTCGACTTATTTTTATATTTTTGTTTTACATATAAAAATCAAAGTAAAATCATGGGTTGCCTCCCATATAGCGCCTATTTTAAAATAATGGCATGACTCAGTTATCTCGATTACTCAAACTTCATCAAGATAGATAGTAGCAATGCTTTTTATCGAGTCTTTTGGACTGATATAAAATTTAACTCGTTGCCCGTTAACTTTGAAGATTCTTCCATATTCATTTTCAAGTTCAACTACTCTATATGAGTAGACTTGACTCACTTTAAACGGGCCTGACCACTTGGACTTAAGTTTACCTGGAAATAGTTTGAGTCTGTAGTTGAATAGAAGCACCAAATCACCTTTCTGGAAATCTCATTTTCCAGTCCTCCAATCATGATACTTCTTCATCTTCTCCTTGTATAGGTCTGACCTTTCATAATCCCCGAGATTGAATTCATCCATCTCATTCAGTTGCACCAGTCTTAGCTCCACTGCCTCCTTCCAATTTAGATTTAACCTTTTGAGTACCCATAAAGCCTTGTGCTCTAGCTCTATCGGTAAGTGACATACTTTGCCATAGACTAAACGATACGGTGACATGCCGATTGGTATCTTGGAAGCACTTTGATATGCCCACATGGCTTCATCGAGCTTTCGAGACCAATCTTGCCTACTAACGTTCACCATTTTGGGTAGGATGGCTTTAATCTCCTAATTTGAAACCTCCACTTGCCCAATAGTTTATGGGTAATATAGAGTTGCTTCTCTATGCTGTTTAACCCTATATTTTTCCAAGGAATCTCGAAACACTTTGTTGCAAAATTGAGATCCTTCATCGCTTAAAATAGTATGTGGTACTCCAAAATAAAAGAAGATGTTCTTTTTGAGAAATGCAATAACTCTCCTTCCTTCATTATCTGCCAAGGTGATGTCTTCAACCCATTTCGATGCATAATCAACAGCAACTAGAATGTACTTCATCCCATACAAGCTTACAAAAGCACCTATAAAATCAATGCCCCAGACGTCAAACAATTCTACTTCCAGCATCTTCGTTAAAGGCATCTCATGCTGCTTAGATATTGACCCCTGCCTCTAACATTGGTCACAACTTAGCACGAACTCATGAGCATCCTTGAATAAAGTTGGCCAATAATAGCCAATCTGTAATACCTTTCTATCAGTTCGATCACCTGCATAGTGACCTCCAACTAGGAAAGCATAGCATGCTTCCAATATACTCAATACATCTACTTCTGGCACATATCGCCTTATAATATTGTCAGCATACTACCGAAATAGATACGGCTCATCCCAAAAGTTATGTGTCACGTCATGAAGGAATTTCTTTCTTTGATGAAAAGAAAGATTTTCCAAAATTAACTCACTCACCATATAGTTTGTAAAATCAGCATACCAAGGTATTTTCTCCATAACTGCAGCCAAGATCTTTTCATCCGAAAATGCATCATTGATCTCCATTTCATCTCTAGATTTTTGTTCACCTTCCATCCTAGATAGATGATCTACAACTTGGTTTTTGCAACCCTTCCAATATTTGATTTCAAAGTCAAATTTTTGGAGCAGCAATACCCATCTAATCAACATTGGTTTTTTGTCCTTCTTAGCCATCAAATATCTTAAGGCTGCGTGGTCAGTGTGGACCACCACCTTGGTTCCTAGCAGATAAGCCCAGAATTTCTCAAAAGCATAGACTACAGTAAGGAGTTCCTGTTCGGTGATGGTGTAGTTCTTTTGAGCTCCATTCAATGATTTGCTGGCATAATAGATTGGATGAAACAATTTATCCTTCTTTTGCCCCAACACAGCTCCAAGGGCAACACCGCTTGCATCACACATGATCTCAAACAATTTCGACCAATCCTGTGCAACAATAACAGGGCTTCAACCAACTTCTTTTTAAGGCATTCGAATGCCTTAAAGAAATCATCATCAAAAGAGAACTTAGCTTCCTTCTCCAAAACTTTGCAAAGTGGGTTTGTAATCTTTGAGAAGTCCCTTATAAGCCTCTGGTATAGCCAGCATGCCCAAGGAAACTAGGCACTCCCTTCATAGAAATGGGAGGTGGTAGCTTGTCAATAACCTCCACCTTGTCTCGATCTACCTCTATCCCTTTTGCTGAAATTTTATGCCCAAGAACAATTCCCTCTTTTACCATAAAGTGGTATTTCTCCCAATTGAGCACCAAATTAAATTCCACACATCATTGCAAGGCCTTACTCAGGTTTGATAAATATAGCTAAAATGAATCTCGTACTACATAAAAATCATCCATGAACACATCCAAGGTGTCCTCCACCATATCTGAGAAAATAGACATCATACACCTTTGGAAGGTAGTAGGTGCATTATATAACCCAAATGGTATCTTCTTAAATGCAAAAGTGCTATACAGGCATGTAAATGTCGTTTCCTCCTAATCTTCATGGGTAATACAGATCTTATTATAGCCAAAATATCCATTCAAGAAGCAATACTACCCCATTCTTGCCAATCGATCAAGTATTTAATCCATGAAGGGTATTGGAAGTGATTCTTTAAGGTCCATGAGTTTAGTTTGTGATAGTTCATGAAAACCCTCCACCCAATCATACACTTGAGAGGAATAAACTCATTCTTTTCATTTGCAACAACAGTCATGCCCCCTTTCTTGGGCACATATTAAACTGGGTTTACCCATTTACTATCAGAAATAGGATAAACTACTCCTGCGTCCAACCACTTAATAATTTCCTTCTTAACTACCTTTTTCATTGGTGGGTTAAGTCGGCATTAATGCTCGATGGTTGGAGTACAGTTTTCCTCAAGTTGCAGCTTATGAGTTTAGATGCCAGGGGGAATACTACTAATATCAGCAATAGTCTAGCCTATTACTCTTTTGCACCTCTGAAGCACCGAAATAAGTGCTTCCACCTGCTGTTTGCCCAAATAAACTACAATAATCATGGGTAACGTGCTTTCATTTCCCAAAACACATACCTTAAATTCCCTGGTAACTCTTTCAATTCCAATACCGGTGGCTCTTCAATGGATGGTTTCGTCGGTGATGTTGGTCGATTCTTAAGATCAAGATATAGCTTCTTAGGAGAATAAAAGTATGATCCCATTCCCGTCAAACCACAAATAGTCTCTTCATACTCCTCAATGCCTTCACGATCAAAATTCATAAGCACTGTAGCTAAAGGCTTGACAACAAACTTCTCCTCTATTGGCACCTCTTGCTCATCCTTATAATATACATCAACAATTGAGAACATACTCATTTCTTTATGCTGCTTTATTGATTGGCATACATCAAAGCGCACCACTTTATTATTTATCCTAAATAAGAGCTCATTAGCTTGCAAATAAATCAGCACACTTCCAGTTGCGAGAAAAGGTCAACCCAAGATTATGGGCACCTCGAAGTCCACCTCACAATCCAGAATTACAAAATCCACAGGAAATATAAAGCTAGCCACCTTTACCAACACATCATACAAAATACCAATAGGTTATTTTACCGACCTATCCGCCATCACAAGTCACATGTTAGTGGGTCTGGGATCTCCCAAACCCAACTTTTTATAAACAGCTAGCGAAATCAGATTAATGCTTGATCCCAGATCACATAAGGCCTTAGAAAATTCTAGAGACCCAATCGTACAAGAAATAGTGAATGCTCCTAGGTCTGCCTTCTTCTGTACCAAGGACCTTGTAGAAATAGCACTATAATGATGGAGATTATCCATTATTTCATAGCTCACCACTCTTTTCTTCATCACAAGATCCTTCATAAATTTAGCATATCCTGGAATTTGCTCAAGTGCCTCTACCAAAGGCACATTTAGTGTCAACTGCTTTAACATTGCCATGAATTTACTAAACTTCATGTCATTATCCTTCTTCTTCAATCTCTGAGGGAAGGAAGGTGGTGGTTTTGGGAGGTCTTCACCACTACTTTCTTTTCTTTTGCTTACCTTTTTTCCAACTTATCAACCTATTGATGATTAGAATGTATATCAATGCCCTCCAGCGTTTCAATCTCCACTGGATTACCTTCTTCAAGATCAACATCTTTATTCACAACTTTTCCCAAAGAAGGTCCTGATAAAACCTTACCAATCTGTGTGGTAATAGCCATGCATGATCCATCATTTCGAGGGTTCTGAATTGTTTCACTTGGCAGTGTTCCAACTCTTCCACTGATTTAGCACTGCAGAGAGTTGGCTTATTTTCTATTTCAACTGCTTGATCAAAGTGTAGTGCGAGTTTACCAACTGACTCATAGAAGACAAATCAGTCTTCAAGGTAGTCACCCCAGAGTTGGTAGCCTCAACTCCTTTTAACAATTTCTCCAGTATGTCCTCCATAGATATATTACCAGAGCTACTTGCAGCATTATCTCTGCTTCCAAGAGGTACATATTGCCCACTTCTATCATTCTTGTAGTTCCAGTTTCCTTGATCCCAATTCTTATATCCAGTCTTGTCATAATAAGTTTGACCTTGATTTTCTTGGATATTGCCTCGAACATGCCCTAGTTGTTCAAATAGTTCGCGTCTTCTTCCGAATCAAAATCTTAGGAAGCAACAGCTTTCACTTTTTCAGTCTTTGCAGATAATATGTGTTTGGTCAACAAATCCATCTGCGTCTTCAACTGTGCCATGTCTTGATCACGTTCTTTCTTTTTTTTACATTATTCTGCAGTCATGCCAATAGAAATAGTAGGGCTTGCTACCACAGAATCCCTGGTATGCCAAGCTCTGCTTTGTTTGGTTTATTCAATTAAGAATTTCTGGAGCCTCTTGAAAAGTGAGATCCACAAATAATCCCCCTGCAGCATTATCAACCAATGGCTTCTTAATAGAGTTCAAATCTTGATAAAGAGTCTCCATCAAATGAATATACATTATATTATAGTTCAGGCACTGCATCAGCTCTTTTTTAACCTTTTTCATGTCTCGTAAAGAGCTTCAGTTGGGAGATACCTGAAGTTTCTGATCTCATCCCTCAATTGTACCCTCCTAGAAGGTAGAAAGAACCTTTCTAGGAAAGCCTCTTTCAACTGCCTCCAGTTGGTTATAGAATCGAGCGTCAACTCATTAAGACACAAGGTTGCCACTACAGATAGATACAACGGAAATAAATACAAGAGGATGACATTTTTTCCCACTCCCAGGTTATCAAAGGACTTGCAAATAGTGACAATGTTCACTAAATCCATATTGGTATCATCGCTTGGGAGTCCACAAAATAGCCCCTTTAGGTGGAGGAGTTGAATTATCATTCTTGTAATATTAAACTTAACTCTAGGTGCCAACGGTGGGGGAATAATAGCTCCAGTTGCACCCGCTCCATCCATTCCATCCTCATCACCATTAAGATTAAATTACATAGCTTGGCGATTAGGTCTCACTCTAAAAGGATGGTTTCTGTTCATATTTCTGTTCACTGGTGCAGCTATATCCTCTATACGCTTTCGATTAACTGGCCCCAATAAATCATCGCCTCTCAGGTCCTCTGTATCTGGATTAGGTACCCGACCTAGGTTATCACCATTCTGCTGATTTAATTGATCATTAGCCAAAGCGGCTAATATTTTAGCTTTCTATTGGTTAGCTATTCTTTTAATGAGATGAGATTCAGGATTGAATGGTAATAATGGTTCACCTAAACTTCTGGTTTGTGGAATAATCAATAATGAACCTGTAACAAACAAAAACAACAAATAAACATACAATTAAGAAACTTGACTAACAGTCAATTAACACACATAAACATAATTGACAACCATATTCCCCGGCAATGGCGCCAAAATTTGATATGACCAAATTACGACTTTCTTACAAAAGTGTAAGTGGTCATTGTCAAATATATAACCCAACTAGGTTGGAGTTGAATGCCATAGGGAATAGGGTGCTAATTAAGTTGTATGCAAATTAGTTGACTGTTAATCATTTGTTCTTGTAAAGCAGTAGGGGTTTTTGATTTAAGTATGAAGTAATAAGTTCAATGTAATAGTGAAGCAATACGTGTAATAATGTTTGAATGAAGAGAATAACAAGCTACGGTGATGTCCACCTTGTAGTTTTTAATATCTTCTTACTATGGGTGTTAAGAATTCATACATGCATGCACTTATAGAGAAACGTATTCAAATTCTTAATCCAAGTGTTTCTCAACCATAAATGATTAATCACTTTAGTTCTCTCGACTCAAAAGTGTTTACTCAATTATACAAAATCTCTAAGTTATTAATCCTGTTAAGGCATTAATGTGTGAAATAGAGGTTGGAAACCCTATTTTTTGTCACTACTCTCTTTTCCAAACATTAACCTTTCTATCAAACAAGTTATGTTTCAATGGAACATTCCCTATTTTTGCTACCACGAGAATTCAAGTGTAACGAAGAGAGTATGATATAAGTAAATAAATCGATAATGAATTCAACACCCATAGAAATAAATAGTATGCTACAAGGTTTCGATAACCCTAACCAATAAGATTAGCTACTCATGGACAAAACAAAAATCACCGTAAGTATATTCCTCATACCAAAAACAAGAAGATGATCTTTGTGTGTAAATAATGAACCAAGATAAAAACATTCTTCTCTACTCTAAGCCGCCAGTCTCCTTTCAAAAATAATACAGAATGTCCCATCCTGATAAAAATTCAGCTTCAAATCTTTTTGATAATCTTTTCTATCATAATCGCCTTCTAAGTCCCTGAACTAATTATAAATGACAAATTAGTCTTGGACACAGTTTCTAGGCGCCACATTTGGTCCAACAAGCTGCTTTTCTCTTGGGTGATTTGTCATCAGCAATCCATAGTTCTATCATGTCTTTATCTACCTCATTAACACCTGAAATCATGCTAATCACATAGGTTATCTCAATTACATCAAATTAGATTAAAAACATAAAAAACTAGGCACTTTATTCTCAAAACTTAGCTAAAATATAGGTAAGTTATGGTGCTTAGGTGTATAAATACACCCAAGATCAATCCCTTGCTTGACACTATTCCAATAGCCCATGATTTTTTGGATGTTCTTCCTACTAATCTACTTGGTATTTTTCCTGAGTGTGATAATAAGTCTGTTATTAATCTTGAGTTGTGTAATCGACCTATTTCTATAGGCCCTTACCGTATGGCTCCTGCCGAGATTAAGGAACTAAATTCTCAACTTCAAGATATTCTGGGTAAGGATTTTATTTGACCAAGTGAGTTTCCTTGGTTTTCTCCTATAGTATTCGCTAATAAGACATATGTCTATCTTTCGTATGTAAATTGACTATAAGTAGCTTAATAAGGTGATAGTGAAGATCAGGTATCCTATACCTTACATTGATAATTTATTTAACTAGCTTTAGAGAGCAGCGGTGTTCTCTGAGATTGACTTAAGGTTAGGTTACCATAAGTTAAGGATTTGGGCTGAGGACATCCCAAAGACAACCTTCAGGACTCTTTATGGTCATTATGAGTTCCTAGTGATGTATTTTGGGCTAACCTATGCCTTAACCGCATTTATGGATTTGATGAACCACGTGTTCAGGCTATATTTGGATTCCTTCAAAGTTGTGTTCATCGATGACATTCTTGTGTATTTGAGGAGTAGAGAAGAGTATATGAAACATTTAAGGATTGTGCTCCAAACATTGAGAGATCGTAGGCTTTATACTAAATTATAAAAGTGTAAGTTTTGGCTCGGGTCGGTGACATTCCTAGGAGATGTCACTATAATAAATGAGTCAAATTGCAGGGGTTTTAAACCCCTAAAAATTTCAATTTTGGGGGTTCCCAAAACCCTCATAATACAAGTCGTCACAATCAATTTGTTGTAGCTTTTTTCTAACTGCCATAATAAATTTACGGCGGTCGACCCCCGTTACTCTAAATTTAATTTTTTTATAATAAATTTTATTTAAAATTATGGGGGTTTAAAACCTTCATAATTTTTCTTTCTATTTTTTGAAAATATAGTTGGACTCATCAATTTTCAATAACTAATTATAGATTCTAACTTGAGCTCAAATTTGATTGTTCCTTTAGGCATAACCTAAAATCCAATACTTGTTCAATTCATATATCATTAACACAACATGACTAATTAAACATTGTAATTGACAAGTACATCAAAAATACATTGAATATTAAACTTCAAAATTTAATTTTCCACATTAACATCTTCAAACTCCAAATTTACAACATTAACTAGTATCTTCAAACCCCAAAATCAAATTTAAATGCAAAACCTTCGATATTCTAAGATTCACTCCAACCACACAATTACATCATAATAATTGAATATCTAAGGCATTTTGCAATGAAATCAATGACTGTCAATAGGATCACTATCATCACATAATCTCCTTGCATCCATAGGTAAAATGGGTCCACTAGCCGCATTACATGGCTATATAAAAATACAAAGTATAAAAATCAATCAGATAAACGTTCCATCCTTATTATAAAAAAAATTATATATGTGTATAACTAAAAACATCATCGAGATGATTCATTTGTTTCCATCCTTATTTCCTGATATTTTATTCTACCAGGGATACGGGTCATAAGTATGAATAAAATACTATGGTTACAACTTGGTTGGATGAGTCATATACTAGATAGTGTTTGATTATAGGGATGAGGTTGGGATATGAGTGGTGGATACTAATTGTTTAAGAGGGTATAACTCGTATGGGTCATTCATATCCCTGTTATGGGTTTTTAAGGAATTTAAGTGGGGGTATTCTGGATATATTCCTACTTACCCTAATTAGGACCCACGACTTCTAATAAACTTAGAAGGTTATTTACCCTATTATTTTATTCATTAAAACCAAGAATCTATTCCTAAAACATACAATAATTCTCTCAAGAGCTTTTGGGGCAAGGAATCCAGGGTTTCAACTAAGGGATTACTTTATGGCTTGCTTTGGTAATTTCTTTCTATCAATTCTTTGGTATAAGACATGATTCTATTCCCTCATTGTAATTTCAACTAAAGGCATGGTTTATATGATTGATCTTATGGTTTAACTATTTCATGATTATGGTTTTAAACTATTATTTGGGGTTTTTAATATTGAATGCTTGGTTATGATTTCCTATGGTTTTAATTATACTTTTATATGCATTAATGATAGTTTTGGACAATTCGATTGCATGGTAATGGTTTAATGGTCTTTGGAATTGGTTTTGGTTATATTATGCCCCCAAGGTGTTTGATAAAATTCTTATAAAGATATATTCATTACATTGACTTCTTTTAATGTAACTCTTGCATGTTTTAAACTTAGTAAAGGATTTATGCATTGTTCAAATGGTTTGAAAAGCCTAAAGGCTAAATGGTTATTCTTGTGGAGAACATGGAAGTCTTTTAAGTAGATTTAATATGGTTATAGAAAGGGCACCTAAGGTTTCCTTAACCTAAATAGTTTGCCTATGGATATTACTTACAAGTAATGGGATGGCATGACGATACCTCTAATATTGGCCTTGGTCAATAAATGGTAAACGGACTATTTGGACATAGTTTTAATTGGGCATTAATAGCGGGGTATATAGCTAAGTTGAGGAAGATGGAAGTCCCGGGGGGATCAAAACCAAAAACTTATATTTTCTGATATGAGAGGTCTTTGATGACCACATGCGAGTTTCACATTTTATAATGGAGGGATGTACTAGTCATCCCATAGGATATTGCCTGGTTGTGTAGCTACATACAATGGGACCCTTTCAATAGGGGAGCTAAACCCATATCGCCTGTGGGTGGTTAGGATAGCAAAGCTACACATCCTAAGTAAAGGTTTTAAGTGCATGCTAAATTTACTCCTTTTTCCCATCACTTATATATGCATGGTTGTATTCATTATGGATGGTTTTACTTGGTTTCATGACTGGCATTATTTTATCCTTACATTAAGATTCATTTTTGTAGTCATTCGCTAACCCATCTACTGGTATTTGTATACCCACTCTATGCAGGAATCAGGTATTCTACTCTTCCTGTTTAGCACGCAGACTTGGTATCAATATTTGGACAAAAGTGGTGAGCTTTTATCCTTTTAGAAGTCATCATTTCATGTTGTGAATTCTCTTTTGACACTATTCTTTTATTTTGGATATTGGTTTTGGTCATGGTTGGAGGCATGTCCCAACTGGATTTTTTTACTCTTTTAGATAGAGGCTTTATGGTACTTTTGGGGGTTGGTATGGGTGGGATCCGTAGAGATGTTAGCCTTTGCATTGGTATTGATATTGAGGCTAGCATCATCGGACATAATTTCTTACTGTTCCACCCTATTATATTTTGGGATTGATTTTCATATTATGTTTTGGTGTTTCTTTTGTTTTATGGTCTATGGTTTGTCTTGGTATTATTAGGCGATTGGTGCGGTATGATTAGACTTGATTGGATCGGTCACGATTTTGACCCTATCACATAGTATTAATGAGAACAATAATACTATCTTGTTATATATTCAAAATTTAGCCCATCTAAGGCCGGGCATAGGTGGTTGGGTTGGGTAATAAGGGGCGGTCCTCGATCCTGGATGGACTTAGGATACCTATTACATCAAGGATCGGGGTTGGGTCATGTCAAGTTAGTATCAGAGCTTTAGGTTCATCATCAACTGGGAAGTCCATAAAGTCATGTCGAGTAGAGTCTCTTTTAAGGGTGTGAAGCACACCATACTCATAAGAGAGAGGCTACAATATATTTAGGAATGCTTCACTTTCTTGGTATTCTATCTTCAAGCTTGAGTTCTCAATCGTGAAATCTCCCTTAATCCTTGTTTTTTTGTCTTTCAGATCATTTCTCCTAGATCTAGAACACAAGAAAATACTTCTATCCCATCTGGGAATAATGCTAAAGGGGTATGTCCTATGTCTAGAGTACATATTTGATCTCATGGTCCTATTCCTGATGGTGCTGGAGTTTTTCTTATTTTGGCTCGTTCTCCTTAGGTCCCTCAAGGCAATATGACAAATGCAGAATGTTATCAGTTATTTATGCCATTACCTAATTGGTTATTGCTTTGATTGAGTGGGGTACGATTGGTTCTTTTTTGGCTGAGGCCTCAAGGGTTGGTTAGTTTATGAAGATCGATCCTCTAATTTTTACGGGGGTAAAGATGGAAGAGGATCCATAGCGCTTCTTATAGGAGATAGAAAATATCTTTCAAGTGATACAGGATACTAATATAAAGGGGGTTAACTTTACAACTTATCATCTTAAGGATTTTGCTTATCGGTAGTATAAGGAGTGGGATAGGGATAGAGGTAATATGGAAGAAGAAGGGTTATGAGAGGCTTTTTCTAATGCCTTCATGGATTGATTCTTTCCTCAAGATTTGAGGGAAGAAAAGATGGATGAGTTTATGAACCTCAAACAGGGGAGAACGTCTATAAAGGAATATTCTTTGAATTTTTATAATCTATCAAGGTATGCTCCTGATTTTGTGGCTGATATAAGGTTGAGAATGAGGAAGTTTGCTTTTGGATTAAATAGAGATTTGATTTTGGAGAGCAAGACTGCCTTACTGATTAAAGATATAGATATCTCGAGGTTGACTGTTCATATATAGCAGGTTGAGGATGGGAAGAGAAAATAGGCAAAGTTTAGGGATAGGCAAGGAAAGTAGAGCAGGTTTTTTTATCAGGGAGGTGCTCAGTCTCAAGGTAGTAGAGATGGTGGCAAGTTGAATAAATTAAGTAGGGGATTTTGAGATCCTTTTCTTCCAGTTCTCCTTTCCCACAAAAGTCAGGAGATAGGCATAATTAAGGCGGTGACAAGTCTCGAGCATAGGTTGCCTAATTATAGGCAAACAGAGGTCAGTCCATTTCTCTGTATCCTCCTAGTTGATTATGCAGTTATCCTCATTGGGGTTATTAAGAGGAAGAAAGGGATAAGTGCTTTAGGTGTGGCTAGGTAGTCCATCCACTCAGGGATTATTTGTTCAATAAGGTTACAATAGGGGGGAATAAGATCATTGTGGATTCATCTTTTGCTCCTACACCTAGTGGTGTGGCACCTGCTTTTATTACTACTCCTTTTTCTAGTATTGGTCGTAATAGGTTGTATATTTTGGCATCCTGACAGGAATCTGAGGCATCACCTGAGTCATTACTGGTATGTTATATCTTTTCTCTCATGACGTATATTGTTTGCTTGATTTGGAGTCCACTCTTTCTTATGTGAATCCTTATGTGGTTATGTCTTTTGGTTTTGATTCAGAAGTTATTTTGCATCTATTTTCTATTTCTACCCTGGTAGGTGACTTAATTATTACTAAGAGAGTCTATAAGGGGTGTGTGGTATCTGTTGGTAGCAAGCATACCTTGGTGGATCTATTTTAGTTGGATAAGTAGATTTTGATGTAATCTTATTTATGGATTAGTTGCATTCTTATTATTCAACTGTGGATTGCCAAACTCGTAGGGTTATCTTTAAGTTTCATGGTGAACCAGTTATAGAGTGGGAAGGTAGTTCCTTAGCACCTAAGGGGGGTTTATTCTTATCTTAGATCTCGGAGGTTAGTCTCTAAGGGTTTTCTTTATCACTTGGTCTGGGTTAAAGAATCTAACTTAAAAGGTCCTTCTTTGTCTTCGGTCCCTGTGGTTAATGAGTTTCCAGAGGTCTTTCCGGATGAAGTTCCTTCGAATATGAAAATAGAGTTTGGTATTGATTTTCTTTTAAACACTCTGTCCAATTTCTATTTTTCTATATAGAATGGCTCCAGCTGAGTTGAGAGAACTCAAGAAGCAACATAAGAATCTTCTGGATAAGGGGTTTATTTATCCTAGTATTTCTCCTTGGGGTGTGCCAATATTGTTTGTGCACAAGAAGAATGGTTCTCTTTAGATGTGCATTAATGGCATGCAGTTGAACAAGGTGACGGTTAAGAAAAAGTATCTTTTTCCTTAGATAGGTGATCTATTTAATCAATTATAGGGTGCCATGTTCTTCTCTAAGATAGATCTTTGATTTGGGTACCATAATCTTACGATTAAAAAGGTGGATATCCCTATGATGGCTTTTTATACTCGGTATGGGCATTTTGAGTTCTTTGTGATGTCATTTGGATTGACTAATTCTCCTACAGTATTTATGGACTTAATGAACATAGTGTTCAGGCAGTATTTGAATCTCTTCATCATTATGTTTATTGATGATATTTTGGTTTATTTGAAGAGTAAGGTGGATCATGCTAATCACCTTCGTGTGCTGTTTTAGACCCTAAAGTAATAATAGTTGTATGTCAAGTTCTCTAAGTGTGAGTTCTGGTTGAACGTTGTGACTTTCTTGGGTTATATTATTTTTAGTAAAGAAATCATGATGGATCTACAGAATATTGTTGTAGTTAAGAGGTGGCCTAGGCCTATGACTCCATCTGATATTCAGAGTATCTTAGGTTTGGATGGGTATTATAGGTAGTTTGTGGAAAGCTTTTCTTTGATAGCTGCTCTTTTGACTAAGTTGACTCAGAAATAGGTTAAGTTTTTTTGCTCGAAAGCTTCTGAAGGGAGCTTTGTGAATTTAAAGAATAAGTTGACTTTGGCTCAAATCCTAACCTTGTTGGAGGGTAATGATGGGTTTGTGGTTTATTGTGATTTATCTCGGGTAGGGCTCGATTGTGTTTTGATGCAGCATGGGAAGGTGATCGCCTATGCTTTCAAGCAGTTGAAGGTATATGACAGGAATTATCCTACTTATGATTTGGAGGTGTTGGCAGTTATGTTTGCTTTGAAAATATAACGACATTATTTCTATGGTGTTCACATGGATATCTTTTCTGATCACAAGAGTCTTAGTATGTGTTCTCTCAAAAAAATCTTAATCTCAGATTGAGGAGGTGGCTCGAGCTTCACAAGAATTATGATATGAGTCTTCACTATAACCCAGGTAAAGCTAATATGGTTGCCAATTCTCTTAGCAGGTTATCCATGTGGAGTTTGGATCATGTTGATGAAGGAAAGTGGGAATTTGTGAAGGATATTCATGACTTAGCTAATCTTGGAGTTTGTTTATTGGACTTTAAGGATGGTGGTGTGATGGTACAAGAAATGGTTCGATCGTCTCTTAGTGTGGAGATTAAGGAGAACCAAGTGCTATATCCTGTCTTAATAAAGATTAAGAGTGATGTTGGTGAGCAAAAGGTAGTGGTGTTTGGGATTAGTGGTGATGGTACTTTACGGTACCAAGGGAGGTTATTTGTTCCTGATGTCGACAAGTTGTAGGAAAGGGTTATGGCTGAGGCACATGAGTCTCACTATGTTATTTATCCTGGCTCGACTAAGATGTATCATGATCTCAAAGAGATCTATTGGTGAAATAGCATAAAGAGGAAGATGGCAGATTTTATAGCCAAGTGTATGGTGTGTCAACAAGTTAAGGTTAAGCACATGAGGCTAGGAGGGTTGTATCAAGAAATTAATTTAATCGAATAGAATTGGGACATGATCAATATGGACTTCGTTATAGGTTTTTCTCAATCTCAGAATTAGTATGATTCGATTTGGGTCATCGTGGATAGGATGACCAAGTCAGCGCATTTCTTGCCAGTGCAAACTACCTTTTTAGAAGAAGATTATATGTGGTTGTATCTTCAGGAGATTGTGGGGTACCTATTTCAATTATCTTTGATCATGATACGCAGTTTACATCTCACTTTTGGTAGTCTTTCCAAAAAGGGTTGGGGACTAAGGTTAGTTTGAGTACTACTTTTCATCCACAGTTGGATGGGAAAGTGGAGAGAACTATTCAAACTTTGAAAGATATGCTTTGGGCCTATGTGATTGACTATGATGGCAATTGGGCAGGGCATTTTCCTTTGGTAGAGTTTTCTTATAACAATAGTTATCATTCGAGTATTGGTATGGCTCCTTTTGAGGCATTGCATGGTAGAAGGTGTAGATCTACTATTGGGTGGTTTGAGCTTGGGAAGCGGAAGAGGACATAAAGTCCAAGTCTCCATATTTGTTTTCTGCTCTTGGGATTCATGCAGAAGGTATGTGTTCATGAACACATCTTTATTTTCTGAGTTTGTCAAAAGAAAGATTAATATATTTGCCTCTTTGTTTTCAAATTTTGTTAAAGGGATGTTTGATAATGCAAATGACTCTATATGTGGTTACCCCTACCTTATCCATCATTCAGGAAAGAATGTTCCTAGTAGGGGAGACTAAAATATCCTGGGTTTTGACCCTTCAAAAGTTTCCTAGAATTTCTGTACTCCGGACTTAATATGACTCATGGGTACGAGCTTTATGCTGGGGTACGGATGGTATGGTCCTATGGTATGCTGACCAATGTTAGCTGGTGGGATAGTTTTGGTCACTAGAATGATTATAACTTAGAGGTGTGAGTCGTAAGGACTAGGTATGAGTTGTATCAGGGACTTGTATGGTAAACAATATTTAATTTTCCAGGTATTATATTTTGCAAGGGATACGGGTCATGAGTACGGATTGTATACTGTGGTTACGACTTGGTTGGATGAGTAGTATACTAGGCAGTGTTTGATCCAAGGGATGATGTTAGGATAAGAGTGGTGATACCGATCGTATAGGAGGGTACGATTTGTATGGGTCAGTCGTATCCTGTGATGGGTTTTTAAGGGATTTAAGTGGGGGTATTCTTGACATTTTCATACTTACCCTAATTAGGACCCACGACTTGGTTATTTACCCTATTATTCTATTCATTAACACTAAGAAACTATTCCTAAAACATCCAATAATTCTCTAAAGAGCTTTTGGGGCAAGAAATTAAGGGTTGCAACTAAGGGATTGCTTTGGGGCTTGGTTTGGAGATTGCTTTCCATCAATACTTCAGTATAAGGCATGATTCTCATCCCTCATTATAATTTCAACTAAAGGCATGGTTTATATAATTGATTACATGTTTTACTATTTCATGATTATGGTTTTCAACTATTATTTGGAGGTTTTGGTGTTGAATACTTGATTACGGTTTCCTATGGTTTTAATTATTCTTTTATATGCATTACTGATGGTTTTGGACAATTGAATTGGATGGTAATGGTTTAATGATCTTTGGAATTAGTTTTGGTTATATTATACCCCCAAGGTGTTTGATAAAATTCTTATAAAGATATGTTCATTGCATTGACTTATTTTAATGGAACTCTTGCATTATTTAAACTTGGTAAAGAATTTATGCATAGTTTAAATGGTTTGAAAATGCTAAAGGCCACATGGTTATGCTTGTGTAGAATATGGAAGTCTCCTAAGTAGATTTAATATTGTATATGGAAAGGGCACCTAAGGTCCCCTTAACCTAAATGGTTTGGCTATGGATATTACTTGCAAGTAATGGGATGGTATGGTGATACCTCCAATATTGGCCTTGGTTCATAAATGGTAAATGTATTGTTTGGAAATAGTTTTAATTGGGCATTTATGGCAGGGTATGTAGCCAAGCTATAGAAGGTGGCGGTCCCGGGAGGACCAAAACCAGAAACTCATATTCTCAGATATGAGGGGTCCTTGATGAGCACGTGTGAGTGTCACGTTTTATTTTGGAGGGATGTACTGGTCATCCTATGGGATATTGCTCGGTCGTGCAGCTACACACACTAGGACCCTTCAGCAGGGGGAGTTGAACCCATATCACCCGTGGGTGGTTAGGATGCCAAAGCTACACAGCCCAAGTAAAGGTTTTAAGTGCATGATAAACCTGGTCTCTTTTCCCGACACTTATATATGTATGGTTGTATTCATTATGGATGGTTTTACTTGGTTTCATGACTGGTATTATTTTATCCTTACCTTGAGATTCATGCTAGTAGTCATTTGCTAACCTCGTCTACTGGTGGTTGTATACCCACTCTATACAGGAATCAGGCATTCTACTCTTCCTGTTTAGCATGCGGACTTAGTATCAGTATTTTGACTAAAGTGTTGAGCTTTTATCCTTTCGAAAGGCATCATATTATGTTGTGGATTCTCCTTTGACACTTTTCTTTTATATTGGATATTGGTTTTGGTCATGGTTGGGGGCATGTCCCAACAAAACTTGTTTACTCTTTTGGTTAGAGGCTTTGTGGTACTTCTGGGTGTTGGTATGGGTAGGATTGGTAGAGGTGTCAGCCTTTGCATTGGTATTGATATAAAGGCTGGCATCATCGAACATAATTTCTCACTATTCCATCCTATTGCATTTTGGTATTGATTTTCATATTATGTTTTGGTATGCCCTTTGGTTTATGGTCTATGGTTTGGCTTGGTATGGTTTGGCGGTTGGTGTGGTACGGTTGGACTAGGTTGGGTCGATCATGGTTGTGACCTATCCCAGAGTCTTAATGAGAACAATAATGCTATTTTGTTATATGTTTGAAATTCAGCCCATCTAAGATGGACATAGGTGGTTGGGTTGGGAAACAGGGGGCGGTCCCTAGTCCTGGTTGGACTTGGGATACCTATTACGACAAGGCCCGGGGTTGGGACGTGTCATTGAGAAAGTAGAATAACCAACAACAACATCTCGGATAAATAAAGAGCGGTGTAGAAAGTGGTAGTTAGGACATTATCATACACCGATACAATGTTTTATCAAAAAACTGAGAGTGCTTCACATTTATTAATCAAGTAGACAACAGAGCAAAATCCATTGCAGAAAGCAGAATAATCACAAAAATATTTGTTGAAAGCTAATAATTTTCAGGGCCAAACTACCAATAGCTTCTCCACTATAAAGTTGCAGGTTTTGTTTCTATTTTCTAACCAAATTCAACTAATGAATAGAAAGGGATACTTATCAAACATTGTCAAAACAAATCTACAAAATGACCAAGAGAAAACTGAACAGTAGAATATGTTTCCTATTACATTCTTTCTTCAGACTATCAGCTACTAATGTTATTGTAGTGAAGCTAAACCAATTAATCCACCAACTACGCTTCAAACCAGGTTAGTTTGGGTTAGGTATATGAGTACTCTACATACTCTATTTGGGACTATTTCATTCTATTACTAAGATGATCCTCTATATATAAGCATTACTTCCACTGTGTATTTCTTTTCCTTCATGGTGTACTAAATCTAATTAAGAGATGAATAAATTGAAACTTTTTGAAATCATTTGTTTTTATTTTAGTATTATTGTAATAATTTTTTTCAACAGAGAATGCCTCCCACTCAATACTACTTACCAAGTCTTATTTGGGTTCTACTCTCATCTTAGTAGGTAACCATTAAGGCAATACATCAAATGTCAACAACATAGATGTCACATTGTTGTATAAAAAATAGAGCTCCCTTCTTAACAATGAAACACAAGTTTTAGTTCTTTCTGTCACTTCTCCTACTTGGTTTTCATATCAGAATGAGAAGCTTAGGGAAGATGGGGCAGTGGTCCCTACCGCAGTTGCTTTGGCAATTTGCTTAGCAGCCAACACTATTTTTGTTGATTACTCTTTTAGTTATATTTCTCCCACACCTTCTTACAGCTCTAAGAAGTACTAAAAATCAGCATCTCCATCAAGCATCATGTACCCACCTCTTATTACAAAAACCTGTTGAATATTCTCCATCACACAAATGCTACAAAGTACCTTCTAAGAACAACTATTACAAGTCGCCAGTAAAATATTACAAATTTCCTTCACCAACAAAATATTAAAAGGCTCCTAATCCTTCAAAGCACTACTAGAAGTCACCAATTTCAAAGTGTTACAAGTTACCTACCCCTTCAAAGCATTACCACAAATTTCCTACTTCTTCAAAGTACTACTACAAGGTGCCAACTCCTTCAAAGAACTACTATAAGGCGCCAACTCCTTTAAATCACTACTAGAAGTCACCTGTTTTTTCAAAGTACTACTATAAGCCCCCATCACTTGTAAAGTACTATAAGTCACCATCTCCCTCAAAGCACTACTACAAGTCACCAACTCCTTCAAAGCACTACTACAAGTCGCTAGCTCCTAAATACTACAACTCACCGCCACCAATAAAATATTACAAGGAACCAGTTTACTACAAATCTCCACCAAATAGAATTGCATAGACTAACCAAATATGACTTAAAAATACATATTTTGAACAAATTAACTTATGTTCTACACTTTTCCTTTAAGCTCTTTCCTTTGGTGAAGTCCAAAATTAGTTATTGTTGAATAATAATTGGCCAAAAATATAAAGGAGGAGGTAATTTGTTGCTTGTGTGTTCAAGTCAAAATTAGAGAGATATCAATAATTAATTCTCAGACATGAATTGCATAAGAATCATGTCAACAAAAAGTTAATACTACACTATATGCAGCACCTGAAGTAAAACAAGAGTAACTATTGAATCTAATAATAGAAGTTTTTGAAACCAAAGATAAAATTATTGTTGGACGTCAAAAGGAATTGCTACATTTTCAATTTCCAAGATAATGATTGCAAATGTGACCTTAAGTTTTGTCCCTCCTATTAGGATAGGAAAATTTGTTTCTCAAGTTGCAATGGGGCTTTGTGGGCTTCATCTAACATTTAATTGTGGAAAAAAATACTATGATTTTGGAAACATATGAACAAAAAGAACTTTATACCAAGAGAACTATAGGATATTCAACGAATATCTTGGGATCATGTGCCCTTTCTCATAATTCTTATTTCTGCAAAATGAGAAGTGATTGGGATAGTGGACACTACCATAAAGGCTAAAATTAGATAAGTACTTAAAAACTTCTATAGAAAGTAATTGGATTAGGTTTCGATAGAAGAGGAACTAATGTCTAGTGCTATTGTACAAAACAAGCTCTTGCATTAAAAATCCTGATATTATAGTAGAGCAAAAATTCACTATTACAAACCGCTAATATAATATTAGAAATCAACCTCACTAATAAAATATTACAAGGCGCCAACTCCTCCAAAGCACTACTACAGGTCACCAATTGCAAAGAAGTATTACAAGTCACCTACTTCTTCAAATCCATCATAATATGAACATAATATCACAGATAGAAAGTAATTGGATAGAGCTTCAAAATGGTAATTATTCATAATCTCACCAGAATACAAGCATACAGTTAGTATATTGAAATAAAGCCTAGAATAGCATAATCTATGCTTGCTGAAATAAATTTTGATGACAAAATTACTTTATCTGCTAGTTGTCAATAGCTAAAGCTTAAACAAAAAATAGTGTGACTTAGTTGGCCGAACGAAGTCATAATGGATCGGAGAACCAGTGTCCTGCTGTAGTGTCAATCTCTAAAGAATTCAATATTTTTTATTAAGAATTACTATATTTGTCGATTTGGGGGTTTGGGAAAAATGAGAGAGAGAAAGGGTCAATTTGGGGGTTTTGGGAAAGTTGCTAGCTAATTAAAAAAGAGGGTAAATATTTTTATGACATTACTTAGAGCTATATTTTTATGGATAGTGGGAGTTAAAACCTCCACAAATTTATAAATTTTAGTGAAAAAGTTTTAACACCAGCATTTCGTATAATATACAGTAGTTAAAATAACCCCCGTAATTAAACCCAATTTTTGTAGTATGTGGTGTCTAAGGATGGGATTATGGTGGATTATTAAGGCTATTCATTATAGGTTCCAGCCTACATCTCTGTCTGAGATTCATAGTTTCATTGAATTGGTCGATTATTAGTGGTATTTCGTCGAGGGTTTTGCTACTATTGCAGCACCGATGACCAGATTAACCCATAAGAGGTTTCTTTCCAGTGGTTTGAGAAGTGTGAGTTGAGATTTTGGAAGCTAAAGGGAAATCTCACTTTAGCTCTTATTTTGGCTTTTTCTATTAAGAGAGGGATTCACTGTATATTGCGATTCTTACGGTGTTGGTTTGGGTTATGTGTTGATGCAGTATGGTCGAGTTATTGCCTATGTGTTTAGTAAGTTGAAGGTTTAAGAGAAAAACTACCCCAATCATGATTTAGATTTAATAACAATAGTTTTTATGCTTAAGATTCGGAGGCATTATTTACATGGTGGTCATTATAAGATCTACATGGATCATAGTAGTATTTAGCATCTTATGACCCAAAGAGAGCATAATTCTAGAAAGATTTGGTGGATGGAGTTGCTTAAGCATTACGACTTCACTATTTTATACCATTCGAGCAAGGCGAACATAGTAGTAGATTCCTTCATGCTAGTGTTGAGGTAAGGCCTAACTTATTTGAGCAGATTCCATATCATCAATTTTAGGATATGACACTTTGCATCATTCATGATCATGTATTGAGTGGCTAGTCCAGGAAGGCTACCATATATTCTGAAGGTATTTTGAGATATGATGGTTACATTTAGGTTTGAAGGGTTGAAGACTTGTTCAATCCAGATTACATAAGGCTCACATCTCTATATATTTTATTCACTTTGGTACAACTAAAATGTATAGTTATTTGAGACAACATTATTGGTGGAGAGGCATGAAAAGAAATGTGACAGACTTTGTAGCTCATTGCGTATGTTGTCAGTAGGTGAAGGTCGAGTATTAGATGCATAGAGACTTGATTCAAATTTCCCATTACCGAGTGGAAATGAGAGTAGATATCCATGGACTTCTTATTGTTTTGCCTCATACCTCCCATTATTTCAATGGAATTTGGGTTATTGTGGATTGGTAGACCAAGTTGGTGCATTTCATTCCATTTAAAAATTCTTTAGTGCCGAGAGGTTAGCATATATCTATGTTCGTGAAATAGTTTGCCAACAAGTAGTGATTATATCTATCATTTCATACTGGGGTATATTATTCAATTCTAGCTTCTAAACAGATTTTAAGGAAGAGTTGGGTCCTTAGGCAGACCTTATCATAGCCTTCCACCAAGATCAACGGACAGTCGAAGCAAACTATTTAGGTTCTTAAGGATATACTTTGAGCCTGTGTTATGGATTTTGAAGGTCAGTGGGAGTAATACTTAGCTTTTCCAGAGTTCACGTATAATAATAATTACCATTCGAGTATTGAGATGGCACTATTCGAGGTGTATATGGTAGGCGATGCCAATCTCCTATTAGATGGTTCAAAATCTCTAAGATAAGACCCTATGGAACTATTACTTCAGGAGTCATTGGATAGAGTCCAAGTGATTTAGGACAGGCTAAGGGCAACTCAGAGTAGGTTGAAGGCTAATGCAGATCATAGATTTATGCCTTGAGGTTTGGAGTTAGAAATTGAGTATTACTTTGAGAATTTACCATGAAAGGTGTGATGTTTGGGAGGAAAGGCAAGATCAGGTCTAGATATATTTGACCATTTGAGATCCTATGCACAGTTGGAGAGGTGGCATAAGTATTAGCCTTACCCCTAGATTTTGTTGTTGTTCATTTGATTTTCCATGTTTTTATGAGGCGATGGTACATTCCCAATGAGTATCATGTGTTTCTATGGGACTCAGTTCATCTAGATAAGAGTTTGACCTTTGTGGAGGAGTCAATGTTAAATTAGCTAAAAATATAAGATGGTTCCACTCTAGAGAGACTCCAGTAGGTAATGATAAGTAGAGACACCACCAGGTAAAGGAGGGTACTTGAGAGATGGAGAATGAGATGTGGGCCCAATATTCTCACCGATTTGGAACTTTAGGTACATCCTAACCTTTCACTTTTGAAGACAAAAGTTCTTCTAGTAGTGGATATTATAATGACCTTCCATGTTATTTTCTTCTTTTCCATATATTTTCACCATTTAGGGATTTCCTATAGCTGCCTAAGTCATTTATGACTTGCAAGAGTTGGCAGTTCAGTTATTGGGCAATTCATTTAGTCATTAGAGCCAAATCCCTGTTTTGAACTCTTCATTGGTAAAAATTAGCTATCAGGAGAAAATTTTAGTTTAATGACCTCTTATGCCAATTTTTCCTGTTCCATCAGCTCAGTAACATTGATTTTAGACTAGAGAGACTGTTGGTTTGGGTCCCACGGCTTCCGAACTCATTTGGGCTATTGGTCAAAAATTAATAAAAATGGCCCTTAGGTGTGGGGCTCACTTTGCATTGAAACGACCTATCATGAAAATTTCAATATGTCATTGAGTTTGAAATGTTGAATTTGATAGGATAACATAGTTTATTTACATTTATAAGAATCCAAATAAATCTTAAGGTATCGGTGGAGACTTGGAATTTTGCAAGTCTCAGCTGGTGCATCCGCTTAAGAATTCCATTGTTCTCTTAAGTAGAGGCCGCTTTAGCAGTCAAGTGGTTACATAAGCGGCTAGGGCCAGCCAACCATGACTGCTTTAGCGATGAATAAATCACTTAGGCATCGTCCCTTAAGAGACGTCCTGACAGATTAAGCAAAGGTCGAACTCCAAGCAGGGATCTCTTAAGCAGTGATTTCTTGAAAGGTAAAGTGCCTACTTAAGCAGCACCAAGAGACCATTAAATCCCCCACTTACCTGATTTTCTCCTTATTTTTCCATAAGGTCAAGATCTTAGAGCCCTAGAGAGTCTGGAAAATTGGGTAAACATTTAACAGGAGATTTCAGGGTGTTTATGAGCTTGGATTACTCATTTCTTCATCAAAATCTTAAAAGTTTCCATTAAATTCATGGTAAATTCTTAATTTATTTCTAAAAACTCTAGATTCTTATGGATTAGATTGTAACATCATTTGAGAATGAAATTTACCCATTCTTGAGAATAAAAGTTCTTGAGCATAGGGAAATGCATTGATGATTTTGAAAGTGCAATTTTGCAAGTGGGCCCTTCATAAGATTTTTATGTGATTTTATACTCAAATCGTATAAATGCAATATGGGTACATTGTTCTAGTATTAATAAGTAGATTATTATTTTGATAGCAATACATCGTGAAGAAGCTTCTCAAAAAAGAAATCATTGATTTAGTGGATTTCACCTGTCTTTCTTCATTGCCCAGGTAGACTAGGTTTACTTTCCTCATAGATTGGAATAAATGTATTATATTGATGATACTGTGCTAGATGTGGGTGAAATTAGATCTTGCAGGTATATTTAGTATGATTTGGATCTTTTAGCCGGTTAAGGAATCGTAAATAAGGCATAATTGACTTGGTTACTTATTCTTTAGGTAGAATTACTACCTTAGGACTAAATTGTGGCTTATTTAATATTTAGAATTCAATTTAGACACCTTATCCTAGTTCGTGGTAGAATTTGTCTTAGAATAGATTTTGAGAATTAGAAATGCCCCCCCCCCCCCGACCCATCTCAGGCTAAGACTGATATTAGCTCCTTATAGATTCTATAGGCGTGTTACATCATCTAAAGTTATATTTTAGTGCTTAATGAGGTTAGGTATATGATGCTTTATTATAGATTAATGCTTGGAAGATGACATTAGTTTCGGTTCAAGATCATCAATTATGGCTTTAAAATCGGTTCAATTTTTGCACTATTCATGATATGAGTTTTGATTCAAGTTTAGAGAATGATGATTTGAGTTTTGATTCAAGTTTTAAAAATGATGATATGAGTTTCAGTTTATGTCCAAAATTGAGAGGTTATTTATGACGGTTATGGAATCGGTTCGAGTCCGGTGTTTACGGTATGGAAGGATCTATGGTTATGATTTTGATATACGGTTAGTATAATTTCGATTATAACTTCTCGTGATTGCACCCTCCAGTCTTATGGGGGCCATATTAGGTTATTTACTTTGTTGCACTTACTGGCTTATGGTTGTTAGTTTTATAGTGGTAGTTATGTTTTCTTTAATGTTTTCATTCCGGTCATTTATTTACAGTATTGAAGTGTTATTTCAAGTTTTCCCTCTTACTTTGACTTAACATTATGTATCTCACAGTTTATTATATTTATATTATGATTCAGCTCCATCAGTCGATGATGCCTACTGAGTACCCGTGGCTTTGGACTCATACTATACTTCTGTACCTTTTTTATGGAGATTTGAGTACTAGTGGTTGCCATTGACACCAAAATTTTTTGTTAGTCAGAGTTCGAAGATAGGGTGATCTCTTGAAGCTGGAGTTGACCTTTTTTCCCTTTTCTATTTTTGCATAGTCTTTATATTTTTGAGACTCATGTATATTTGACTATGATAGTACTCATATTCTTTTAGTTTAGTGGATCAAGTACCGACACTACTAGGTTGTGGGATATTGTTATTTCTCTTATTTATTTTGTGTTTTGTTATTATTCTATGATTTATTCCTTGTAAATCTTTTACTTGCGTATTTCCAGCATTTATATCATTTTCCACCAAATTAATCCATTATTTATAGCTCTGGGATAAGATTTGACTTACATACTGGGGGGATAAAGTAAATGCCATCATGACTCAAAAATAAATTTGTGACAGAAAAAGTATTTCAAGTCAAGGGCCAAGGAAATTCCAACTATACTTATTAAACATGTGGCCCATTTTTGTGATGTGCATAGAATTACTAATGCTATCGATGATGCACCAAATAGTAATCTTGTCACCGATTGTAATAGTTCTCAACTCATGGAATTTTATCAAGGGCAAACCAGTTCAGTGATTATCAGCTCATCATTGATTATTTTAATATCACACCGAATGGTGATTTCCATCACTAATTTTGACAGATTCATAACCTTGGGAAATCTTTTTTGGTAAAGGGCTTCAGTGATTCGCCAATGGGTTCCGCATGTTGATAATGCTCAGAATATATCTCAATATGTATTTGGTTGCTAGCAATATAAATTTTGACCCAACTTGGATTCATGGTCGATTCCACGGGAAAAGAAGGTGATAGGTTAACCTTCCAGTGTTGTAAGTGACTAAGTATTTGCACACAATGATAAAGTAAAACAGTAAAGTAAAAGTGGGGCTTAATATAAAAGGATTTAGTGTTTGGATTGTCAATTTCAACTTTTGGTTTTCAAAACAAATGCTAAAGAATGTAATTGGTAGATAGAAGTACTTGGAGTTTTCCTCTTAAGAGTGATTATATGCTTGGATAAGTGAAAATGTACCTAAAATTCAATTGATAGTTATGAATAGTCTTGGTCTTAGGTATTGGAGGTGACCTTTCAATCTATCACAAATTCAAAAGGGTTTCCTTCAGACACATATATGTACACAATACCAAGCAACTAACGCCCTCAAATTAGTTAGTCTATTTCTAGAACTAGATATTAAGTGAGAAATCCTTAAGTCTTTGTGAACTAAATCTCTCCATCTTTGTCTTCTCTTATCAAAACAACATATTTAAGAAAAAATAGATTTTGGAACCTCAATTATTGATTTCAAACATATAGATTTAGCTAGAATCATAATAGTAAATCAAATATAAATGTAAATAGTTACTACCCACACAATAATCAACAATAAATAATGCATAACCCCAAGCTCGAGAAATTAGCTACTCATAATAAGAGAAAAAGGAAATATATTTATATCCTCATTTTAATCTACTACACAATCCAAATATTTCCAAAGAAAATCCAAATTCACAAGCTAGAAATTATCAATAACTATGATTCCAACTAGGGTTTAAATTACAAACTTTAGCTTCTAGATATGACAAAAGATGGGTTTCTAAGATACTAAAAATGGCCTAAATAGCTTTGGAGAAAATGGGATTCAAAATTATAGAATTGGCACCATAACCAAATTGGCTGAGGAAATGTCCATCAGTGAACACTTCGACGATACACTGAAGTGAACTTGTCAGTGAATTGACTTTAAAATTGACCTCTAAAGTCTAGGGTTTGACATCTATTAATTCTGGTGATGGAACTTGACTTCACCAATTAGTTCAGTGATGCATCGAATCATATCCTTCATCACTATTTTTCAAAATTTGACCTATCCTAGACAATTAGAATTGGTGATGGAATCTTCCTTTTGAAAATACGTAGAAGGGTTTGGTGATGCTCCAATTGTCCTTTGCAATGCTCTTGTGTACTTTTAGCTCCAATCTTCTATTATTTTGCTTCTTTCTTATATTTCAGCCATTTATTGGCCTTAACCCTAAAACTAAACCAAATTAATATTAATACACATTCAAATTAGTATGGAGGATATAATTTCATACCATATTTAGGTCATATGAGTGGAGATTTGCTAACTTATAAAGACCTCAAACTTAAATCTTGCTTATCCTTGAGTAAACCAATGCACACACAACAAAATCATCAATGCCTACAAATGGTACTACTTAGGAACTCGACATATGCATCTATTATGAAAACACTTTGCCCTCTTGGTTTTGAAAATAATGGCACAAGTCTCACCTATCAAACACTTATATTATGAACAATGATCCTCAAATACTGACTAAAAGTTACCATACCTCACACGTGCTCATAGACTCCAACCAAGATCTAAAAGTGTCCAAGTAATGCAATCAAGTGCTCTCACATAAATAAGTCCTTTCCCTCAAGAACAAATTGACATTAAAATAAGGAACTATCAATAAAGAACTACCTAAATCACTCTCACTCCAAAAGATGATCATGTACATAAAAACCACACCATAAGCCTACCCATAAGCTCCACTTCCCCACATATAAGCATGTTATTTTAAATATCACTAAGGTCTTACTTTGGCTTGTAGATTAGGCATCGGGTAAGGTAGGGAAGGTTTATAGTTACTTTACCCCCCTCAAAACATCTAAGGAGGATTTAATCATATTTATTTCCCAAAGCTTACTTCTCAAGTTTTTTGAAGTATCAATTCTCAAATGTTTTCATACTATTTTTACCCTTCTATCTTTTGAACATGCTAACACAATTTTTGATTTTTTTTCATGCTTTTTCTCCTTCACTCCTTTTTTAAATTCATTAGGAATACTAGGATAAATATAAGGGAGGGAAGTGATTGGTCCTCAAGTTCAAAAACTTCCTATTACAAATCTGACTCAAGATCTCCACCACACCTACCTTTGGTTTTTGGACTAAATTAGTTTTGATTTTACCTAAAATATTGAGAAGAGTTAGGTACAAAAGAGGGGACTTTGAAAACTACGTTTGGCTTATAATGAGGTTATCTAAGAAAAAGGGTTCCAAGGCTGGAATAAGGGACAAAACTCATCACTCAACACATAATAGGGTGGATATTTTGGTCAAACTGGAGGTTCACTCTCAATCAATGGACTAAGATCATTTCTCTAATATAGCATACTCTTTGCTTTATAATTAGAGCAATTGGGCAAGTTCTAGGTGGACTCACTAAGCAACATCAAGAAAAATTTTTGCCCACATGTGGCTCTTAATCACATACTCGAAGCACCCATCCTCAATTAATGTACCATATTCATAGCACATATCGAGAGAGGTACTCAAGTAGCTAAAATGCAAGTGTTCATAAATGATAAGCGCCTAACAAGTTAAACCAAACCAGAGAATAATTTTGAAAAGTGGTACATGTTTTGAAAATTGAGGAATGTAATGATTCATCTTTTTAAAAGTTGGTCATATTGACAACTCCCCAAGAGTACTATTGGAGTTAAAGTGTTCTATTATCAACACACTTTCCTATTAAGTATGCATGCTAAAAGAAATTTTACTTGCAACTAATTATGAACTACAAAGCTAAAAATAAAGAGTAAAGAAATAAAAATGAAACATCAGACACCATACACTTTAATATTACAATCCAAATGAAATATAAAAATAATATCCAAATCACAGTCATAACCACACACCAAAATAATATAATATCCAAAATAATGTATCAAAACCAAATATCAAGAGCAAATATTATTGATCCTAATAAAATAAACATCCCAGCTTTTAACTCTAAGATTTGCATTGTCCTTAATGCAATAGGACTAAAATAAAGGGAGGCAAATAAGAGTCTTCTGTCTAGGCTTCAGCGCCTAACTCATCTCCAAGTGTATCCTGTGGCAGAGGTAGATCTGGTATAGTGTCCTCAATCTATATTGCAATAGCGAAACTGGAGGTCCCAACCTATGTCATCTCATGCATCGACCTCTCCAAAGTGACAGCAAGAATAACATCATAAGTCTCCTACACGTCAGTCTGCTCACCAATCTGCAAACAACCTGAGGCTCAACCTGAATACCAATGTTGCCCTGGTTCTCTAAGTAGCACTCAATCTCAACATCATCAGTGTCTTTATATGAAGAACGATCATCCTCGTCCTTCCCCTCCTTCTATGCTATTGGGTCATTTCCATAAACATGTGTTAAGGCTGGTATATCAGATAAAGCACCCCATAAATATGTCAAATCTAGGAAATTAAGCTCATTCATATGCTTTATAAGAAAAGCTAGCTCATCTTGTATCTTCATCACTGACTCAAGTATGACAGACTAGTGAGGGAACTCAAATCATCTAAACTCTTACAAAAATATGCAAGATCTCATAAACACCTCATAACTTAGCATAAACAAGCTCCAAATCTAGTTTCACAGCATAAGTGACCATCTTAGGCATCTCATCCTCCAATCTAAATGACCTCATATTACTTAAATAGGACAGCTAACCTATTTAAATAATATCATCTCGAGTCAGTAAGGCCTTCGATATGCTTGATTTATTAGATAGGAAAGGGCTAGAAGTATTGGGTTGTGGAGGCTGAGTGGATAGATATATAGAGAAAATTTGAGAAGGGGTTAAAAATAATCCAAGAAAGAAGGGGTTATAAATGACCCAGGAGGTGTAGGAATTGTAGTAGTAACAAGAGTGATATTTTTGGCATAAGTATCAAGGGTAACAATGTCAATTATTAGGGTATCATCCACCTAGACTTTGTTCTTCACTTTCAGAACAAGCTCAAGTTTAGTAACGTTAGCTGTAGAGACATGGGGATACTCAAAATACTTTTCTTGTTAAAGTGATCCTTGGAAATCTGGCATAGCTCAGTGATCAAGCATGAGAAATCAATGGAGTTTTTTTTATTATGCCCAGCAAGCAATGTCTGGGACAATAATGGAAGACATATTGAACCTTTCTTTTATAATAATAGTGCTAACAGGCACTTCTCGAGAGTGTATAAGTATTGATTGGTTTTACAAAGGCAAGAGGTTTCTACAAATAAAGCTATCCTAAACTCCTAAATGAATGTCCCCTTTCTCAATTTTAACCTCTGGTGCAAGCAGTAAAGGTGGACTGTAACTTAGCAAAGGGACAAACCAACCCCAAACCTCTTCGACATGACTTCAGTACTTGAGTAGAAAAATAGTGAACCTTAAGGGTTTGGCTCCCAAACACTATGTTTATTATTCTCTCATCACAGCGAATATTAACACCCCTAACCTTAAGAAGAGCTCTTGTTTCCTATGACCCTCTCCATTTTTTAGTCAGCAAAAGCTTCCTATGTGCCTCATTAAATTCCTGCACCTAAATTTTAACATAAGGTTTCAAGGGTGCAATGAATACCTAAAATTTATGGTTCTGCATGATATATAATACCTTTGTATGCTTGCCTTCAAACCTATTCAAACTTATTCTTTGTTCCTTGATTATTGTGCTCTGATTAGACACCTTAAGACGATTAAGGAATCGGTGACTCTTATAACAAAGGGCTTGAAAATTTGGTTCAGTTAGTAGAGGGTCGTTCTACCCTTTTCTTCTTTGATGGAGCACCCTCACGGGTAGGTAATGGTTTATGAAAATGTGTAGTGTTCCCCTCCCCTGAGGAACCAAGTTTTTACCTCCCAAAATTTGAAATATGTTTTGAGATTTCTTCCTCAACTATTGGTGCCTTGTTTTGATGTACCCTCTTTTGTTTATAAACTCTTTTTGCTTAAGCCTTTCCATAGAATTTGACACCCTTTGCAATCCTTGAAAAATGGGGAGGAAAATCGGTTTGCTTTTTAGCCACACGTTTGTTTCTGGTCATATCTACACATAAGAATGGATATAGGCTCAGCCAAAGATATCAAAACAACTTAAAATATTCATAGAAAAGAACCGTTGAACAAATTGATGAATCACCAAATAGTTTGTGATGCACATCAGCTATTGCCAAATCAAACAAAATATGGGAGAAAGGGTAGTAATGAAAAGTCAAAAGTCAGTGATACACGAAAGATTTTGGCAATACTCCTAGAGCATCATCAAACTACTAAAACATTGCCTAAGTGTCACTTAGACTAGCCAACAGACAGTGACAATTAGAGACACAAGGAGTTAATTGGCGATGACCACACAATTCAGTGCATAATCAAAGTACTCGACCCTTTGCCAAATAATCATTGTCTGAAAAGGTCCGTCGCAATTTTCAAGATGCTTTAATGGAGATTTTCAATTCTAATAACCAAGGGTACTCACACTTCCCCAAGTTTCAACATTTAAACCATAAATACAATTTCAAATTCATTCAACTAAACTCAAGCCTTTTGGGTACTTATTTCATCAATAATAACTTGACCCTTCCGGAGAGCTTGTCATAATGGGCATCCCAGGTCCGACCAGGACCGGAAACTACCTCTATTACCTAACCCAACCTTCAGCCTCCTACCCTGAGTTGGATGAATTTTGAGCATATAACAATATACTGTAATAGCTCAGATGAAGACTCTGGCATAGGAGCACAACCGTGACTAGTCAGACCATCCCTTACTAACTGCCCAAACTTAATAAATCATTCCAAAGTCCATAAACCAGACCATAACCAAATAAGTTCCAAAACATAATATAATTAATCCCAAAATAAAATATGATAGAAAAATCAACAATCCTAGTGACTGGTGTCAGCCCTAACGTCAATACCACTACAAAAGCTGACACTAATATCGATCCCACCTATTCCAACCCATAGCAGTACCACAAGCCTCTAATAAAATTTGGTTGGGACATGCCCCCAACCATGGCCAAAACCAATATCCAAATAAAATCAAAGTGTCTAGAAATATTCATAAAATGAAATGAATCCTTTCGAAAGGATGAAAGCTCACCACTTTAGTCCAAACGCCATCCCCGAGCCAATCACTATGTAGGAAGAGTAGAACGATCGGTTCCTGCATAGCGTGGCTATATAGCCGCTAGTAGATGGGTTAGCGGGTGAACACTAGCATGATCTCATGATAAGGATAAAATAATGCCATATATAAAGCCAAGTAAAAACTATCCATATGCACACAACCATATATATATATATATATACACATATATATGACCATGCTGGTAAAGGGGACCAGGTTTAGCATGCATTTCAAACCTTTACCTGGGTTGTGTAGCTTTGCCATCCTAAACCACCCACGGGTTATATGGGTTCAGCTCCCTCTGGTGAAAGGGCTTCAGTGCATGTAGCCGCACAACCAGGGAAAAAACATGGGATGACTAGTACATCCCCCAAAATATAGTGTGACATCATGCACACGATCATTAAGACCAATCTCATATTGGCAAATATGAGTTTCTAGTTTTGGTCCCCCGGGACCTCTACCTTCCACGGCTTTGCTACACAACCCTCCATTATTGCCCAATTATAACCATTACCAAAAACCAACCAATACATTTATCATTTATTAACCAAGGCCATTTAGTGGTGGTATCATCATACCGACCATACTTACAAGTACTATCCATAGCCAACCACATATAGGTTTAAGGGGACTTCCAAGTGCCCTTTCATTTACCATATTAAATAACTTGGGGGATTCCATGTACCCCACAAGCATAACCATTTATCCATTTAACTTTCCAAGCCATTTAAACCATACATTATTCGTTTACCAAGTTTTAAAACAAGCAAGAGTTCCATTAAAAATACTCAATGCAATGAAAACATTATTATAGGCATTTTGTCAAACACATTGAGGTCATAATAATAACTAAAACTAATTTCAATTACCACTAAACCATTCTCATGCAATCCAGTTATCCAAAACTACTATTAATGCACATAAGCATAATTAAAATCATGGAAAACCATAACCAACCATTTAATATCTAAAACACCAATTCATATTTGAAACCAAAATCATACAATCCATGAAGTCATGAAAACATTCATAAAAACAATGTTTCTAGATAGAATTAACAATGAGGGAAGAGAACATGCCTTAAACAAGATAATGATGGAAAGTGATCACCAAGACAAGACCCAAATTAATCCTCTGGTTGAAACACTAGCTTCCCTTATCCAAAAGCTTTTGAGAGAATTATAGAGTGTTTTAAAAGAGTTTATAAGTGTTAATAAATGGAATAATAGGGTAAATAACCTCCCAAGTAGGTTAGAAATTGTGGGACCTTATTAGGATAAGTATAGAAATGGATAGAATACCCCTACTTAAGTTGCACAAAACCCATCCCACGGGTACGACTGACCCTTATGAGTCGTACCCTCCAATACAATTGGTACCCTCCACTCATATCCTAGCCTAAACTTTTGGATCAAAAATTGTCCAACACAAGACTCATCTAATCAAGTCATATTCAAAGTATATGATTCGTACCCTTTATCCGTACCCCTACCAGATTAAACCCAAGAAAGATTTAGACATTGTCCTTTATATGAGTCCATGGTACGACTCGTACCATGGCTTACGGCTTATGGTGAGTCACTCGTACTCAGATCCAACCTAAGTAACTAAGTATAAGATTAAGTTAAGGAACCAAATGATCCATAATCACAAATATGACTCAAATCCCAAAGTTGTATCCATTCCAGTAATCAAAATCCATCCTACTAACCAACACTGGTTAGCTTACAACAACACCATACCATTTATACCCTATCATATGACTCGTACCCATGAGTCATATTGGGTACAGAGACTAGAATTTTAGGAAATTTTATAAGGGTCAAAACCTAGTGTGTTATAAATAAATGATCTACAATACAAGCATGAACAAAATTAAGCATTTAATACTAATTTTCAATGATTAAACTTTAATTTACCAAAATACCTCAAATAAAATCTATGAATTTGAACAAAAATTAATCTATATAAATAAACTCAAACGAGAACGAATTCAATGAAGCAACACCAATATAAACAATCCTAAACATCACGCATCAACAACTAATCATGGGCAATATTTACAATTAATAATTTTAAATTAAAATTTATTCTAACCTTCAAAATTTAAGGAGAAATTAATAAGGAAATGAGAGAGATGGTTGTGGCATGCAACTCCGATGGCAGTGTTAGTTCACGTTGATGCTTGTATGTGAGTGTGCTTATGTATATATTGATTAGAGAGAGTGAAAGAAAGGAGAAAAAGGAAAATAAAAAAAGTTTGAATAATACCAAAGATCAAAAGAGAATAAAAAGGCTAGGGTCAAAGAAGTCAAACTGCAATTTCTCTTAAATATGCAACCCTTTTTGGCAATGCAAAATCTATTGCTAAACCCATTAGAGATATGTCCATTTGTAGAGTTATCGCTAATCTTAATAGTTTAAAGACGTTAGGATTTCCTAAATGCGAGCTACTTAAATAAAGGTTGGCCCTTCGCCAAAGTGTTTGTTGACAAGCAAATGGTAACTTACCATTGTTGATTGTGAAAGTTCATTTAAGTTGGTATATTTCTTTTAGATAAGGATTTTGGAGATTCGCCAAAGGGATCGACACATTTCCAAAGCCTTTTCCATGGAGCTTTGTGCATGATCTCCAAGCTTTTTTTTCTTCAACTTGTGTTTTAACACGTTTCCCACATTAAACTCTAATCATATGACTACATAAATCAACACACATTATTTAAAACAAAAATAAACTTGGCTTGTCTCCCCAGAAGCGCCTTAGTTATCTTTGTGACACAATGTTATTCTTCATCAATCATACATCATCGAGTCAGAGCACCTCTAAGAAGTCTATTTCTAGTGACATATCATGACAATGCTTAACTCGTTGTCCATTCATCAAAAACCAAGATTCCATGTCATTCTCTAATTCTATAGCTCTAGTAGGAAAATATTAAACCACTTTGAAGGGGCTCAACCCTCTTGTTTTGAGCTTACCTGGAAACAACTTGTACCTTGAGTTCAACACTAAGACATCATCGCCACTCTTGAACTCCCGTTATAGAATTTTTACAACATACTATCTCTTCATAAAATCCTCATAGAGAGTGAAACTCTCATAAACCCTCAACTGGAATTCATCGATCTCTTGAAGTTATTATACTCTTGATTTTGAGACATCCTCCCAATTCATATTCAACTTGCATAAGGCACACAATGCCTTATGTTATAGTTCAATGGAAAGGTGACAAGCCTTGCCAAACACCAACTGATACGGTGACAAGAAAATGGAAGTTTTAAACACAATTCTATAGGCCTATAAAGAATATCAAGTTTTTGGTCGCAATCTGTTCTACTAGAATTCACAGTTTTTGCCAAAATACTTCTTATCTCCCAGTTGGACACTTATGCTATCTCATTATCTTGAGGATGGTATGGAAAATTTGCCTTATTCTTCACTCCAAATTTATCAAGCAAAGAACCAAATGATCAATTACAAAAATGAGAACCCCCATTACTTAGAATAGCATAGGGTGTCCTAAACTCGGTGAAAATGTATCTCTTTAAGAATTGAGTAACACTCTTAGCTTCTTTATTTTGCACTGCACGACCTTGAACCATTTAGAAACATAATTAACCACTACAAAGATGTAGTAGTTTCCTTACAAGCTCACAAAGGATCCAATGATGTCTAGCTCCCATACATCAAATAACTCCACACCTGTACTCGGGCAAAGGCATTTCGTGCCTTCTTGAGATTCCTTCTTTTCTTTGGCATAGCTAATATGCCCAAGCTAACTCATGGATATAACAATATGAAGTTAGCCAGTAAAATTCATCTTGGAGAACCTTTGCAGTTGTTTGCACGCCACCATGATGACCACCAATCGCTGAAGAATGGCATGCCTCAAGAATAGGCCTCACTTCTTTCTCCATAACACAATGGTGTATCACTCCGTCTGCACACTCACAACATAATTCATAAAGTCAGCATACCATGTAGCATACTTTCCTTGAGAGCCATGATTAGCTCATCGAGAAACATGTCATCAATCTCAATTTCACCTTGATAAGAGAAAAATATCATTTATAAACTAAGTTGTTATTTAAATCTTAATACAAATATTTTTATTTTTATTTTGCTGAAAATGCTATAATTTAATAAGAAACCATCAATAAAGGTGATATATGGCAAAAGAAATTTTAGTACTTATTTACAAGAGGATCAACACAAATAAAGATATTACAGAAGTACAAAACAGAGGAACAAAAATTTGTTGCAAACATGGAAAAGAGTTGATTAAGTTTCTCCGTGCATGGGACCCTCAAGCTAAAACAAGTAAAAGAAAAAACTAAGAAGAGATGAAAGAAAGATGCAAAAAATATTGAAAACAAACGTGGAAAGTTGTAGTTAGCGTGGGATCCATTAATTGAAACAAAAGAAAAAGAGGAAAAGGAGAAGAAGAAAGTTGGTTGGAGAATTGAAGTGTTGGGAGTCTCAGATGCAATTTGCTATGTAAAATAATAACAAGCAAATCAAATTAAAACAGTAATGGTACATGTCAAATCTTTAATGACATCATTCTCATTTTATCCATAGTGGGTCTCACTTATTAAGAAAAATTAACAAAAAAGTAAACATTAAAATAACTTTAAAAGAGGCAATTTTGTAAACTTTACAAAGTCATCACTTATTTCTTAAACTCCGTGCCCGGTCAAATGATGACACATAAAATAGAACGGAGGTAGTATTAACATATTACAAATTTTGTAATCGAGAGAGACAGAAGAAGTAATATCATTAATTAAAGTATTGCTAGATTGTTAATATTTATGTAATGTTATCTATCTGTTTTAATTTATAATTAATCATATACTTATTTGTAATCGAGAAAAGCGAATAGTGTAATAACTATTTACAACAAGGTAATCGAAAGGGACTTACTAAACAAGATCATGTTTTATTTCAAATATATATTTTTGGTTCTTTAATATTACTATTTCAACGATTAAATGTATAATCAAGAGGAGTACATTTAATTACTCAACTTCAGTAGTTATATATAAATATAATCGTGAGAAGTATTTATACATTTGTGAGAAATATAAATTGAGAAATAAAAAATTTACTTTATATAGAACTATTGAGTGATGTCAGGATCCCATCACTCTTCTAATATATTGTGAAAAAAAAAAGTATTTTCTCTATTTACAAGTTATTAATTAGTTAATTCACCACTCAACTCTTTCTGATTTTCTGAAACAATAATTAAATGTAGAAACGTTTGTAGAATAGATAAACCAATCTCTGTGGGTTCGAAATCTTAATATACTATGATTTGATAGAGTGAGAGTTAAAAATATAAATATACGTCAGTGACTCTTTAAATTTTTCACACCGTTGTTGCGGATTGACAAAATCTATTATAGATTAATTGTTTTACTACTAAGTTGATTTTTTTTTATTTTTTGTCTAATTATCTTAATTTTAAAGTGAAATTTCTTAAAATATATGACCCATGCCTCTTCAAGAGAACTAATTACATACAATCCCAAAATTGAAAAAATTCTACTATTATTACAAAGAGAACAGGCCTCTCAATTTCAAATTTCTTCACAAAAAGAAATGGAGAATGAGTTTAATAGTAATAATAATGCAGTTTCACCACATCAGGTGGAAGAATAGTTTGTAAAGGTAGTAACACAATGTGATATAATACATAGAGAATATGCAAGACTATATCACTTTGAAGGTGAATCAAGTATGAGAAGGCTACCAATAATAGAAAATAACTTTGAAATCCACACATACTTGATTTAGACTATTCAGAATTCTTATCAGTTTACTGATGACGCAAGTAAAGATCCTCATACCCATCTAATTGACTTTTCTTGAATTAGTCAAGGCCTGTAAGTACAATCGAGTCACAATAGATGCTATCAGGTTATGACTATTTTCTTTTTCACTAAAAGGATAAATCAAGACATGATTACGACCTTTACCAAGAGGTTCCATAACTACATAGGATCAAATGACTCAAAAATTTCTTAACGGGTATTTTTCACTTGCAAAAATAATTAAATGTATCAAGAAACAAACAATTTTACACAAACAGATAGTGAATCTATATATCAAACATGAGAAAGACTTAGAGCAATATTAAGAAAATGTCCACACTAAAAAATTTCATATCCCGACATTTTATATATTTTTATGATGGTATTAAACACTCTTCTAGAAATGAAATTGATGCAATGTCGGAATGATCTATAATGAGCAAAACTACAACAAAAGACATACAATTACACAATGAAAATTTAATAAATATAGTTCGATGTCCATTTGATAGAATATTATCAAGAAAGAAACAAGATTTAATCAAGCTAAAGCTTTAAATTCATTAACACAACAATTGCAGCTCTTAAATAGAATTTGAAGATTTTTAGGTAAACTCTTAGTCACCACTTCAACTTAAAAATTATGATGTTTGTGGAGATAATCACCCTAATCACGAGTGTCAAGATTCAGTAAAAAATGAGGAACCTATAAATATTGTATGTTATAAAAATAATTATTCATTTGGTAATTTCATTGCACAAAAACATCTAAGATATCAATAGAGTATTCTGAATGGTGCTGAAAATCCTCAATGATTTTTTAATCAAAAGCAGCAGGCATAGGGACCACCTGATTATTAAAATCAAATAAAAGGGGAGCAAAATTTTCAACAATATCTACAACCCCAAAGAGATCACAAAGGAAGCTTTGAGAACATGATTTAAAAATTTATTAACGCTACTGATAAGAAAGTTGAAAGCTGAAATTGAGCCACCAAAAGCTTTGAAATTTAGGTAAGTCAATTAGCAACTCTTATGTCTAGTAAAATTCAAAATTCTCTACCAAGCAACACCAAAAAAAAAAATTAAAGAAATACCCCAAAGCCATTTCTTTAGGCTCAATGATGATCTTGATGATTCATATGCAGGTAAACAAGAAAAATCACAAAATATGAAATAAGTAAATGAAGGGGAGAATAAAAATAACTTTGAAATTTCAAAAGAACAAAAATATAAAAAGAAAAAGGTGCAAGAAAATGTATTGATGACAAAATCTCATTTTGCACCTCTTCATTTTCCCTGAAAGATGAAAAGAGAAAAACTGAACAAATAGTTCTTAAAGTTTCTTCAAATTGTAAAACAACTTTACATTAACATACCTTTCATTGGTACTTTGACGCAAATGTCTTTTTATGCTAAATTTCTTAAAGATATTTTATCAATTAAAAGAAAATTGAAAGAAGTTTCTATAATTAAGCTTATAGAAAAGTGTAGTGTTATAATTAAGATACGCTTTCAAATAATCTTTGTGATCAAGGAAGTTTTACAATTCCTTGTATCTTGAGAGGTGTTCTTTTTGAAAAGGCATTATATGATTCCGGTGCTTCAATAAATCTAATGTATTTTTCTATTTTTAGAAAATTAGAATTTGATCAAATAAAAAAACACCGGTGTATCTCTTCAATTAGCTGATCAAAGTACTAAAAAAGCAAAAGAAATAATTGAAGTTATTCTCATAAGAGTTGATAAATTTATCCTTTTTTTATATTTTATAATACTTGAAATGAAAGAGCACACTGAGGCACCATTAATTTTAGGTATACGATTTCTTGCAACTAGATGAGTAGTCATAAATGTCAATCTAAGACAATTGATACTACGAGTTGATGAGAAAGAGTAATTTTTTATATGCATGAAATAATAAAATTTCCTCAGGATGAAGTTATCTTTATTTTTTCAAAGTAATTTACTAAATAACCTTGTAGATGAATATGAAGATGATAATTTTACTATAGATTCACTCAAAAAATGTTTGGCTGAGTCAGGTACCATATGTAATGATGAGCTCATAACAATAGAAGAAGTTAGAACAACGATTTTTTCCTTCAGAAATTAGGAAGTTTCACAGGAAGAAGTTCAATAAAAAATTGAACTAAAGAATCTTCCTCCTCATTTGAAATATGTTTTTCTTGAATTCAAGTTATTTCTAGTGATTATTTCATCTTCTTTGACTATAGAAAAAAAAACAGATTGATTGCAGTGTGAAAAATACAAAAGATCCTTAGGGTGGACTATAACTGACATCAAGGAAATAAGTCCAGCTATTTGCTTGCATAGAATCCCTATAGAGGATAATTCAAAGTCAAGGATACAACCCTAAAGGAGATAGAATCCAAAAATACAAGAAGTTTTCAAATATAAAGTGATAAAACTTTTAGCAGCAGGTATTATTTATTCAATATCTAATAGTCCTTGGGTAAGTCTTGTGTAGGTGGTACCAAAGAAAGGACGTATAATAGTAATAAAAATAAAAATAATAAAACCATACCTATTAGAACTGTCACGAGATGGAGAGTTTGTATCAATTATAGATGACTTAATGATACCATAAGAAAAGACCATTTTCCCTTACCTTTTATTGATCAAATGCTTGAAAGAGTTGTATGTCATAATTTTTATTATTTTCTTAGTGGATATTCTGGATATAAATATCAGGATAAAACTACTTTCTCATGTCTATAAGGTATATATGCTTATCGAAGAATGCCATTTTGACTATGCTACACTTCAGCTACATTTCAACATTGCATATTGGTTATTTTCTCAGATATGATTAAAATATTTCTTGAAATTTTCATAGACGATTTCACAATTTTTGAAAAATTATTTGAAGATTGTCTCTATTATTTAGCATTAGTGCTTAAAATATGTGAAGAGACAAATCTAATTCTTAATTAAGAAAAATGTGGTTTTATTATAACAAAGAAAATTAATTTAGGACATAAAATTACTACTAAAGAAATAGAAGTCGATAAGGCAAAAATTAATCTTATAACAGGATTTTCCCTCCTAATACTATTAAAGGAATTAGAAATTTCTTATGTTATGAAGTTTTTTATAGATGATTTATAAAATATTTTTCAAAAATTTCATAATCATTAACTAATCTACTAATGAAAGATGTGAAATTTGAAAGAACAATTATCTAATGCTCTAATAATTGTTTCTCTTGATTGGAATCAACATTTTAAAATTATGTGTGATTCAAGTGATACAATAGTTGGAGAAATATTGGGAAAGAAAGAGATAATACCTTTATACCTATTTACTGCATCAGCAGAACCCTCAATAAAACTTAAAAAAATTATGCTACAATAGATAGAATTAATGCCAATAGTATTTGGTTTGATAAAATGCATTTGTATCTAATAGGAATTAAGGTTATATTATTTACTGATCATGTAAACTTTAAGTACCTCTTAAAAAAGAAATGCTTGACCTAGATTGCTGTAAGACCCCTTAAAATTTCAACAATTTTATTTTTGACCCTTTCACATTCGTAATGCCAATTTTTTACTTGAATTATGATAAAGATGTTAAAGGGATAATTTAAGAAATTTTTGAAAATTTTAGAAGGGGTTTGGATCATTTTGGGACCCTGAGGCAGTGAGGGGCCACGATATTGGAGTGCCATGGAGGTTAGCCTCTACAATATTGGCGTGGAATGGAGGCTACCCTCCACGATAATGGTATGGCATACTGATATTTTAAGTTTTCCAAGTTTTGTTTGATTTACTTGGGTGAGGATTTTTTGGTCTTTTTACCCCTTGTACGACCTTTAAGCATAAAATAACCTAATTCCTTTTAGTTTTCAAAGATCAAATTATTTTCTTTCTCTCTCAAACTCAAAACCCAAGAACATTCAAGGGTTTTACAGTGAATTCATCATTCGGGCTCCAAACTTTGAATTTTTTTCAGTTCCTTAAGTATTTCAGGCATGTATCTCATTCCCTAACTTTAATTTTATATAGTGACATTTATTTACTCATTATTCATATAGTTTAAATTGATAGTTTAACTTTGGGTTGAGGGGTTTTGATTGGTGTTACTTGAATTACTTTTTTCATATTTTAAATTGATGAATTATGTTTTAAATTTATGATTTTTGGACTGAATGAGTGCATTGTTATGGGGATTGACATGGGGAATATGGGTTTTCCTAAATTGATAATTTTTTGACTTGGTAATGGCATCAAATCCAACCCACTTTATGAATTTAGTTTTTGAAACATGTATAATTTCATAATTCAACTTATTTATGTATCCATAGTATTGTATTAATGGATAATTGGTTAAAAAGGATTTGAAAGACCCTTAGTGACCATGGTTTGAATTTTAAAATAAAACTTGGCAGTCTAATGGTTATATGGATTGATTTGTCATGATTATATAAGCTTCCAACCATAATTGGTATCACGATATCAAGTGGTAAATCTCTTAATATAAGACTCCTGGGTTAATGGTTGAGATTATGTGCAAACTATTTTTACTTGGGATTTAGGGAAATTGTGTAGCTCAACCTGAAGGTGTAGTCTTGGGGAGACTAATAATAAAAACCATGTTTGTCGGTGTGGAGGTCTATATGATCGTGTTCATAATGCACACATTATATTTGGAATGGCTAGAGCCTTGGTGTCTTTAGCCCTTCCTTCAGATTCCTTGTTACGTACGGCTAACACGTACTGGGGCTCTTTCATCCATTTATCATGTGGGTGCCTTTAGGACAGAGCAAGCTACACAGTTTAGGTTAATGGTGTAAACTCTAATGTTTATGAACCATGTACCTATCCCGGCATGTTATATATATGTATATATGATTGTTGTGCATATGGTTTTGACTAGTTTATGGAATTGGCATTATTTTATTATTTTTCCTAAATTACATGCCAATGCTTGTCCCACTAACCATCCCTGGATGCAACATCATTTCATAATGTAGGGCCAAAGGGTGTTCTGTTACTCTTGTGCTACGTTAGATGGTTCAATACATTTGTTGAGTTGCTGTGAAGTGGTGAGCCTTCCGTTTTTAGAAGGACTGGTCATTTTATTTATTTTCTTTATGTCAGTATTTCTCTTGGATTTTATTTTGGTCATGGTTAGGGACATGTCTCAACCTATTTGACATTTCTAGTTTTAGAGGCTTTTATGGACAAGTGTAGGTTGGATGTGGTTTTGATTCATAAAGTTCACATTTGATTATCTATCCTTTTTATTACTATTTGGTTAGCTTCTGTTGTATTTTTTTATCGTGTTCTGAATGTTAGGCTAAGGGGGTGGTCTCTAGCTCACGGTGGGCTTGAGATACCCATTATGACTATGCCCTGGTTAGGATTGTGACAATTGATGAGATGGATACTTATTTTTCAATAAATTGATATTGAAATTAAAGATAGAAAAGGGTAAAAAATTCAAGTAGTTGATCATCTGTCATGTTTGGAAAATCCTCCTATTGAAACATTAGATATCAAAGAGGAATTTGTCAATGAGCACATACAATCACATCAAATATAAAACAACCACCTTATTTTGCCGATACTGTCAATTATTAAGTTAGAGGGTGGATCCTAAAAGATTTTTCTTATGAACGATTAAAAAACATAAAAAGGAAATAAGATACCATTTTTGGGATGGAAGACCCTTATTTAAATTTTATGCAGATAGCATGATAGAGCGATGTGTGCCGGAAATTAAAATACATTCTAAGTCACTGTCATGATAGAGCTATGAAAGTTCATTATGGAGGAAGAAAGACAGTGGCCAAAGTGCTAGAATATGATTTTTTTCTGGTCCTCTTAATTTAAAGATGCACGATAATATATTGCTTTTTGTGAAAACTATTAAAAGAGTGATAGTTTCTCTAAAAGGTATAAGATATCTCTTAACTCTATTCTTGTGTGTGAAATATTTGATGTTTGGGACATTGATTTCATGGGTCTTTTTTTCGGTCTAACGATTGTGAATATATTTTAGTTGTAGTAACCTATGATTCAAAATAATGGGGCAAGTGAACAAAATGATGCTCGTGTTTTTTGTGTATTTCTTAAAAAAAATATATTTTTTAGATTTGAAACTCTACGAGTTATCATGAGTGACCAGAGAACTCATTTTGTAAAAGAATAATTTTCTAGTTTGTTATCACGATAAGAAATAACTCACAAAGTAGGAATTTCATATCATGTTCAAACAAGAGGACAAGTAGAAGTACCCAATAGAGAATTGAAAAGAGTTTTAGAAAAAACTATTGGTTCTTCTTGAAAAGATTGGTCTTTAAAACTAGATAAGCTTTATGGGCATGCAGAACTGCTTTTTAAACACCTATAAGCGCATCTCCGTTCAGACTCGTATTTGAAATATCTTGTCATATACCTGTGGAATTAGAACATAAAGCATATTGGGATATAAAATTGTTAAATCTAAATTTACTTGATGCAGGTAAGAATCTTTTGTTACAACTCGATGAGTTGGAGAAATTCCGACATGAAGCATATGAAAATGCTAAGTTGTACAAAGGAAAGTCGAAATATGGCATAATAATTTAATCCTCTATAAGGAATTTAAAATCTAAGACCATGTTCTATTATACAATAACTGGTTGAGACTATTTTGAAAAAAATATTTGCATTGGACAGGACTTTAGAGAAAATTGAAGGAAACGTGTCTTTTAAGTTTTAAATGAAGGATTGGTGACATTAACCAACTTAAAGGGTCAAACATAATTATGAAACTTGATTAAGCTAATTATGGACTTGATTAATATTTTTAAAACTTTCTAATCTTTTTAAAAATACAAATCAACCCATACCCCTCTCCTCTCCAAATCATCGACCGTCTCTTGCCTCTCTCTCAACAGCTTCTCTCAACTCTCTCCCAACCAATAGTTCTGCAAAATTTCTCCCTTCAATCTCTGGCGACTTTAACTTCCGGCGATAAATATTTGGGCGAGTTTCTTTTCGACTTTCAACCATCAATCAACCTAAAGACTTATCTGGCGATAATAACTTTGATTTATTCATCGTCATTTCTTCTTTCACAGACAGAGGAACTTGAGCTAACTTCTCTTCTACTATTAGTTAACAATTTCAATATTTCTTGCTTAAATTTGAAATATGGACTGAATAAAACCCTATTTTCTGGCATTTCTTTTCTACTCTTTCCGATGTGAAATATAATTTTTTGTTGTTATTGTAGTTCTTATTTTCGAACTGTCGATTTAATTTGTTGGTGATTTTTGGTCACCATTAATGTTCTTAGTACGTGGGTTGTGTTGGTGTTTCTAGGTTGATTTGTTGTTTTTCTTGGTAAAAATGGTGTTGTAATAGATTAACCATCTGATACAATAAATTAACCATATAATGTAATAAATTAACCATCTAATGCAACAAATTAATCATCTAATGCACCAAATTAACCCTTTGATGCAACAGATTTACCATCTAATTCAATAGATGAAACATTTGATGTAACAGATTAAAAATCTAATGCAACAGATGAACAGAACAGATCATTCATCTATTGCGATAGACGACTCTTCTATTTGGAAGAAATCTAAACAATATTGATCCAATAGATAACTTATTTGGTAACAGATGAGTGATCTATTTTAATAGATGTGTGTCCTATTTTTATTATTTTCAACCGCTGCAATAGATTGGTTATATGTTGTAACAGATATACTACCTAGTGCAATAGATGAGTGATGTATTTTTATTTTTTCCAACGGATTACTCATCCGTTGCAATAGGTTAGTTATATGATGCAACAGATATCCTACCTGGTGCAATAGATGAGTGATCTATTTTTATTACTTCCAACGGATTACTCATCCGCTACAACAAGTTGGTTATATGCTATAATAGATATCCTACCTGGTGCAGCAGATAAGTGATCTGTTATAATTATTTCCAACGAATTACTCATCCGCTATAACAGTTGGTTATATGCTGCAATAGATAACCTTCCTGGTACAACAGATGAGTGATCTATTTTTATTGGTTCCAATGGATTATAATTCATTGCAATAGGTTGGTTATATGTTGCAGCAGATAACCTTCCTGGTGTTACAGATGAGTGGTCTATTTTTATTATTTCTAACGGATTATCATCCATTGCAATAGGTTGGTTATATGTTGCAATAGATAACATACCTGGTGCAACAAATAAGTGATTTGTTTTTATTGTTTCCAATGGTTTACTCATCCGTTCCAATAGGTCAACTATTTATTACAACAGATAACAAACCAGGTGCAACAGATGTGTGGTTTGTTAGAACTGTTATTTTACTATTTTGCATGTTAGATTTATCGTTATCCTTCTTTAATGATGCATTAATCAACTATAATATATTTTATGTTCCTGTTAATTTAAGATAATATGTATCCCAAATGAAAAGAAATCAAATCAAGTCCAAGTAAAGGAACAAGTAAAGCAGCTAGGCTACATCCACCACTCTATGAGCTTGCTTTACAAGTTTTATCTCAATCAAGAGTAGAATATAATGAACATGAGGAAGAGGAATGTTTCAAAAGAGATGATCCAAATGCTAATAGCCCTTCCACCAAAAACTTGGTCAAAACCTTCAGCATTGATCGTTATCCTATGAGAATGAAGTGCGATGATGCCATAAATTTAATGGGTGATTTCGTGGTTAAGTTAGGCATGGGAAAATCTTTCGATGCCTTCAGAAAAATACTTTGAAAATAAAAATTGAATTCTTATTTTAGGGACAGTTGCTTTGGCTATATCTTGATTTGTCGGAGGACAACAATGCTCGTTTCCAAATAAAAATAGTGTATGATATTCTCAAGCGTAGGTTTATGTATGAAAACAAAAATAAGATGGATGAGGTGTGGATTAATTATTGTGGCATGCCTGTTTGTTTTAGTTGGAAGGAGTTTGTCATAGTTACTGGACTAAAATATTATCCTCCTCCTCCTTCTCAAGTTATACCTACTCTAACCTAAAAAAAGCACCCCGCACACCCTAAAAAGGCAAAAAAAAGTTGAGTGACCGTGATGACCTGGTGTCTATTGTTGGTCCAAGCTTCAAAAACAAAAATTTTATAGAAGCGCTGAAAGGTAAAAGACTTCCAAAAAAGAACAAGAAATCACTGTGCTTGGTTTGGTTTGTACATAATATTCTTTGGGCAAGAGACATTAACAACAACATAAGCCTCGATTTAATAAATCTCTCCGAGGATCTTGCTGCATTTAACAGCTATCCTTGGGGTTATGAAAACTTTAAAATGACTGTAAAATATCTGTTAACTCCATTAACTCCAAAGACTGTCAACTTATATGTCTTTCTATGGGATTTCATGGTAAATATTTCTTTTATTATGATATGATTTATTTATTTTTATTCAATAATGCCTTTGATTTATTGATGTTATGTTATAGGCTTGGAAATTTAAAGTCATTCCTTATTTGAGACAACAAGTGAACTACCAGGAAGAAGTTTCCTATCCAAGAATCCTGAGATGATTGTTGGTCAAACTGATAAAAATGCAAAATTTATTGATCTTTTCAATCCCTCAAAGTATGCGGTAAGTCTAATTCTAATCAAGTTTTTGTTTTAATTAATGATTATTTTAAATGATTTCATCATCATTCTGATATATGTATTGATTTATTTTAGATTGTCCATCCGTGGCTTGTTCCGACAGATCGAGAGTTGAAGATATCATTTTTTCTTACTTTATTATCTGTGCAAACTTTATCGGACCCTAAGTTGATTGAAAGAATAAAAATAGAATTCTTTGGAGTAGAAACCATCACAAGAAAAATAATTTTAGAGGGTGGGCTTGTTGTTGTTGATGATGGTAGTGGTAGTGGTAGTGGTAGTGGTGCTACTGTTGGGGCTAATGATGCCCCTCTTATAGTTTTTGAAACAACAAGCCATTATGATTATGATTATGATCATACTGGTTATACAGATTTTTCTACTTCTAGCATATGTTCTGCATGCAAATGTCAAGACTTCAAGATGAAACATGATAGACTGATTAATGCTATTAATGCACTAACTGCTTCTGTAAAGAAAATAACATCTAAGAGGGGTGTCATTCCATCAAAGAGTATTTCATATCCATACACTCCACTAGAGATCAAAGTGGCTAAGAGGAGAAGGAAAGATATTTCCAGGACATCATCAAGCATCGTAAAATGTAAAATTACAATGCCTCTATCTTTGTCTTGCACCACTGTTCAATGTATAAGGGCCACAAAAGAGCAGCATAAGCCGAAGAAGGTGAATGTATATCATAGTTTCCAACAAACAAATAGCCACATATCTGTTTCAACATATGACACATCTACTGAAAATTATCAAACAGATATATATATCTATTAAAAATTTTGTCTAATCTGTTCCATCAGATGAGTTATCTGTTGTAACATATATCTGTTTGTTTCAGCAAATCAAATAGTTTTTCATAATGTTTTAATTTGTACCAACAGATGAGACTTATGTTGCAACAAATGGGTTATCTACTCAAAATTATCGTGCCGCGCTGTTTTACCTATTTGAATTTTTCCTAATAGATCATCCATCTGTAATTAGCATTGATAATTCTGGCTTTCTAGGTAGATGTCATAGTAGAAGCTACTATTAAAGAGCATAATATCATAATTGATAATCCATCAACTTCTTCCAAAGAAGAAGAAAAAGTAGAGCCTGTTAGTTCAGGAGAACGGAAGAATTACCTATTTGAAAGGTTCAACATCTCAGATGAGACTCCAAAAACCTAACAAAGTTGATCAACGACTATTCAGAATGGATTGCCGATGGGCTGTTAAAGCATCATGCCGATAGGTACATAAATCAATTTTAAAGATATTGATTTATACAATTCTTGTTGTAAAAATATGACATTAACACATATAAATCATCATGTAGAAAATAAAATGACGAACACTACAAAGTGAACAAATCGAGTCTTGGTTTTGATATGTTCGACTTTGTTGTTGCACATCTCGGAATGAAAAATTGGTTATATTTTATGTTACAGCCCTAAACTTTCTGGAATGATGAGGTTTACATACCATACATATTACTATTAATTAATACTCTATTTAATTGCATCTATGTATAAAATTTTTGGTCAGATAATCTGAAATGTTTAATAATATGTGCAGCACATCAATGTCATTTTTTACTACCTTCGAAAGAAGGTCAAGTTGCAAACACGAGAACAATACAGATACATGATAGGCAATTGTTTGTATAAAGTTTACATCAATAATTCCTATGATGGTAGTCAACAACAGTCGAAAGTTTTCTGAAATGAGGAATACTTAATCAACATCGTCAAAGGTTTTAGCATTCCAGCTAGCTTACCTTGGCATTTGGTCGATGAAGTGTACATCCCAATCAATTGTGGTGATGAATTCCATTGAGTGTTGGCTGTTGTTGTTCTAAAAGAGAGGCGCATTCGAGTTTATGACTTAATTTTGCAAAGAAGACATTTTGGAACATCGTCTGATATATAAAAGTTGGCCAAAATATTGCCTACTTACCTTGATATGAGTGGATTTTTGGACCAAAAGGTTCGTACTGATTGGTCGACGATTGAAGCATACCGGGATAAAATGGGTAATCCATTTGATGTAGAATATATTGAAGGAATTGCTCAAAAAACCATTGGTAGCCTGCAAGTATAAGTATCATGATTTAGTTTCATTGCATAAATTTCACAATGCTTATATGAACTGTAAGATATGGATTATCAGTTTTTTTAAATGCAGGGATTACGGTTTTTTTGTTGTCGCTTATGCCGAGTATTTGAGCGATGGATTACCAGTACCAAATATGGACTTGATGTCTGATTACTCCACAAAATATATGCTTCTCTTTTATGGAAATATGGAGAAGTGAAAGCTCAGAAACTGTACACAAGTGATATTAAAGATCCGCGACGACCAAAGCCGAATTTTGTAGCACCGGATAAAGAACAAGTTTTCCATATTGAATAGATCTTTATAACTTGAGTCTGTCAAAGTAACAAACCTCTCCTGCTTGGTTAACTTGTTGATTTATTTGTAGAGTATTGTATTTGTACCCATAATAATTTTTTTACATTTCACTTATTTGTTGAGTTACTTGATGTTATTTTCGAAGGCTTCGATTTATTTTATGCTTTTTATGACTATAATTTAATCTTTAGTTTTGAACTTATTAATTGAAATAGAATACTAGATTCAAATATTGTAATAGATAGTACATTTGCTGCAACAGATGATATATCTTATCAAAAAAATTTAGACATATGTTGCAACATGTAGGTCATCTTCTAGTAATTATATAACATCTCTTCCTACTTTTTTTATTTATTCCAATAGATTACCTATCAGTTACAATAGATAGATTATATGTTGAAACAAATTGTATATCTCTTGCGACATACAGAAACATCTACATAATGCAACAAATGACCAACGTATTACAACAGATAATCAATCTATCACAAAAGGAATGATATCTGTTACAATAGATAGATAATCTATTGCATTATAAAAATTCAACTTTCATCAGACATAAAAAAAATTCCACTACAATGTAAAGTGAACAAAGTGGCTTGAAATAAAAAATTATTATCGTGTTCGTTTTTGTCTTTGTACATATTCTTATTTATACACGGGATCCAAGCATTTAGTTAGTACCCCATAAGCTCAGACCTCTTGCATTGTTTCCACAATGGCTCCACATAAACTGGCCATTTCTATGTCGGTCAGCAAACACTCGATGTATGCAAGCGAGCATAACCAGCACGCAGCACCGGTTTTATTTTTTTAAAGGTGGATGTTCTTATTTTGACCTTCAAAATCCGATGATTCCTTTTTCAAGACTTCCACCGGTAAATGATCCATCAGTTTACTCTGCATCAATAACTTGGGGAACAACTTCAAGAGTGGCTGCACGTGGGTTAATAACTTGTCCTTCTGAAGACAGGTAAGTTGCAATCATAAACCATAATATTTCTCTTATTGAGTAGTATCTCAACAGCGAGAGAATGTTTGACTTCTACGTTCATGACTGCAAGGATTCTCTTTGCCTTGGTCTAGCTCTTGCCGTGTGGATATGGCCTCTTTCCTCTAACATTGTTAATATGTCTTCATCCCATTTGAACGCAAAAACTAACTCATCAATTCCCCATCCATCAGGACTAGTTTAACTATGGAGAGTATCGTAACTCCTCTTAAAATTATTGTAGAAGTTGAATTTTATTATCCTGTCATAAGCATCTAGGTATGCTAATTGCCTGCCCTTTATGAGGCAGAGAATTTCATCAACATACTATGGTATAACAAAATAATTTTTAAATAGATTATTAATTATAAAGAAGAAAAACACAGTGGAATGATTCTGTTGCAAAGGGTTCTCTGAATTAGTTCATAGATTACCCAGCTAATGGAACTTATGCAATAGATGTGTATTATGTTGCAACAGAATACCCAGTTGTTGCAACAGATTGCACATTAGTTGTGTAGCTTCTTCTTCATGGATAGATAGGAAGGCTAGGTTAGTAAAAGTAAACTTATTTTGTCCACGTACCACTCATGCATATTTGTCATACTCGTGAAGTCTTGGGCGTCAAATAAATGCATCATGTATTCTTGTGGAACCTTTGTCTTGTCTGTTATGATTTTTGCAGTTCCTTCATCTCTTTGTAGCCAAGCACCACGTATATGTCCACCTTCTTCAGCGGCCCTTGAACTTTAACAACTCTTAGAGCGGGAGGAGATGTAATTTTTTTAGATTTCTGATTGGAGAGTACTTGGCTAATTGCTCTTTTCTTTATCCTAACTACTGATGTAGGAGTGTATGGATCTCTTACCTTCTTGGATGGTATGACCCCCCTTTTGGATTTCAACTCCTCGGCAGCTTCAACATAGCCTCTAATTTTTCAAGGAGTTTATTAATTCCACTGTTGGGTTTGTTGTTATATCAACAAAACCTAGAGTAATAAAAGAAGTCATCCCCAACTCCTGCTTAGTAGGTACAATCAAAGGATGCACAACCTATAAAAAAGATAGAAGGCATTTAAATTATATTATGTAATAATAATTTGCAGTCAGTTGGGTTACATGTTAACACAGCCAAAGTATACAATATATGATCTATCTACCATAATAGTTGATCTGTATATCACAGCAGATTGATAATATATTGCATCAAATTACCTATCTGCTACGTAATTTGTAGTAGATGGGTAATCTGTTGAGTTAGGTTTAGGGAAACAGAGCAACGATGGTTAATCTGTTGCAAAATATAGACCATCTGTCACAAAAGATTACCTATCTGTTGCACTAGTTGCAGTTGATGGGTAATCTATTGCAATAGACGACCCATTTGTCGCAACAAATCGCACATCTGTTTTAATATCTTTCTTTGAGGCAAATTATTTAGTTGAAAAAAAATAAACTACATCATCTGCAGGGTTAAAGAGATCAGCCTCCTTAATTTTTGGGTTATTTTTTGCAGCCAACCACCTAAGGATCCTTAGATGAGAAACCTTATCTGGGTAATCCATTACCTGCTTTCTGAGGGGAGGAATGACTTCAAATGCCCAAACCTAAAAAATGTAAACAGGAAGCAAACAAAAAAAGTCATAATTACTATATTCATTATAAATTAATGGATGAGTAAAAATAGTGATCAATTTACCATGAAAGCCCAAGAAAAGCCGTATAACATAATCATCCATGTGGATAGCTTTGTCAGTAAATATTGGACAGTCAAGTAGTAGCTGTCATATTCCCAGGGATAGTCGTTGAATTTCTTAAATTCATCAGCATGTGCTAACAAATTATCTTCTATGACTTTCTTGATATCTCTTGCCAATAAAACAGAATGGACAAACCAAACTAAGCACAATTTCTCCCTGTAGTGCTTTGGTATGTTTTTATCCTTGAGATCTGCCATCAAATCCCCTGCTTTATAGCTACGTCGTCCAACAATGCCCAACAACCCATCTTTTCCATTGTATTTTTTGGACCCTTTGTGGGTTGTTTCCTTGACGAGAGGTTCTTCTGGACGATCGCATCTCAAGCCCATCACTATGGCAAACTCTTTCAATCCAAAACAAACCGACATGACACAGTAGTTGATCCAAATTTTATCCATCTTTTTTTTCCCTCCTTCAGATCCTTATCATACCCCGCATACTTGATCCTGCGCTTGAGAAGACCATATACCATGCTCATTTGGAAACAAAAAGTGTGGTCCTCAGGCAGCTTAAGAAAGTATGCAAAGCAGCTCCTCTTAAAAACTTCGTCTATGTTTTCATTCTTCATAATACTCCTTAATTCATCAAAACATTTCCGTAACGAAATTTAAGTATAAGATCACCAGTCACTTCTTTAGGGCTATCCATCGGCATCGTAACTCAAAACCTGTTGATACGAATGGTTTTGACAGAATCATGCTGGGATTTCGATATTAATTCATGCCACATTGGTGAGAAGGAGTTATCACTTTCCTCATCTTTATTTTTCCCTAACTGAGATTGTTCAGGAATTTCCACCGAATCTATCTGTACTTTAGGCTTTTTTGTTGGTGGCCAGAAGTTGATCCACTTTTACTTTCTTTTCTTTTGGGAGACATATTTTAACTACAAATAATAGAAAAATAAAAAATACATTGCATTTGATGTCTGCATAATTTTAAAAAAAGAGTTAAAAGAAATTTCAATAAATTATTCTATGCCATATTACAAGAAAAATATTCCAACGGATAACCCATCAGTTGGAATAGATGGAGAATTTGTTTGAAGACCTATTTAATATCTCCCAACTGATATTCCACTGTAACGCCCTGGAAAACGGGTCCCGGAGTGTCACCCAGTGCTTGAGGCTACGAGTAGACCCAAGCTAACCCTTTGAGCCATTTTTATTCAGTTCAGCAGTAATCACGAGGTTTCTATAAATAACCCTCAAATATCAACAGAGTAATCATCATCTAAGAATAAAATAATTTCAGAAAGATAACAAAATACGACTTATTAGTCAACTCCCAACATCTAAACTAGTCTGACAAGCCTCTAAGAAAATCAATAAAACCAGCGAGCCATTGAGACATGCCCCAACGGACTCATACTCAGTTATCAAATGTAAACAATTCCATAAAACCAACATCAGACATCATGTCCTCAGAACATGAGGACTCACCACAACAGAGAATGTAGAACAGTATGCCCGAAGAATCACTGTCAAACCTAGAACTGAGCACCTGAACCTATATTCCGAGAAAATGTAGCCCACATCCAAAGATGTGGGTCAGTACCATGGAAAGGAACCGAGTATATGGGGGTGTATGCAGTTGTATAAACATCATCATCATAAATATTTATAAGAAATATGCAGGATATATGAAAGACTCACATAGCCCGAAGAAAATCATCATAATCATAAGAGGATGAAATAAGTACAATAACACATGTGTGTCATCATATAATTTGTCAATCACTTTCAGTACATCAAGAATATCAATTCTCATAATGTAAATATCATTTAAATCTTTCGAAAGAATAACTTTCACAATTCCACTTTCAAATCACTTCACCATTCACCATAGACACAAGGAAACCCACACACTAGGAGATCCTATAACCGACATAAACCATGTGAGCTACATGGAGTCCAATGTACAACCCACGTTGGGGAGAGCCATCCTATACTTGCCATCGGAGTAGGACTATCGATATCAAATCCACACAAACTAGTGATCACTATATAAATCAGCCTCAGGCTCACTCCTAAGGGGGCACGTAGTTCTAAGAAAGTAAGGTCGCTTTATACCTCCCACTCGGTGCTAAAGATTTCTCCTGAACTTAGCTCAGATCATTTCAAAGACAATCTACAACAAAACAATTTTAGTAATATATAAATATACATCGGGAGCCATCATGCTTCCCATCTATCAAAATCAACCACTTGTGGATTTCTTTCACACTCGAGTTCAAACTAACTCCATTAAGACCAAAAGGTCAAATCATTCAAAATATCTCAAATATTCAACATCAATGTACTTATAACACACACTTTCTCAAAAAAACATAATTTCTAATGGGAATTCACGACCCAAATATCAAAATCATCATAAATATCGTTCAAGATTCATGCTTTATATCTCCACACATGTAAATTCATCTTTCAAAATCATAAACATCAAGATTTCATAATAATCATCATAAGATATGGGTTCATGCTTTAAATTCGTAAAAATCAAATAAAAATCATGCCTTTGTAAAGAAAATTACTTTTGGGCACAAGAACGAAAGAGAGTTCTTGTTGAAAAACCCCACATACATTGAAAGATGAACTTTAGATCGATACTCATTTTTAAGATGTTAATCGTGCCTTTGAATGATGGTTCTTGGAGTTCTTGAACTAGGAACTTGGAATCTTGAATAAATTTGCAGAATTAATGGTGAACTTTGGAGGTTCTTGAAGTTGGATGTAGGAGCTTAGGATTTTCTTTTGGAGGGAATTTGATGAAATATAACATATAATACTTCTAATAGGCTTTAATATAGGATTTGGACGGATATTGGGTGAGGGGGAACGACCAAAACGCCCCTAAAAAATCAAATAATTCTCGAATCTATCCTTTCGTGGACTGGTTTGATAGTCTGAAGTAGATCAACCATAACGTTTTACTTCGATATCCAAATCAGATGAAACCAATTTCATTAGAAAGAGGACTCTTATATATTTCCATTGACATATAGTATCTCACCCAGATTATTGTGTACGAGGAGTTATGATTGTTTGAAGTTGACCCAAAAATTCACTTTAGATAGGCTGAAGTAGATCGACCATAACTTTTTGCTCCGATAGAAAAATTGGATAAAACCAATTTTATTGGAAAGAAGACTCGCAGATCTTTCCGTTGATATATAGTAGATCACCCAAATCATTATGTACAAGGATTTATGATCTTTTAAAGTTGGAGCAAAAATACGCCAGGCCTCAGTACTTTTTCCTGCACATTTTACTGTTCACTACTATTCACGGTTTGATCAGAATGTTCATAACTCGTTGCTCAGGTGTCCATTTTGGATGATCCATATATCGTTGGAAATCTTATTCGGTACTCAATGCAATGGTGTCTCATAATCTAAGACATTCCACATGAAAAATTTATAATTCATTCTAGAAGATAGAACCCAACACGTTTATGCACAAAATTTCAACAAAAAATTTCCCTGGGTATTACATCATCCCCCCTTGGAAACATTCATCCTCGAATGATGCTAGACATGCCAAGATTAGATTGGGAATAGAGCATACAGCTGAAACCATTCGTTAGACTCATCACCACATCGTTTCTCACTCCAAATGCAACATAAAATGCATAAATTCAAGAAACTACAGCTGAACACATAATAAATGACAGCTGAACTGCTGCAACTTTTATCAAAAGTGCATGATTTAGGAAAGAACGGTACCTTCGTCTTGATTGGAGTTCGCAAAAAATAGGTGCGGGTACTTGAATCGCATAACCGCCTCATCTTCCTAAGTTGCACCCTCAACAGATTGGTTTTGCCACAACACCTTAACCAAGGGATCTTATTTGTTCCTTAGTCTTCGGATACTGAAATCAAGACTCACAATAGGAATCTCATCAAAAGAAAGATTTTCTTGAATGTCAGCACTTACAGAGGAATCCACTACCACAACATCGCTAATATGCTTTCTAAGCATGGAGACATGGAATATTGGATGAACAGAGGACAACTCGGAAAGCAACTCGACCTCATAAGCTACCTTACCAATACGGCTAAGAATTTTGTAACGACCAGCATAACGGGGACTAAGCTTCCCCTTCTTTTCGAATCTCTTCACCCCCCTCATGGGTGAAATTTTTAGATACACTAGGTCACCAACTTCAAACTCAAGGTTTCTCCTTCTAACATCCGCATATGACTTTTGACGACTCTGCGTAGTTTTCAACCTTTCCCTAATCAACTTAAATTTTTCTATAGCCTCAAAGACCGAATCAAGACCACTCACAGCCGCTTAACCCACCTTAAACCAACCTATGGGTGATCTACACTTCCTCCCATATAAGGCTTCAAATGGAGCCATGCCAATACTAGAGTAGAAACTTCTATTGTAAGCAAACTCTATCAACGGTAAGTGATCATCCCAACTTCCCATAAAGTCAAGTGCACAAGCTCTCAAAATATCCTCTAAGGTCTGGATGGTCCGCTCAGCCTGACCATCGGTCTGCGGATGAAAAGCAAAACTCAAAAGCACTTGGGTACCAAGACCCTTCTGAAAAGCTTTCTAAAATTGTGAAGTGAACTGAGTACCCCTATCTGAAATGATAGCCAAGGGAACTCCATGCAGTCTGACTAACTCTTGGATATACAATCTAGCATAATCCTCAGCAGTATATGAAGTATGAATAGCCAAGAAATGAGCAGACTTAGTCAGCCTATCAACCATAACCCAAATGGAATAACGATGGTGTCGGGAAGGAGGTAAACCAATCACGAAGTCCATGTTTATCTCTTTCCACTTCCATGTAGGAATACTAAACTCTTGCATCATACCACCAGGTCTTCGGTGTTCAACCTTAACCTGTTGGCACGTTGCACACTTAGCTACAAACGCTGCTATATCTTTCTTCATGCCACTCCACCAATAGATTTCCCGCAAGTCTCAATATATCTTAGTGGCAGTAGGATGAATAGAATATCGCGCCCCGTGCGCTTCAGCTGTAATCCTCTGTCTCAGATCATCAATATTCAGGACACACAATCTACCCTGCAATCTCAACACACTATCTCCCCCTTGGGAGAAAACCTCTACTTTTTGGTCCTTGACTGACTCCTTCAGTCTGACCAAACTTGCATCGAAGTATTGTTTTTCCTTCACTTCTGAAACTAAGGAGGATTCGGAACTACTCTGAACCCCTATATTACCTTCAGCAGAGTCAAACAACCTAACCCCCAATCTATCCAAACTATGTGCATCACGAGCCAACTCTTTCTTACCTTTTACCACATGCGAAAAACTACCCATGGACACTCTACTTAGGGAATCCGACACAATATTGGCCTTGCCCGGATGGTACAACACACTCATATCATAGTCCTTTAACAATTCTACCCATCGTCTCTACCTAAGATTCAATTCTCTCTGGGTAAACACATACTGGAGACTTTTATGATCAGTGAAAACATCAACATGGACACCATACAAATAGTGTCTCCAGATATTCAAAACAAATACAATAGCAGCCAACTCAAGGTCATGGGTGGGGTAATTTTTCTCATGGGGTTTCAACTATCTAGAAGCATAAGCTATCACCTTATCCTTCTATATCAATACGCAACGCAACCCAACCCAACTCTCGAAGCATCACAGTACACCAAAAAACCATCAACACCATCAAGCAAAGTCAAAACAGGGGCTGAAGTGAGTCGAGTCTTCAACTCCTGAAAACTCTTCTGATAAGATTTGGACCACAAGAACTTCACTTTTTTTAGGGAAAACCGAGTCATAGGCGACGCTATAGAGGAGAAACCCTAAAAAAAATGGTAGTAATAGCCAGCTAAACCTAAGAAACTTCAAATATCAGTCGGAGAAATAGGTCTAGGGCAATTTCTAATAGCTTTGGTCTTTTGGGGATAAACTCTAATGCCCTCGGAACAAATGATATGACCCATAAAAGAAATTGACCTTAGCCAAAACTCACACTTACTGAACTTGGCAAACAACTTGTGATCTCTAAGGGTTTACAATACAGTTCGAAGATGATCAGAATGTTCATCCTCACTACGGGAGTACACCAGTATATCATCGATGAACACTATAACAAACATATCCAGATATGGTCTGAACACTCGATTCATGAGGTCCATGAAAGCTACTGGGGAATTAGTTAACCCAAAAGACATAACAAGAAACTCAAAATGGCCATAACGAGTTCGAAAAGCGATTTTCAGGATTTCATACTCCCTAACTTTGAGTTGATGATAGCCGGGACGAAGGTCTATCTTTGAGAAATAACTTGCACCTTGCAGTTGGTCAAACAAATCATCTATTCTCAGAAGGGTGTACTTATTTTTTATGGTGACTTTATTCAGTTGGCAGTAATCAATGAACATACGCAAAGAGCAATCTTTCTTTCTCACAAATAACATAGGAGCACCCTAAGGAGAAACACTGGGCCTTATGAAACCCTTATCTAATAGATCTTTGAGTTGCTCTTTCAACTCCTTAAGTTCTGCAGGCACCATACGGTAAGGAGGAATAAAAATAGGCTGAGTATCAGGAAGAAGATCAATCTCGAACTCTATCTCTCTATCAGGAGGTATCCCTAGGAGATCATCCAGAAAGACATCAGAAAAATCATTGACGACGTTAACAGACTGGAGAGTTGGAGTTTCAGACTTAGTGTCTTTGACTCTAACCAAATGGTAAATACAACCCTTGGAAATAAGCTTTCTAGATTTGAGGTAAGAGATAAAATGACTCTTGGGTAACATAGAATTCCTAGACCACTCAAACATAGATGCACTCGGAAACTGAAACTTGACCACTCGGGTTTGATAATCAACAGAGGCATAAGAAGAATACAGTCAGTCAATACACAGAATCACATCAAAATCTACCATGTCTAACTCAATCAGATCAGCCAACAAGACTTTATAAAGAACGGTAACATGACACTTTTTATACATTTTCTGGGCAACAATCAAATCACCCACTGGGGTAGAAACTACGATAGTCTCAGTAATAATCTCAGGACTTATTTCAAAATCCACAGCAATCAAAGGTGTAACATATGAGAAACTAGATCCAGGATCCAACAAAGCATACATATCAAACTGAAATATACGAAGCATACCAGTAACAATATCGGGAGAGTCCTCATGTTCCTGGCAGGACGGTAAAGCATAGAATCTATTCTGGCGCTGCCCGCCAGCATTGCTAGAAGAGACGCCCTAAGCTGGGGCTGGGCGAGTCGCTGGAACTGGAGCACTAATAGTCTAAGTCTGGGTCTGAGGGCAATAGTCACGATGCCCTTGTCCATCCTGTGGACAATCTCTAACTCTGTTACCCATGTCACCATACCGGAAATAACCCCTCTTCTTACCCCTGCCAGCACTGTACTGGGACCTGGATGCATATGACCTGCTACCTTACTCCTGCCTACCTCTAGGCACGAGAGCACTAGCAGATGATGATGCTGGTATAGATGAACGATCTTGATACTGAGGGCGACTCCCTCCTTGAGATCTAGTCTGACCCTATTCGTGCTGCTCGGACCTAGCTCTCTTATTCCCTCTCATTCTATCTCTCTACTTAATCTTGTCTGCCTTAATCTATTGGGCATGATTCATCAGCCTAGAAAGATTCATCTCACTATTCAACATAGCAAACCTACACTCCTTAACCACATAACTAGACACCCCAGTTACAAACTTACTCATACTAGCTCGATTATCAGCCACTAAGTCAGGAGCATACTTGGCCAACTGATTAAACTTTAAACAGTACTCTCTAATAGTCATAGAGCCCTAACGCAGGTTCATAAACTCTTCCACCTTCTCCTCCCTCATGTCCAAAGGGAAAAACTTATCCAGGAATGCATCCTTGAACTCTTGCCATGTTGTAGGGATAGCTCCCTCACCTCTACCTTTCCTCCAAGCAACAACCCAGTCATAAGCAAGGTCTTTATACCTATATACAGCCAACTCCATACTATGTTCCTCAGATACATGCATCACCTGATTAATCTTCCACACCTCCTCTAAAAACAACCGTGGATCCTCATCGAACTTGGACCCATAGAATTCCGGCGGATTCATCCGCATGAAGTCACGGATCCTGGCAGCAGCTGAATCACCTCCCTACTGCTGTGGAGCTGGGGTCGGGTTGGCCTAAACATTTGCTGTAACAACTTGGGCCAACGCCTGAAAGACTACTCAAAATTCAGCATGAGATACATTTTCATTCAATGGGTCAACGGGTTGAGGTTGATGACCATCATTATTTCTTCTCGCTCGACGTGGAGGCATATTTCTAAAAGAGGAGAGCACAAATCAATAGCAGAGAGAGATACTTTATGCACGATAGACTTTTGAAAGAAAGAATCATACTTTTTCCTATAACGTCTTGTAGCCTCTTGCTCATAGATGTCCGCACTACACACTGATGATCAAGACTCTACTTAACATGGCTTGTCAAACTCCCTAGGACACCTCAAAACCTTAGGCTCTGATACCAAGTTTGTAACTCCCCGAAAAATGGGTCCCGGAGCGTCCCAGGTGCTTGAGGCTATGAGTAGCCCCAAGATAACCCTTTGAGCCATTTTCATTTAGTTCAACACAAATCAACGCGGTTTTCATAAATAACCCTCAAATATCAAAAGAGTAATCATCATCCAAAAATAAAATAATTTCAGAAAGATAACAAAATACGACTTATTAGTCAACTCCCAACATCTATACTAGTCTGACAAGCCTCTAAGAAAATCAATAAAACTAGCGAGCCATTGAGATATGCCCCAACTGACTCATACTCAGTTATCAAATGTAAATAATTCCATAAAACTAACATCAAACATTACGTCCTCGAAACAAGAGAACTCACTACAACAGAGGATATAGAACAGCGTGCTCAAAGAATCACTGTCGAACCTGGAACTGAGCACCTGAACCTATATTCTAAAAAAATGCATGCCACATCTGGGTCAGTACCATGGAAAGGAACCGAGTATATGGGGTGTATGCAGTTGTATAAACATCATCATCATAAATATTTATAAGAAATATGCAGGATGTATGAAAGACTCACAAAGCCTGAAGAAAATCATCATAATCATGAGCGGATGAAATAAGTACAATAACACATGTGTGTCATCATATAATTTGTCAATCACTTTCAGTACATCAAGAATATCAATACTCATAATGTAAATATCATTTAAATCTTTTTAAAGAATAACTTTCACAGTTCCACTTTCAAATCACTTCACCATTCACCATAGACACAAGGAGACACACACACACTAGGAGATCCTATAACCGACATAAACCATGTGAGCTACATGGAGTCCAACGTACAACCCACGTTGGGGAGAGCCATCCTATCCTTGCCATCGGAGTAGGACTATCGATATCAAATCCACACAAACTAGTGATCACTATATAAATCAGCCTCAGGCTCACTCCTAAGGGGGCACGTAGTTCTAGGAAAGTAAGGTCGCTTTATACCTCCCACTCGGTGCTAAAGATTTCTCCCGAACTTAGCTCAGATCATTTCAAAGACAATCTATAACAAAATAATTTTAGTAATATATAAATATACATCGGGAGCCATCATGCTTCCCATCTATCAAAATCAACCACGTTGTGGATTTCCTTCACACTCGAGTTCAAAATAACTCCATTAAGACCAAAAGGTCAAATCATTCAAAATATCTCAAATATTCAACATCAACGTGCTTATAACACACACTTTCTCAAAAAAAACACAATTTCTAATGGGAATTCACGACCCAAATATCAAAATCATCATAAATATCATTCAAGATTCATGCATTATATCTCCACACATGTAACTTCATCTTTCAAAATCATAAACATCAATATTTCATAATAATCATCATAAGATATGGGTTCATGCTTCAAATTCGTAAAAATCAAATAAAAATCATGCCTTTGTAAAAAAAATCACTTTTGGGCACAAGAACGAAAGAGAGTTCTTGTTGAAAAACCCCACATACCTTGAATGATAAACTTTAGATCGTTCCTAATTTTTAGATGTTAATCGTGCCTTTGAATGATGGTTCTTGGAGTTCTTGAACTAGGAACTTGGAATCTTGAATAAATTTGCAGAATTAATGGTGAACTTTGGAGGTTCTTGAAGTTGGATGTAGGAGCTTAGGATTTTCTTTTGGAGGGAATTTGATGAAATATAACATATAATACTTCTAATAGGCTTTAATATAGGATTTGGACGGATATTGGGTGAGGGGGAACGACCAAAACGCCCCTAAAAAATCAAATAATTCTCGAATCTATCCTTTCGTGGACTGGTTTGATAGTCTGAAGTAGATCAACCATAACGTTTTACTTCGATATCCAAATCAGATGAAACCAATTTCATTAGAAAGAGGACTCTCATATCATTCCATTGATATATAGTATCTCACCCATATCATTGTGTAGGAGGAGTTATGATTGTTTGAAGTTGACCCAAAAATTCACTTTAGATAGGCTGAAGTAGATCGAACATAACTTTTTGCTCCGATAGCAAAATTAGATGAAACCAATTTCATTGGAAAGAGGACTCGCAGAGCTTTCCATTGATATATAGTATATCACTTAGATCATTATGTACAAGGAGTTATGATCATTTAAATTTGGAGCAAAAATACACCAGGCCTCAGTACTTTTTCCTGCACGTTTTACTGTTCACTACTATTCACGGTTCGATCGGAATGTTCATAACTCGTCGCTCGGGTGTCCGCTTTGGATGATCCACATATCTTTGGAAAGCTTATTCGATACTCTATGTAATGGTGGATAATAATCTAACACGTTCTGCATGGAAAATTTATTATTCATTCTAGAAGATAGAACCCAATACGTTTACGCACAAAATTTCAACAAAAAATTTTCTGGGGTATTACATCCACCTGTTACAATAGATAGACCACCAGGACCACCACCAACAGCACAACCAAAGCCATAACAAATTCTAACAAGACCACTACCAATGCCACCAATACCAATACCAACACCAAGACCACCAACACCACCACCAAAACCACAAATACCGACACCACCAACGACAACCACCAACACCACCACAAACACCATCCAACAATACCATGACATTCAACAAAACACTAAGAAAAAACTAGGTTTTTCTTGAGTACTTCCTAATTTTTAACATCAAAACTCAAAATTGTTAACATATTCTCGAAGATAATACAACTAAAAGTCTTCTTTTTTATCATTGTATAAAAAGTTCTAATTTTTAGAATAAATAACAAATGTAGAACTCTTCTCGAACTCTTTTACCTATGAATACAGATAAAATAACGGACACAAGTGAGAATGAAGTCAAAAATAACACCTATATGGTCGGAAATGGGAAGAAAATTGTTCTATTTTTAAGGGTTGATCAATATGTTATGTAGTTGCTGTCTGTATTATTGAGAGAGAGACAGAGAGAGAGAAGAGAAAGAACTTTATATTTGAAATAAGGAAAAGTTTTTCACTTAAATGGATGATCTATATGGGTTGATTTGTAATTTTGGAAAAGAATGACAAGTTTTGAAATTGTTAATTTGGTCTGAATTGATCTTAATTAATTTTTAAAATTTAAAAAGTATAGTTTATAAAATATTAAGTTAATGAGAGTCTTTTTAACTTAGAGTGATCGATAAATCACTCGAGTCGGGATGAACGCAATATCAACACTATACAATTGAAAAGACTCAATTGAAATTGTAGTTGACCCTATGAACTCATTCATCCATCCCTAGTTCCACCTAAATCAATTTAGGTAATAGCTTAACATTAAGTCAATGAGAATCTTTTCAACTCAGAGTGGCCGATCAACAACTCCAGTCGTGATGAACGCAATACCAATACCATGCAATTGTAAAGACTCAATTAAAGTTGTAGTTGACCCTATGAACTCATTCATTCATCCCAAGTTCCACCTAAATCAATTTATATACTATATTAACATCATGTTAATGAGAATTTTTTAACTTAGAGTGATCAATCGATGACTCAGTTTGGGATGAACGCAATTCCAACACCATGCAATTGCAAAGACTCAATTGAAGTGGTAGTTGACCTTTATGAACTCATGCATTCATCCCTAGTTCCACCTAAATCAATTTAGGTACTAGATTAACATTAAGTTAATGAGAATATTTTCAACTCAGAGTGATCGATCGATGAGCCAGGTCATGATAAACGCAATATCAACACCATGCAATTGGAAAGACTCAATTGAAGTTGTAGCTGACCCTATGAACTCATGCATTCATCCTTAGTTCCATCAAAATCAATTTAGATACTAGCTTAACATTAAGTTAATGAGAATATTTCAAATCAGAGTGATAGATCGATAACTCGAGTTGGGATAAACGCAATAACAATACCATGCAATTGTAAAGACTCAATTGAAGTTGTACTTAACCCTATGAACTCATTCATTCATCCCTAGTTCCACCTAAATCAATTTAGGTAATAGATCAATATTAAGTTAATGATAATCTTTTTAACTCAGAGTGATTGATCAATGAATCGGGTCAGGATGAGCGCAATACCAACACCATACAATTGCAAAGACTCAATTAAAGTTGTAGTTGACCCTATGAACTCATTCATTCATTCCTAGTTCTATCTAAATCAATGGGTCAAATCATTCATTCATCCCTAGTTCTATCTAAATTAATCTAGGTACTATCTTACCATTAAGTTAATGAGAATCTTTTTAACTTAGAGTGATCGATCGATGACTCGTATTGGGATAAAAGTAATACCAACACCATGCAATTGCAAAGATTCAATTAAAGTTGTAGTTGACCCTATGAACTCATTAATTCATCCCTAGTTCTACATAAATCAATTTCGGTACTAGATTAACATTAAGCTAATGAGAATCTTTTAAACTCAGAGTAATCGATCGATGACTCAAGTTGGGATGAACGCAATACCAATACCATGTAATTGCAAAGACTCAATTAAAGTTGTAGTTGACCCTATGAACTTATTCAGTCATCCCTAGTTCCACCTAAATCAATTTAGGTACTAGCTTAACATTAAGTTAATGAGAATCTTTTTAACTCAGAGTGATAGATTGATTACTCAGGTCGGGATAAACGTAATACCAAAACCATGCAATTTCAAAGACTCAATTGATATTGTAGTTGACCCTATGAACGCATTTATTCATCCCTTGTTCCACCTAAATCAATTGCAATGAAATCTGTTACAACAAGCATTTGAGTTGTTGGAAATTTTCAAATAGATATTCATATCTGTTGCAACAAATGACATATCTGATTTAATTGTCAAATAGACATTTACATTTGTTATGACAGATGACTGAGCTATTGAAAATTTTTAAACATATATTGTTATTTATTGTAACAGATGATATATTTGATTTAATTATCAAATAGACATTTGCATCTGTTGTTATAGATGACTGAGCTATTGGGATTTTTCAAATAGATATTGCTATTTATTGCAACAGATGACATATCTGCTTGAAAATCTTTTTTCTTTTAATTTAAAGCAAGCTTCTATCCGAGTAGATAAAGTAGTACTACTAAAGGCTGTAAAAAATATTTCTTGGATAACTTAAAAATCTCACTAAGTAGTCTTATCTTTTCAATGTCACCCATCTTTCCCATGCCCCTCAAATTATTAATAAATATTGAAACCCCTAATATATCTAGAATTTCTCATCTCTCCTTCATCCCTAAATTTATTTTATTTATCTCTCATCTTTTTCTTTCTCTCTACTTTAGGGTTATCACAACGTTTTTTATCTCTTTTCTCTTCTCTTTCTCATAAAGATCCTTTTGGATCTAAATCGATCTATATCTTTCTTCGACTGAAATTGATGTTTTGATCCCCATTTGACATTAAGGTATGGTCACTATTGCTCTTTTATTCCCATTTTATTCTTTGCAAGTTATTTAAATCTACTTTTTTATTTAATTACCATTTATCTATATCATATTTATTTTAAAAAATTGAAGGAACTTTTAAGTATTGAATAAATGAACAAAGGATTTTTATTACATTATGTGAAAAAGTCATCTGTTAGGAGAAGTTTAAAAGCCTTTTTGGCAGTATTATTTTTTTGTGTGTATTTTATTTATTTATTTGTTGTTGATGTTATTGGTGGGGTTGACATTGTTGGAACTTGTGGTGTGGTATTATTGATGATGTTGGAATAAAGAATGTTGCTTCTTTATTATTGATGATGTTGTTGATGGTGTTGGAACAAATGGTGTTGTTTCTTTATTTTTGTTGTTTGTTATTTATTATTTCTTTGTAGTTTATGTTGTTGTTGATGTTGCAATAGATGGAGCAATTTCGGGAACAAATCATATCACCAAGAAGGTTGGTTTAATATATTCTAGCAGACTCTACATCTGTTGCAACAGACTCCACATCTATTGCAACAGATGCCATATCTGTCACAACAAGCTCCACATTTGATGATACAGGCTCTACATCTGTTGCAACAGACTCCACATCTATTACAACAGATGGATAATGTTCTTTCTGAGATATTATTCTTTTCCTTTTCTTTGTAGATATAAGGAACTAGAAGTTGATCAAATTTTGCCCTACCAACATAAGAGGCTACAGTAAAGATGGGTTTGGAGAAATAAGATACTTGCAGATGGAACCACTTCATATATGGGAGGTATGTATTACTGATAATGTTATCGTGGAAACACATATGGAGTCACTGATTTTATGAATATTATTTTTAGCGATTAGTCATTGATCATTCAAATAAGATATCTGTAATTTTACAGTTACGTTTGGTAGGTTCGAACTGATAAGGCTGAGAGACCCTAAATATGGTTTTGATACCCTGTTAAGATTTAATGTCGGTTGTTTCTTATGTTTATGTGTCAAGCATTATGAAGTGATCTAGTTTTGGTCGCATTGTAATAAGATTCAATAGCGGTTGGACTAACTTCTAGGGCGCATTGAACCCCGAGAGGGCCTTCGAAGCCTTCCACTGCTTGAACCAAGAATGAAATCAATATAGTTATTGCCCTAGCCCAAATTTATATGGATGGGTTACTCGGGGTGATGATTATACGACAGAAGGTATGGTAGGAGAATGCCTTCAAGGAAAAATGGGTGGTTGATGAAAGAATATATCATTTGAGAGCTAATTAAAGAGGATACATAGGGTAGAAAGAACTTCAAGCGAATCTAACCGATGAAACTATCTTAGAACATGAGAAATTTATATCAACTGCAAATACAAAATTGTATCGGTAATGAAAAATCCATCTATTATTTCTTTAAAAGAAAAATAGTGTAGATGGTCTCTTTGCTAGGAAGTTGTGTCTAGGTAGCGTGGTCAGGATGATCACCTAGATAGAAAATAGCAAAAGACCAAGAAAGAAGTTTTATGGGCATCGAGGGTTGAAATGATATACAATAAGTCTAGAAAACTTATGCCAATACCAATGCAGTTAAAATAAGAAATCTAAGCGAAGGCATCAATTTCTAAATTTTAAATTACATCCCATGCCTTCTTGTTTGTGGTTCCGATTAGGTCCACTGTTGTTGACCTTATCGGAACCATAAATGAGATTTAAAGACAGTTTGTGTGTCATTACTTTCGTAGCAATATGGATATAATTGATTGTGTTTTCTAGCCTTAGCATGCTTTCAACATATCTTGGAAAAGATAAGAGGCTTGCTGCAGTATATGAATTTTGATAATTTTCAAGCTTGCCTCCAACTTGCTGATTTGGTATTCAAGCTTGTCGATACCGTCTTTGAAGTTGGTATAGAGTTCCTGATATCTTGTTAGCTCTATCAGGAACACTATCTTCAAAGTTATGGAATTCTAGAAACCCTTCAAAACACTTTCTTTAAAAGCCTTAATAGATACATGTAGGGTAGCTGTGTATGTTTTTAGGTCAAAATGTGTTGATGCACAGTCAAGATGTGGTCCTAACTATTGAATAGCTCACTTTTATCGATAAATTAATAAATAAATAGTTTCGTAATGTTTTATATAAACTGACTCTACCAAGCCTATCAAACATTACCTAACTCCAGGCTCATTACCCTATAAAAAAACTTTGCCCAAGTTAGTGCACAAATCAAACAAGCTCAATCTCTCAATCATTTTGTTGATCGTTCTTCTTCCATATAGAGGACAAGATATCCGCCATGCAAAAGTATACACTGTCACTAGAAATTCTTACCAGATCGAAAGTCTTCAAAGGCATCAATAGTAATCTCTCAATATAAAGTGATATTGACAGATTACTAATCATTCCTTCTAAAGAATTTTGCTCCAGCAAGTCAAATATTTTCTCACCATTGAGATAATACTAGATGAGGGAAAGATTAAGGTTTATGACTGCAACTTTCCTGTCTTCAATGAGTAGTATCTCAATAGCGAGAAAATATTTGACTTGCCAGAGAAAAAGTCTTTAGAAGGCATGACTAGTAATCTCTCAATATCACTTGATATTGAGAGATTACTATTGATGCCTTCTGAAGACTTTCACTCTAGCAAGAATTTCTGCTGATGGTGTAGAATTTTGCATGGTGGTTATATTGTCATCTATATTATAGAAGAGCGATCAACAGAAAGGATGAGAGATTGAGCTCATTTGATTTGTCCACTAATTCGGGCAAAGTTTTTTGATAGGGTATTGTGCCTGGAGTTATGTAATGTTTTATAGGCTTGGTAGAGTCAATTTAGATAAACGTTATGTAACTCCTTGCTTATTAATTTATTAAATCCCTTGAAGGTTAGTTGAGCAAGCTGTATTGAGCCACGCTTGATAAAAGCGAGTTATTCAACTATTGGGACCACATCTTAACTATGCATCAACATATTTTGACCTTAAGCAAACATAGCGACCCTCCATGTATTCTTTAAGTATTTTGAAGGCCTTCTACAATGCCATAACTTTGAAGGAGAAAGTATTCCTGATTGAGATCACAAAAGACCAGAAACTCTATGCCAACTTCAAAGACGGTAACGACAAGCTTGGATAACAAATCGGCAAGCTGGAGGCAAGCTTGAAAATTATCGAGATTCACATACTACAGCAAGCCTATGATCTTCTACAAGAAATGTTGAAAGCATGCTAAGGCAAGAAAACACAATCAATTAACATATACTGCTAAGAAAGTAGAGATAAACAATCTGTCTTTCAATCTCATTTATAGTTTCGATAAGGTCAACAGCAGTGGACCTAACCGAAACCACAAACAAGAAGGCATGGGATGAAATTTAAAATTCAAAAATTGTTGCCTTAACTTAGATTCCTTATTTTAACTACAGCTGCTATTGGCGTAAGTTTTCTAGACTTACTGTACATCATTTCAATCTTCAATGCCCGTAAGGATGATTTCTTAGTCTTCTGCTATTTTTAATATAGGTAATAATCTCAACCATGCTACCTAGTCGCAGATTCCTAGCAAAGTGTCCATCTGGATTATTTTTCTTTCAGAGAAACAACAGACGGATATACATTACTGGATACATTTTCATATTTGCACTTGATTCAAATTTATCATGTTTTAAGTCAGTTTCATTGGCCAGATTCACTAGAAGTTCCTTGCTACCCTGTGCCTCCTCTTCAATTAGCTTTCAGATGATATAGTTTTTATTAACTCCCCTTTTCCCCGCAGACATTCTCCTTCGACTCCTTCTGGCATATAATTATCTTCTCGAATAACCCTTTCATATAAATTTGGGTCAGGGAAATTTCTACTGGTTTTTCATTCTTTTTTTTATGCAGTGCGAGGCTTCGAAGGACTTCTCAGAGTCCAATGCACACTTAAAGTTAAGTCCAATCGCTATTGGATCTCTGCAATGACGCCAAATATTGATCCATTCTCAAAACTTGACACATATAAACATGAGCAACAATCGTTAGTAATTCGTAACAAAGTATATTCACCATCTTCATGGGGCCCTCGGCCTTATCAATTTGAACCCATCAAACTTAACTGTACATTGCAGGATCTTGTTAGAATGATCAGTGCCTAATTAATTAAAAAATGCATTCATAAAAATATTATACTTTGTATATTGTGTCCTGATAACCTTATTAGTAATATTTAACTCCCACACATGACAGTGGATCTATTTATTTGCACGCACCTTATTCTTCTTAGCCCATCTATGACTTAAATTGAATAAATAGATTATTAACAAGTTGCAACAGATGCCACATCTGTTTAAATTATCAAACAATTGCAGACATCTATTATGATAAAAGATCAATCTATTGTAACATATGACATATCTTTTGGAAAAATCAAACAGATATATCCATCTGTTGCAATAGATTGTCAATATATTGTAAGTTATCTAACAGATGGAATATATTTTACAACAAATTACCCATTTTTTAGATTTATTTTAAAGCAATTTTCTTTTCTTTTCGAAATACAATAAAAGATAAAATGTTGTATTTAGATCCATTTTTTTAATTTACATATTCAAAAAGTCACCAGTTTTATTTAATTAAGGGATGAACAGTCGTGGCTTTTTGACTACCTCCTTTGAATTCAATCATTTATAAATAGGTCACTTTTTACTCATTCATTCTACTACACTTACAAATAGGGTTGATCCAAATTCGTACAAGAAGATTTATATCGAGTCCTTGCAGGAACTTCAAGGCAGTTTGGTGAACTCCAGAGGGATTTGGCCAACTTCAGAGCTAGGCTGAGGAGGGCCCTGCTGCTGCTGGATGAAAATTGTCCAGTTGACAATAATATTAATAATAATAATAATAATGATAATAATAATAATAATAATAATAGTAATAATAATTAGGTTATGTTATTTCTTTTAGCGTATGTATTTTCCTTCTTTTGTATATCAGATCTACCAAAGGTTTTCAAAAATCTATGTTTGGTGGTCGACTTTGAATTTTTAATTCTTATTTAATAGTTAATTATCATTCTGTTTATTTCTTATTCTCAATATGTCGACGGTTGGTGGTAGGGATTGAGCATTTGTGGCAACAGAGGTTAATCTAATACGACAGATGGATCAGATTTTACTAATAAAAAAAGGTTAGTTGTTATTGAGAGGGTGAAAAGACATGACTTTTCAATTATTTAATATGAAAATGGTTCGTAAGTAAATGATAAACACAATTTATAACCGTAAAAGAATGGTTATTTAATTTTAATAACTGATCGTGAATGGTTATTTAATTTTAATAACTGATCGTGACTTTTCACTATTTTTATTTTTAAATTTGTTTTTTAAAATTATTTATTTATTATATAATAAAAAGTCACAATATTGGATTAATTAACTTATATGATGATTGTTAAGAAAAAGGTGAACAGTCGTGACTTTTTATCTAAAATACATTCAACAATATTGTTGATGCATCAAATTCCCCATCTGTTGTGACTGATGTATCAGCTGTTAGAATAAATCAGAAAAACTATTAAAATAGATGGTTGATTTGTTGCAATAGATGGTATATCTGTTGCAATAGTTGGTTTATCTGATGCAACAGATATATAATCTGTTACCAAAACTCAATAAAAATGATTATTATTTTATTAAAGAAACGGTTATTGAAAATGTGTCTTCGATTTTTAAAATGAGAAAAAGGTTATTTAATAATAATAAGCTTAAAAGTCATGACTTGTCACAATAATAAAAAACTCACCATCTTGATTTAATTAAGTCATTTTTTTCATAGAAAACAATATAGAAATAAATGATAAACACAATTTATAATCGTAAAAAAATGGTTATTTAATTTAAATAATTGACATTAATATTAAATAGGTGCCATTTCTTTTCACAGAAAATATTTTTTTTTTTAAATATGTTTTTTTAATTTATATAATAAAAAAGTTAGCAAATTTGGATTAATGATATGATGATATTTTTTTTAAAAGATAGATTATATGTTGTAATAGATAAATTATCTGATGCAACTGATTTTTTATTTGTTGCAACAGATGATATATCTGTTATCATAGATGAGTTATCCGATGCAATAGATATAGAATCTGTTGTCACAACTCAATAAAAATGGTTCTTAAAAAGAACTAATTAATAATAATAATCTGAAAAGTCATGACTTATCACAATATTTCTTAATTTAATTAAGTCTTAACTTTTCACAGTAATAAAAATATGTAATTAATAAATGGAGGGGAACATTTAGATTATATGTTGCAACAGGTAGATTATCTAATGCAACAGGTTTTCTATTTGTTGCAACAGATCATATATCTGTTGTCACAGATGAGTTATCTGATGCAACAGATATAGAATCTGTTGTCACAACTCAGTAAAAATGATTTTTGGAAAGAACTAATTAATAATAATAATCTGAAAAGTCAAGACTTATCATAATATTTCTTAATTTAACTAAGCCATAACTTTTTATAGTAATAAAAAATGTAATTAATAAATGGAGGTAAACAGTCGCGCCTTTTTTCCACTCATTCAAATTCAATCTTCTATAAATCGGTCCCTCCTTACTCAATCGTTCATTCAACTACACTCTATTTATTTATTGCATCTTGTCTTTCATATTACACCTTCCACCACTTTCTCTTCCCTGACTCGGGTAAGTTTTTTTCTTGTCAATTTGTAGTATACGTTTTATTACATTTGGATATTATTTAATTCTGTTTTTAAGTTTTTTGTCAATTCATATATGTTATAGATATGGCTGATCCAGTGTGGGATGTTGCTTTTCTGCAAGACATCGTGAATAAACTTCGAATCAAGGTTCGTGACCTGCAATGGGAACTGGGAGAAGTTAGAGCAAGGATGCTCCGTGAGGTCCGCAGGCTAAGGAGGGCCTTGCTGCTACTGATTGAAGATTGGCCGGCTGGAAATAATAATAATAATAATAATAATAATAATAATAATAATA
>NC_061111.1:112361323-112474272 GCF_002878395.1 Capsicum annuum | reverse complement strand
AATAATAATAATAATAATAATAATAATAATAATAATAATAATAATAATAATAATAATAATAATAATGATAATAATAATAATAATAATAATAATAATGATAATAATAATAATTAGATTATTTTTTTCTTTTAGTCTATGTATATGTATTTTATTTTTTTTTTAATAAAAAAATTATGTTTGATCAACTTTGACGTTTTAATTCATATATAATTTTCATTCTGTCTATTATTTTCTCAACAAACATGTCAACGATTGGTCGTAAAGAATAATTTTGAATCCAATAGCAATAGCAAGAGTTGAAACATATTGGTTATCTATTAGGTTTGTGACAGTGGCTGATTTGTATTGTGCCAAACAGATTACTCATATGTTGCAGCAGATAAGAAATCTGATGCAACAGATAATCAGTCTGATGCAACAAATAACTAGTCTATTTCAACAAATAACTAGTCTATTGCACGGCTTTGACATTTTAATTCATATTCCCTCCGTCTCAAATTACCTGTCCTAAATTGAGATGGCACATTGATTAAGAAAAATAATTAATAACATGTCTAGTTTACCATAATACCCCTATTAAATGATGTTTACATTTTAATTTGAAGAAAAAATAATTAATGCAAAGGGTAAAACATGAATTTTTTTTGTCTTTTCTTAATTAATGAAAAAAGACAAGTAAAATGAGAAATTAAATTAGAAAATTTGGGACGGATAATTTGAGATGGAGGGAGTATTTAATTTTTATTCTGTCTATTATCTTCTCAACAAACATGTCGATGATTGGACATAAAGAATAATTTTGAATCCAATAGCAATAGCAAGAGTAGACACATATTGGTTATCTATTGGGTTTTTGACAGGGGCTGATTTGGGTTGTTCCAAACAGATTAATCATCTATTGCAACAGATTACTCATATGTTGCAATAGATAAGCAGTCTGATGCAACAGATAATTATTCTGATGGAACAGATAATCAGTCTAATGCAACAAATAACTAGTTTGTTACAACAGATAAATCTTTTGTTGCAACAGATTACCTATCTGTTCGATTCATGTTGCGGGCATTATAGAAGCATAAACATGAATCCAATATGTGAGTCTTCTGTTGCAACAGAATACTCATCTAATACACCAGATCAGATCTGTTTAAATTGTGGGCACTTATGTTGGATTCATGATCGGATTCTATCCATTGTTGGAAAAAACAACAGTAATTGTGTACCTAGATGACAAATTTGAATAAAATCATAATTTTACTTACTAAAGTCACTTATGAAGTAATGCCAAAGTGGAAAGTGGTGTAGGAAATAAAATTTGACCTAAGAAATTGGTCAGATAGCAACAGTAGTGGTAACGAAAATAACAACAACAATAATAGTCGATAAGAAGAAGATGCAGATGATAATGAAGTAGAAGATGATGACAATAAAGCAGAAGATGATGAATAAAGCAGCAGCAACAATGAACAACAATAATCATGAAGAGAGAGAAAATAATAACGGATGAGAAGAGAGAGAAACACACCTTTTTTTTCTCCGTTTCCTGTTATATTAACTAACATTTGAATTAAAGTGTAAATTAAAAAACTTATGGGTTATTTTCAAACTTTCTCAATCTTTTTAATCCATAATAAAGTAATTGTCGCCTACACTCAATTATTAAGACTTGAGTCACCTACACCTCATTTTGTAACTTTTTTGTCACATACAGGTCAAAGCCCCACTGCCCCTTATGGTGCCATCGAAATACAGCATATAGAGGGCAGAGAAAAATTTAAAGTAAATGTGTCATCATTTGAAGACTTATATCACCAGAATATTTGACAAACAGATTTTGACAATCCTTTTTACCTAAAAAGAACACTTATAAGTCGAGCTGACAACGTTAAACTCAGGACTATATATTTTCCTTCCTTTTCTCAATTCTCGTTAGCAATTGCTAGTTATATATATTATTTTTGTCGTTAGTAATTTTATGTATACATTAATAATTTAAAAAGAATAAAAAAAATATTTACTAATACATATCTACGCGAAGGCTTAAGAATTTTTCTTTACAAATAAAAATATGTCCTACTTACACGTAGTAAGTTAATTAGAAGTAAGTTTGAGTGATGCTATTCTTATTTACCAAACAAAAATTTAATTTTTTACGAAAGAAGAAAGAAATGACAATAATAGTTGTTTATTATTTACGCCCACTAAATATAACTATATATAGAGAGAGAGAGCGCGCATATCTTCCTCTATATTCTTAACTATATATATAATTAAAGGAAATAAAATAATTTCAATTACTAAACCTACCCTAAAAGGAAAAAAAAATATGACGTAATATTATTTCCAAATTGAGGATAGATTTGATGAAAAAGTCTTGGAAAGTAATCTTTACACTGAAACTATATCCCTGTACACTACAATATCTACCATCTACACTCTCTGTACACATCGATTACTATCTGCAGGGGCGGATATATTAAGCCTTGTGACGTAATACGCCATCCGTAAATTTCGATAAAAACTCTCTATATATGTAAGCAGGGGCAGATCTATTAAGCCTCGTGAGGGTGCCACGACACCCACAAACTTCGACAAAAATTCTCTCTATATATAAGTATAAATATACAGAATGTATACAAATAAAACAGATGCCACCCAATGAAATAATGAGGTACTTGGTACAATTGTCAATTGGTCGTCTAGTCCACCCAAGGGATATAGGTTCAAACCCTATTGTCATCTTAAATTTTGCATAAATTCAATTATTCTCTTTTTATTTGTTTTAAAAACCAACTTGTTAAGTTTGCTACATAAATTCAATTATGCTCTTTTCATTCGTTTTTAATGTCAACTTGTTAAGTTTGCTATATATATTCAATTATGTTCTTTTCATTTGCTTTTAGTTATTTAGTTTTTGACTTGTATTAATTTATTTATTTTTGAATAATTTAATTTATTAGTTATTTCTCATTAATTAATTAGTATTTGTTTGATATAAAATTTAAAAGATGAATAAGTTTTGTTTTCAAATGAATAAGTTTTGTTTTCTCTCCCATCAAATTAAAAAAAAAATTGTCCAGATATTGATAAATATAAAAATAATTATACACAAAATTGAGGTCAAATATTATGAAAAGTCACAATTTCTTGCCTCTTAAAGAAAGATAAATAAGTAAGAAGCTGATGCAGCCAAAAAATATTTCTAAGGAGGTTAAAAATCTAAAGAAGTAAGCACACGAACTAATCTAAGAAGTTCAGTATCTATTATATATACATAAAAGTAATTTTAATCATATATAAATAATATACGTTTTGGTCGAAGAGGGGCCTTGACCATAAACTGGTTCTCATTAAAAATTTGAAGTATTTGGTTGATTTAATCAATGAGTCTACTTGGTACCCAAAGATTTAGAATCCTGAATCCGCCTCTATATATAAAGTATAAATATACAGAACGTATACAAATAAAACAGATGCCACCCAATGAAATAATGAGGTACTTGGTATAATTGGCAATTGGTCGTCTAGTCCACCCAAGGGATGTGAGTTCAAACCTTGTTGTCATCTTAAATTTTGCATAAATTCAATTATTCTCTTTTTATTTGTTTTAAAACCAACTTGTTAAGTTTGCTATATAAATTCAATTATGCTCTCTTCATTTGTTTTTAAAGCCAACTTGTTAAGTTTGCTATATAAATTCAATTATGTTCTTTTCATTTGCTTTTAGTTATTTAGTTTTTGACTTGAATTAATATTTTTATTTTTGAATAATTTAATTTATTAGTTATTTCTCATTAATTAATTAGTATTTGTTTGATATAAAATTTAAAAGATGAATAAGTTTTGTTTTCTCTCCCATCAAATCAAAAAAAAAATTGTCCAGAGATTATAAACATAAAAATAATTTTACACAAAATTGAGGTCAAATATTGTGAAAAGTCACAATTTTTTGCCTCTTAAAGAAAGATAAATAAGTAAGAAGTTGATGCAGCCAAAAAAAAATTCTAAGGAGGTTAAAAATCTAAACAAGTAATCTAAGAAGTTCAGTATCTACTATATATACATAAAAGTAATTTTAATCATATATAAATAATATAGTTTTTGGTCGAAGAAGGGCCTTGACCATAATCTGGTTCTCATTCAAAATTTAAAGTCTTCGGTTGATTTAATCGATGAGTCTACTTGGCACCCAAAGACTTAGAATCCCATTCAATATTTGGTTCTATATAAGAGAGGGTTATATGTTAAAAGTTATTATCCAGAAGAAGAAAAAAAAGGGGTCCCTGCTTCTATTCTAAAAATGGTACCACAATGCTCTAGACTTAAGAATAGTTATGATGGAAATAGACTTATCTCTTGTGATGCTAATGAATAGGAGAAAGAGGCAGGTTATCATCTCGTTACAGAGCGTTGACTTACACATACTGAAGTAGATGGAGAACAAATCCGACCTGTTCTTGCATCAATTGAACCATTTCGCTGGAACAAATTTATCCAAAATCCTGGACCCGTAGTGTCAACGCTTGTACGAGAATTTTACGCTAACATGGATGCCACCACTAACACTTCCACAGTTTGGGGTCATACCATTTTCTTTGCTTCATGTGTTATCACTAGGTTGTATGACAGTATGAGACTCCTGATTTTGAAGATGCACACTTGCACTCTTTATTTTGCGATCTAACGTGGGATGAGATTGGTCCTGATCAGTGCCCGCTTGGAGTAGAACGGCATGTTGATTCCCATGATCAAAGATATTGGTTTCTGACTAAAAATCTCAGTCTAGCTGCTAATGTATGGATGTTAGTTTTGATTTTCAGGTTAGAACCAAATAGAAAACCTATGAAATTCTCCGCTCGTTGGTTGTATGCAATCACGCAACACCATCCTATCAACATTGGTAGAGTTATATGTAAAAGTATGAAGTGTTGCCGAATAAAGAAATCTGTGAAATATCTGTATTTTGGTTCTAATATCACGCAGCTGATCAATATATTTGAAAAGCCACCAGCTCCAGACTTTGGCTTTGTTCTGTCGTTAAATATTGAAATGCCAAATTTGCATGCTCTCGGCCCATGTGTTGGGCCAAATAATGGGCCAGGATGATAACTGCCAGGAAGGGGAGAATTTTCTACATGCTTTGAAAGGTTGGAGAAATGAATGAAAATTATCTAAAACCAAGAACAATAAGTGAGAGACGAACTTGCTGCACTATGAGCAATACAAACAGAGCATCTCTTTTATACTACCACTATCCTACAAAATTTTAGGAATATGATAAACACTGAGGTAGCTATATTGCAACTAACTAATGTCCCTGCAATTCCTCTGTTTGCGTTGCAGGGCATATGAATTTTCAGCCACAAGTCACACTTTACGAGGAGGAATCATAGCTAAAAATGCTCCACATCCAGGCAGTCAAGAAAATCATGCATTTGTGCTTGGAGTTGTTGCACCAGAATATGCAGATATCAACATGACTTTTAGAGGAGCTTATTGGTATGTCTGCTGCAAATGCTACAATACAAATAAAGAGTGAAAACCACAAACCCTCCATCTTGAGTCTTACATTGGGACAATGTAAGATTAAGGTGTGAGGGAGGTAACAACGTTTATTCTAGTGTCCCTTCTATGGTCTTAAATCATAAGTTGCAGAAAGATAGTTTTTGTTAGACTGCATATATATATATATATGTATATATGTATATGTATATATGTATATATGTATATGTATATATGTATATATGTATATATGTATATGTATATATGTATACATAAAGAGGTAGAGGAAAAGATTGTGTTGTTTTGTTGTTTGTTTTAGCTGCTCCTTCATATAGACTCCGTATAAGCTACAAGCTTACTAATCCACTAATGCATATACTAGTTTACTGATGCATATGTTAATACAATGATGCCTATTATGTTACCGAGTTTGAGAAAGTGTGGTTGGTTTCTTGAATTTTTTTCAATAACTGAAATTAAAACAAGGTAATGGAATGAAGAAATTAATGGAATAACTATTTGGACGAAGAAATTAAAACAAATTGCAGTGGAATGAAATAAATGAAACAAAAATAATGAATCGAGAAAAAACTAAAAGGAGACCCCTGCTAATGCCACAGACATGATACATGACCCCAATCCAATAAGTAATCCACTGAATCTCCTCTATAGACATCGATGCAGCCTGAATTAATCTTCAAGGAAGAAACTTAAATCTTGAACACATCTAAAAATCTCATGGGTTCTCAATCTTATCACTCCATTGCAGGTTTTCATTTTTCATGTAATTATCCTTATATAACATTAAATCCGTTTGTGATAAAGGCAACTCGCCAGGACTACTCAACTGTAGCAGATCTCTCTTTTCTGTGTTTTATACACAATGTGAGTTCATCTTTCCAGATTCAAACTCTTCTTTATATCCTCATCCATACAGTCATACATTCCCAGATCACCGCAGAGAACGGGGACAAGAAAAATTGATGTGCAATACTTTCATCCTCGTGTTGGCATACCACACATTCAACCTCTGCAGTCACTCAACATTTCAGCATTCTATCCTTCGTTGCTAGCTTTGAGAAAGCTGCCAGCCAAAGAATGAATACACATACTGGACATTCCATATTATTGCAAACAAGTTTCCTTGACAACAAAACTTTCCTAGCATTATCAATCCCTCCCGTCCATAGAAACTTGCGGCAGATTGATACAAGACAAACAAGAGGAACACAAAACAGCCACAAACAGTCCAATACACCCTCCAAAACAGTCCACAAATCACAATAAATCGTGGATCAAATAGAGACCTCACTCGGATTCGACAAATATAACAAGAATACAAGAAACAAAGGTGTATTTGACACCCAAAACAGCCACAAATCATGAAGAACAAGATGACAACAAGAACACAAATTTTCGGATTCAACAAGACACAAAAACAGTCCACTACAAACAATAACAAGACTACAAGAATAAAAGGATAGATAGTGAGATATAGATTTGTTACAAGACTTAGGAACAAAGTGTGATTCAAACACTAAACCCCTAATTAATGTAACAACAACACCACACTCTTACGGTGATCGCCAAGGGAATCACTCACCTCAAGATCCACCGTTTCCAAACAAAGAACAATATTGGCTTTTTCAAGCCCTATACTAAGGATGACTTTTCCAAGCCCTAACTAAGAACTATACTAAGGTGTTGCACTCTCCAAAGAGAGAATAAGACTTTCAAATGTTCATCATTCATTAACTAAAGAGAAATGACCTAAAATAGACTATGTATAGTATATTATAAAAGAAAGATAAAAGGACTCCAATGCCCTTAATGAGGTGGGTGGCAATAGAGTATCATTTAGACAAGACTAAAAGACCAAAATCACATTGAGGCTAAGTGACCAAAATGACCTTAATAAAAGGGGCAAAAATCGCGAACCATCAAATGTGGTCCAAACCCGTGAGTCCTCTAGTCTTCAAGGCTCCAAGCAATCTTCCACACACGGGTTTGTTTGATGGCATGCTCAAAATAACCCCTACAAGTATGATTTGTTTCCTCCATGAGACCAAAACTTGATTCTTCACGTAGTGACTTTGAATGATGTCATCGAAAGCTAAGATAGCCATTTCACTTGTATCATCCTCCCCTTCTTGAAAAGAATTCGACCTCGAATCCATACCTTGAAAAACAAGAGAAAGGACAAATAAGAACAACATCCTCATGGTATAAGGGTTAGGGTTAGCACAACAATAAATATCATCACGCTAAGGGGGTACATACTTGAAGTATAACCAAGAATCCTTTGAAGTGAGTATTAAAAACTCAATGAAAGATGTACAAAGGATTTGGTTATGGGATACACCAAGAGTGATACTTTGCTTGTCATGTAGACCAAGCAATAAGTTGGGTGCACCAACATCACTATTTCTACATTTGGCACCGGGGTCAAATGGGAAAAGTGGCCGTAGACACGGGTCTAGACAATACTCTCCTTTCCCGTGGTCTACACCCAAACTAAATGACATACTCTCTATGATAGCATACATATCATCCAAAGCAAATAGAGAGTAAAAAAATATATCCCTCAAATCAACTTCTACCAAGGTGCCCTCATGTGTGTACTCCCTTCTAGTTTCCCAATAATAACCATGACTACTCTCAACAATAAAGTCACACAAAGTAAAAGAAGAAGTAGCTTCCGCAACTACACATTCCTTACCCCTAAGAGTACTCTTATCTTCCAAGAAGAGATTTTCATCTTTAGTAGGAATGTTGTCACACCAAAGTAGGTTAGCATATAGGCTATAGCTTCCAAGGAAAGCAATACCATCATTTTCACCACTAGCTTTATTAGAAGTGTTTAAATCATCTTCAAATAAGACATTACACCTAAAGAGAGCGTGATCTACCTCATGAACAGATTTGGAATAAGCAAGTTCCTCACACTCTAAATGATCATTATCAAGTTTCAAGGATGTTCCAAACACAAGATTACCCCAAGAAGAGATCTCGGGTTCACTCTCACATTGTTGACCAACATTTTCAAATACTTCACTCACTTGAGTTCTATTAAGCACATCACACACATACTCAAGTGGGGGACAATTTTCACAAACAAGCTGATCAACACCAATTGCACAAGACGATGTACTTCCGTTCAACATATAGGCTTCAACACTAGGTGGACATAAATTGATCTTACAAGAAGAGTCAATTTCGTCATCAACAGGATCAACTAGTGTATCCAAACTCATAATATGTACATCATCAACAAGAGGCAAGGAATCATTAGACTCATAAATAAGTAAGCTACTATTCATACTCAATGGCTTACTAGCCGCACAATTGTCATTCACATGTACTAAAGTGTAAGAGTTAGCTATTTTACCCTTAAGATCTTGAGTAGACTCTTCCTTGCCATGAGGTGAAGGTCCTCCACAAGCTTGGGCAGCAACTTTCTTTTGGCATTGTTCGCCTTCACTTTCCATGTTGGTACCTACACAAATATCCTTAGAAATAGAAGGACAACCAATGTTAGCACGGTTTGGTGGCAATCCCCTCACTTCGCTCCACATATCCTCTCAATTTTCCACTCTTGGATTACCACCTTGCACTCTCTTACTTCTCTCAATCTTTTTTCTCTCATCATAAATCGGATTGGAGTAGGTAAGCATTCCTTGTTGCGGTTTAGGAACTTGATGTCGTGCAAACCAATCAGCAAACAAGCTCATATAACCGTAGGTTAAGGAAAAAACATCGCACCATACCTCCTCATGGTAATCAAATTGGGAGAAGACAACTTTTACCCTCTCGGTAACCTTGAAATCGCCCAAGTAGTATGGAACAAGTAAAGGATCTCGAAATAACATCAAGTAGTCAACCATGGACGGAAAAATATAGTTTCTATAGTACCTACGATTCAACACCATAAGGCAGCCTGGTATCCCACAAATAGTCACTTTTCTAGAGTGTACACTCCTCCTTGGATCAACATTGTAAGGCAGACGAGTACCCGTTAGTTTTGGAGATGCTTGCCCTCTTCTTCTCATGGGACAAACTCTATTATAGCTAGTATAACCAATCACACCATGTTGACCGTGATAAGAAGTACGACAAGGTGAAGAATATGATCTTTCACACTCCACATACGTACTCTCATCATAGCTCTCATAAGTTTTGCGAATGAAAGGGTTATACCTAACACCAAATGTAGGTTCAGAGTGGGAAGTATAAAACTCCTCACATGCCCCAATGTCATTATAAGAACCATCACGAGGTCCTACATCATCTCTAAATTCACCATAAGCACTAGGCACATCATTCCCCTCATTTTCTCCCCTAAATACGAGACCCTAAAATCTGCCCAAGTTTTGATCATGGCTATTTTCATAGCCCCCACAATCACCCTCAACTTCGTAGCCATAAAACCCTTCACTACAATTATAGTCTCCCATGTCGAAGTCACAATAATCCTCGGTTATCGAAGATATGTTCCCCTAATATCAGCTTTGTACCTATTCAATGAACAAATAATATTAGTAGTAAAGCTTTCTTACCAACACTCGTATATACAACCTTTGTGATTCTTACAATTGAAGCAGCGAATATTGAAAATTGCTTATACTCCGGTAGTCAATAAGATGTTAACTATACTTGGCGACCGGAATAGATTCTTATTTGATCGACTCAAGACACAAAATAAAATTTACTTACGAATTTGAAACAAAGAAGTTACGACGAGTTAGAAATAAGAAAAGAACACAAACAACGAAGACACAAAAGAAATGGATTCAACAATTAATCTACAACTAAGTAGGTGATTATTAGTTGTTAATTAATTCTAGAATCAAGACATGAAACTTGGAAACAATAAAATGAAACTAAGAATCTAAAATTTGAGCCAAAATTCGTTGTGTGAACAGTAAAACGTGATGTGGTAGCCACGTATTGGTTGCAGTCATAACAAATTTATTTTCCAAAATTAGAATTCTTGATCAATTTGTAAATTGGGAATGGTGGATTTGGTTTTAGGAGGGAAATATAAGTCTTGTAATCCCTTTTCAATTCCAAAAAAAGAAGACTTGACTTTGTTGTACACTTTCCTTAAAACAAGATCCTTAAAAAATGGAAGGTTGTTGGAAGTGGTTATAAGTCTTTGAGTGTGAAGGAAAAGTTTTTGAGCCACAAGTGTTACACCTTAAATCTTGGATTTATGTCTTGTAAGACTAACATCAATTTACACTCTCTTTATTCAACTTATAGGATCAACAACCACTTTTTCTTCAACAAAATATAGAGATTGTGAAGAACACTAAGAACACCAAGAATACAAACTTTGAGTCTTGAAGTTCTAAGGTTCAAGTTGGACCTCTCAAACAACACAACACCTTTTTAATCTTAAAATCCACAACACAATCCCCAAAATAAACGTTCAAACTTAAACCAACAACACATCACACGTTCAAGTCTTGAATCCACAACAACAATACCAACAACAATTGGCCAAGTCCAAGTTCACAATAACAACATCAACAACAAAGGCTCAAATCAAGATATAGACTCAAAGTGTTAGTGAAGAACAATACTAATCCTAGAAACACTTAAGGCAAGTAAAAAATCTCGCCAAAGACACAACAAGAACACAAACTTTGGCCAAGAACACAAAGTGGACAGATTGCTATTTTCTAAAAATTTTAGTTTTCAATTTTTTTTTGTGTGTTTTTCAAGTCTCAAGCCCAAGATTGATCTTGTTAGAACAAAATCAAAGATGGCTCTGATACCAAATGATACAAGAAAAATAAGAGGAACACAAAATAGCCACAAACAGTCTAATACACCATCCAAAACAGTCCACAAATCACAACAAATTGTGGACCAAATGGAGACCTCACTCGGATTCGACAAATACAACAAGAATACAAGAAACAAAGGTGTATTTGATACCCAAAACAGCCACAAATCATGAAGAACAAGATGACAACAAGAGCACAAATTTGGGATTCAACAAGATACAAAAACAGTCAACTACAAACGATAACAAGATTATAAGAATAAAAGGATAGATAGTGAGATATAGATTTGTTACAAGACTCAGGAACAAGTGTGATTCAAAAACTAAACGCCTAATTAATGTAACAACAACACCACACTCTTACCGTCAAGGGAATCACTCACCTCGAGATCCACCGTTTTCAAGCAGAGAACAATATTGGCTTTTCCAAGCCCTATATTGAGGATGACTTTTTCAAGCCCTAACTAAGAACTATACTAAGGTGTTGCACTCTCCAAAGAGAGAATAAGTCTTTCAAATGTTCATCATTCATTAAATAAATAGAAATAACCTAAAATAGACTATATACAGTATATTACAAAAGAAAGATAAAATAACTCCAATTCCCTTAATGAGGTGGGTGGAAATGGAGTGTTCTTTAGACAAGGCTAAAAGACCAAAATTACCTTGAAGCTAAGTGACCAAAATGACCTTAATAAAATGGGCCAAAACCATGAACCATCAAATGTGGTCCAAACCCGTGTGTCCTCTAGTCTTCAAGGCTCCATGCAATCTTTCACACGTGGGTTTATTTGATGGCACGGTCAAAATAACTCCTACAAGTATGATCTCGTGCCCTCCATGGGACCAAAGCTTGATTCTTCATGTAGTATCAAAAGCTAATGCGGCCATTTCACTTGTATCACAGATCGTCTCCAAATATTGAGTAGTTTGAGAAGATTTGGAAGAATGCTTACTTTAAAATTTTAATTTGGAGAATAGAAGGGTCAGGATTATGGGTAGGGCTGGGCATATTTTGGTTTAAACCAAAAAAAATCAAAAAACTGAATTGAAATTTGATTTTGGTTTGGTTTTTTAATTTTTCAGATTGGTTTCAGTTTCAAATATTAGAAATTTGGTTAAACGGTTTGGTTTTTGGATTTTCAAAAAAAAATTCAAATAAATTGAAAAATCAACATTATATAAATAATATATTATAATATATATATAATTTAATATATATATATATGTAAATATACTAAAAATATAATTTAATCTGATATAATATATAAATATATAAATTATAATCATTTAGTTACCCTAAATGCTAATATACTGCTTTGCTTTAGACCCTAACATTAACTTGAAGGCTACAGTGGCGCTCAACCATCCTTAGTTTGTCAATTCATTTGAAATTTTAATATCGCCAATAACAGTCGTTTGCTCAGTTCATTTGCTCAGTTCGTCACTGCCGTCGACAGTCGCTGCTGAGTGCGGCCACTGCTATCACTCCAACGGCGATGACTCAAGAGGTCGATATTTATTGTTATTTCATGTGTGTTGAATTATATATATTTGGGAATGAAAAATAGGTTTGAAAAAAAGATTATTTTTCTAGAAAAATCTCCAATTTTAAATGCTCACTACTTTAATCTTTAAAATCAAAATATCACTCCAACGGCGATGACTCAAGAGGTTGATATTTATTGTTATTTCATGTGTGTTGAATTATATATATTTGGGAATGAAAAATAGGTTTGAAAAAAAGATTATTTTTCTAGAAAAATCTCCAATTTTAAATGCTCACTACTTTAATCTTTAAAATCAAAATAAAAATCCAAAATAACCGAATCAAATTTGTAAAAAATGAACCAAACCAAAATAATTTTAGTTTGGTTACGGTTTTTATTTTCATCAATCCAAAAATCGAAAAACCAAACCGATATTCAACAATCAAACCGAATAAACCGAATGTCCACCCTTAATTATGGGGTGATAGGCCACTTTAACTTTTTTAAAAGTTGGGATAAAATACAATTTTATAAAAAATACAATATGTTCTATTTTTATATTTATTAATCTTTCAAATATTTATTAAAATTATTTAATAAATTCAACAACTTTCTCTCTCCTCAAATCCTCTTCTTCTCCTAATTCTTCTTCATATTTTCGGAAAAAAAAGTTTTGCTCGATAGATCGACCACTACAGATTTATTTTTGTAGCATTTTTTCATTTTTATTAATAGACCAGTGGTCAATAAATCGATCATTATAGATTTATTTTTAGTTGTAGATCATAAATAATGGGAGTTCATAAAGCAGTTAAAAGTCCTGCTTCCACTGCTTCTAGCAGTAGAAAGCAAAAAGCTAGAGAAGTTTACAAAACTTCAAAGAGGAAAAAAGTTGTAGCCGATGAATCCGAGTCAAAAACTGAAACAAAAATCCTTGTCGATATTTTTAAATATGATGAAAGTAGTGCACACGAGAGTGATAATGTTGAGGATAGTGAAGCAAAAAGCGAAAAGGGAAAGCAAAGAAGAAAGTAAAAGTTAGCGGTGGAGATAAGGACAATAGAGATAGTGGAGACAGGGAGGAGGATGATCCCCTATCCTTGTTAATTTATGCGAGAGATATCTCCGTTGAGTCATACGACCTAACAACTTGGATGGATGAGCTAGGTTCTTTTTTTGCAAATATTTTTGTAAAAGAAAGAATGTCGCTCTATCAAGAGTTTAGAAGGATTCTTATTGAACAAACGTTGTATGCTGATTTTAAGAAGACCTGTTTCGGACACTTAAGGCATATGCCGGAACATTTTAGGTTTAATGGATAGATGGTCCATTATGTTTTGTTGCGACATATCAAAAATAATAAAAAACTGCATGAAATTTAGTTTTGTGTGAACGGTAAGCTATCTTGTTTTGGCTTAAAGGAATTTCTTATGATTACGGGGCTGAATTGTTCAGCATATCCCCGTGAATAAAAAAAAACAAAGTCCTCCAAAATGGCATAAAAATTTATTTTAACGTAACGAAGAACAAGAGCATTACTACTGCAGGATTGATTAGCCTATTTAAAGGTAATAGGTTGACTAATCAATAAAAATTAAAGTGCGCTTTAGTTTGGTTCGTGCACTCGATGATGCTGGCAAAGGACCAATCAAAGAAGATGGATTCAGACCACATCTAAATGAAGACTGATTTAGATTTCTTCTGGGGGTATCCTGGGGGAAAATAGTCGTTTGGGCTGACTTTGAACTATTTAAAAAAGAAGATTGATTTTGCCAAGTAGAAAGAAGCATTTATGAAGAGGAATAATGAATCGCACGCATTATATGACTTTCCTTGGGCATTTCTAATACTTATAATCTACCATCTTATTGATTTATTATAGACTCCTACCTATTTATGTACCAATACATAGACCCTATAGATTTATTTGTTCTTCTATTAATTGCAGGTTTCGATATATGAGGTCTTCCTTATCTGGAAAGGTACACTGGAAAGTTGTTGGATTCTCCTTTGACCATTTCCCATCTACTTAGATGGCACACGTTGAATTGAAACAACATAATGGAAGGCAATCCATTTAAGTACAAAGAAAACAGAACAAAGGTAAAATTATAATTATTATAATATGATATAATATTATTATACTAGTGAATGTCTTGTATTTTATATTTTTTGATAGATTGTGCACCCGTACCTTACCCCTACTTTTAGTGACATAGAGCAGAGCTACATGAAAATATTTAAGCCATACATGGATGAAGTTAAGGATACGTCTATCTATGCCTTGAAGGTGCAGTTAAAAGGCGTGACTCTCCTGACTTCATCAGCTGAGATCGCGGATGAAGACAAAGATTTGGGTGGTCATAATTATGTTCCAAGTCCAGCATATTTTTGTGATCATGCAGGCTTAAGTGGACTCAAAACTGTACCAGACGCTTCTAATGATGATGACCTATGTGAGCGTGTTACTTCGCTGGAGAATTTTGGATACTGCTTCTTTTGTTAGAGATGGAAGGCTAAGTGGAATCAAGAAGAATAAGAAGAAGCAACAAGATGAAGGTAAACAAATTTATTTTTTGTTTTTTCAATTTAATTTTCTTGAATAATTTTTATAATCCTTTCAAAACAATGCAATGCACCTCGACAGTCCCCCTCATAGTTGACATCAAGTAAACCTTAAATAACTTGCAATCGTAATGACTGGCATTGCTGCAGAAGATGAAAGAGTTGAAAAAGAGAAGAAAAAAGAAGAAACAAAAGAGAAGAAGGCAGCAAATGAACAAGACGAGAAAGAAAAAGAAGAAGAAAAATATGAGGAGATGACAACTAAAGAAGAAAAAGAAAATAAAGAGAAAATAGACGAAGATGGTAAAAAGAAATCAGAAGAAGAAGAAGAGGAGAAAAATGAGAAGGCAGGTGATGAAGAAGTAGTGGCTGAACAGGAGGTTGACAATATTAAAGAAGAGAAGAAATCATTAGAAAAAGAAGAGAAAAAAAATGAGAAGAAATAAATAGAAAATGAGGAGAAAAAAGATGCTGAAAACGAAGTGGATGTGATGGGCATTGTTAAGGAACTCAATGATGATAACATGTAATTTGATGGTTTGAAACAAATAATTTTCTTGATGATTTGTTGTTTTTAATGATTTTTTTTATGCATAATTGAATTAATACATTTGGCATCTCAGTGATGACATTTACTAATGAAGTTATGTTCAGTTATTCCATTGTCTTGTTAGTTTAAATAGTTATGTAAAACTCCGTATTTACCTAGCCTAGATTAACCCTCAATACATGGGTTATCCTAAGTAAAATTTTTGGAATACTCAGTAATTTTTATATTAGAGCCTGCCATTGCATAGAAAATTCAATTAGCCTTTCAACGATATAAAATTTGCCTAAATCCGACAACTGGGTAAGAAGTTATGGCGATTTTAAGTTTTAGTCGTTAAACATCGTCATTTAGTCTTGTAGAACATCATAGAGTGTGTAAAAATAGCAATTGTCAATTTTCAGTGTTGTTTCGCGATATTGGCGCATCACGCCATAGATCCACTTCATAAATGTCAATAATTAGTGTTCCAACATGATTCCACCACGTTGCAGTGCACTTTCAGTTCATAAACAAAGTGGCAATGCAATACCACTGCATCGCGCCACCAAGAAATTTCCCAATTTTCCATTTCCGGTGATATGGAGTGATAGCGGTGTGTCATGCTAAGGGCACATATTGGGATTTTTCAATTAAATTCTAAGCTTTTAAATCATTCCAGGGGTATTTGAGTCTTTTTCCATAGTTCTAGTCATCCTTTAACTCAAAAATCAACCCTAATAAACCCAGTTACACCATTATTCATTCAGTTTTTCCCAAATTTAATCATTCTCTCTCAAGAGGAAAAAAGCCTAGTTCAAGAATCTAGGTCAATCCTCAAGAATCTCTCTAAGAACTTTCAAGAACTCTTTTTCTCAGGTATGTTAGATGTTGATTCATGGGTCCCTTTCACCTATGAATTCCAAGAATCCTTTTTCAAAGTACAAAGATGATGTATTTACGATTTTCATGTTTGAATTATATTGAATTCATGTTTATAATATTAGTTGGGTTCCAATCCATGATTTAAATGCAAGTTTCATGAAATTAAATAGCATGTATAACAAATATGTGATTATCTTGATAGACCGTTAAATTTATAAAGTTGTTAATGTATCTATGATGTTGATTTGGTCTTTCAATCTATGATTATGATAAGAATCATTAAAAATAGAATATTATTTAGGGGGAATTATATGAATTACATGCTAAACCCTTGAATTTGCAATTAAGTATTGTATTCATGATGTTTATGTGATGACCATTATCATGTGAAATACTCATGCTACCCAAGTATTTGCTAAAATTCCTATGTGAAGTAGATAGAGGAATCATGAGATATTATTTTGAGATCTTAATCATGTACAAGCTTATGCCCTATAAGTGTTTGATAAAATGCTTTTGTGAATTGACTAGTGAAGGCATGACATGTTATTATGTGATCCCATTTATGTACAAATTAATGCATTACAAGTGTTTGATGAAATGTTTCTATGAATAAATTATGACCAAGTGAATATTGTTATATTATTTAAGATTATGCTTTGCTTTACTTTTCATTCTATCGAGTCATGGGGGTTTTTAATACCCAATAATTTAGCTGTTTATCTAGAGCTAGTGTTAGTTACAAAATAGTGTCAGTCATGTCACGATCAATACTCTTAGTCCATTACAAAACTCAGTAGAACTCAGTCAATTATAGAACTTATAAAAACTCAATAAACTTAGTCTTAATCCAGTCTAATCCAGTATACTCAGTTCAGTGTCTTTCAGTTGGGTGTAGGATTCAACACCGACCATACCCAGGGATGGGGGTATTCCTGTTAGTGTAGGGTTTGACCCTTAGTAGCAATCCCTGAGTTACAAAACTACATAGCCAGCAGAAGTTGAGATGACTTCCTGCTAGGTAATGGTTGACACATCTCTCATGAGTTTTCCTATCAGTGAGGGTTGACAAAATATCTTTCTGCTAGTTAGTATTAACTCACAGACAATGTTAGTATTCGTGGTAGAGTATTATTACCCTTCCAACTAGGGTTAAAAGTTGGACCCCTATCAGTTCAGATTTGGGGCATGTCGGTTAGATGATTACCTTCAACAGTTTTAGTTTCAGTCTTTAGTTTAGAACACAGTTCAATTTTATAGAATCAGGATTGTCAGAAATAGTCAAGCATTATCAGTAATTCAGTTATCAGTAATTTTAAATATTAGTTATTAAGTTAGCAGAACTCAGTACTTAGCTTCAGAAAAGCTTAGTAATAGTATACACGTACTCTTATGTTTAGTTACTCTATATTATTTAGTCAGTTATTATTCATGCATATGAACCCTTGTATTCAGCCTTACCTCATCTAGCATACCAGTACATTTCCATGTACTGACGCATACTTTTCTGCACTATGATATTTCCTATCATAGGTTCGAAAGCTCAGCTTCCTGACCGTGCTTAGCCAGATTCAGCCAGTAGTAGCAGATTTAGCAGTAAGTCCTCATCCATGGAGGATATACTGTTATTTCAGTAATTCAGCTTAGCAGTATTTTAGTAGATGGAGTTAGTTGAGGGATTATCCCATCAACTCCACTTTCAGACAGATTCAGTTAGAGGCTTTTTAGACTAGATTTTCACACAGTATTTTAGATTCAGATGTTATTATTCATTATTAGTATTTTAGATGTTTTGAACCTTATGACATTTCATCCTATTATTCCATAGTTATTTTAATATTATTGTTCAGTGCTCACATCAGATATTATTCATGGGTTAGCTTATGGTCCTTCGGGGTTTCAAGCACAGTGTGATGACTAGGGGTTAGTATTATCAGAGCCTAAGGTTCAACAGTATCCTAGGGAGTCTAAAAAGCCATATCGCGTAGATTCTTGTGCATGGGAATGTAGCGTGCCACAGTTATGGACAGGAGGCTATGAGATGTTTTAGGAGAAAGTTTCCCTTCTTTCAGTAATCATGTCGTGTGAGTGAGCATTATCTCAAGTCAAACTTTCAGTCTAATTCATCTCTTCCTTATGCTTCCAGAATATATCTTTCAGAGAAGCTAATGAAAGACGTAATGAAAACTAGTCAGCACCTCAGCCCATTCAAGAAGATCCCCTGGATAAGCATCTCTCTCATGTAGAATTCAAAGCTGCTTTCACTACTTTAGCCTATTCAGTAGTTGCTCTGAACAACCTACAGGTTGTTGTTCTATCTAGGCTTGGGGTTTATACTCAACAGAGCAAGAGGGATAAGCGTAAAAGGGATGACAGAGAGAATAAGAGAGTCAGAATAAGTAGTTTTAGGCCAAGGTCTGAGAGTGGTAACCGGTTCCAGTTCCGTCAGAAATTCTCAGCCCCAAATCTTTTTGTAGCTAGTGCTCCAGTGCCAAAGTTTAGAAATATCAGTCGATATTACATATCAGACTCCAAGTCTCAGGGTAGCATGAAAAGAGATCGCACCCACCCACTTTTCCTGAAATATAGTAGAAATCACCTAGGTATGTGTAGAGCAGGCAGCAAAGTGTATTTTAGATGTGGTAAGACAGGCCACAGGATGCGGAACTGTAGAGTAATGGCTCAGAGGTAAAATATTTGCGTCATCTGCGCGCCACTTCCAGTACCAGAATAGATTTTATGCACTCCAGTCTCTCCATGATTGGGGAAGTTCTCTTGGTATAGTTATGGGTATATTATAAGTCTTTCATATTTATGTTTATTTTGATTCAAATTGTAAGGATTCTCTTCCTTTCTAACCTCTATATAGCTATCAACTCGATATCAGACCTGAAATATTAGCAGAGCCCTCCTCAGTGTCTACCTTAGACTCTAGAAGTAAAGGGGCGATAGTTTAGTTTAGAGTTTATTAAGTGATCCGCAGATTTAGAATAATGGCTTTAAGCTAAAGGGGAGATGGTAGAACAAGTAAACAAGTCATGATTTCAAATTTTAGTAGTAATGTCAGCAATGTCAGTACTCATGCCTTACATTTTATCTCTATAATCATAGATCATATTCGTATGCATTATTGAAAAACATGCATGCTTATAGTTTCTAGTATAATGGGTTCTAGTTCACTTTATAGTACGAATCAGGTTTGATAAGTTCAGAAATTCCAAACTCAGGTCATGCAGTTCATGACACACGTATTCATGTTTCCTAGTATTCTCAGTTCTCATGACTCATGTTACACTCAAAATGGTCCGTGAAGTTTAATTTATGCCATGTGTTCCTCAAGCCTTAGTAGTGTGTCGAAGTCATTCAGTCATCTTTCAGTTAGATGGTGTCTCGTACATCATCGCAGTTTTCCTTAAACCTACTCAGTCCCATATTAAGTACCGTTATAAACTTGGTATTTCATATCATCCTCATGTTAGTCATGTATTTCATAAATTAATTTTTAGCCCTATAATCATGCATCAAATATGCATGTTTAGTATGTAAGTTCAGTCTATCAGAACAGTCACGTAATCATGCTTCAGTTGTACATGTCTAGTTCAATACGTAAACTCAGTTTGTCTATACTCTCTTAGCTTAACTAGCCTAATTCGAGGACGAATGTTCTCAAGGGGGAGATATTGTAATACTCCGTATTTTCCTAGCCTAGATTAACCCTTAGTACATGGGTTATCCTATATAAAATCTTTGGTATACTCAATAATTTTCAGATTAGAGCCTGCCATTGCATAGAAAATTCAATTAGTTTTCTAACGATATAAAATTCACCTAAATCCGACAACTGGGTAAGAAGTAATGGAGATTTTAAGTTTCAATCGTTAAACATAGTCATTCAGTCCTGTAGAGCATCGTGGAGTGTGCCAAAATAGCAGTTGTCAGTTTCCAGTGTTACTCCGCGATATTGGCATGTCACACCATAAACCCAGTTCACAAATGTCAATTTTCAATGTACCAATGTGATTTCACTGCGTTTGCACTTTCAGTTCACAAATAAAGTGGCAGCGCGATACCACCGCATCGCGCCACCAATCAATTTTCCAGTTGTCCTTTTTCAGTGACACGACGCGACGACGCCGCGTCGTGGTAAGGGCCCAAATCGGGATTTTTTAGTTAATTTCCAATTTTAAATTCTAAGCTTTTAAATCATTCTAGGGGTATTTGAGTCTCTTTCCATGGCCCTAGTCATCCTTTAGCACAAAAATCAACCCTAATAAACCTAGTTACACCATTATTCATTCAGTTTTTCCCAAAATTAAATCATTCTCTCTCAAGAGTCAAAAACCCTAGTTCAAGAATCGAGGTCAATCCTCAGGAATCTCTCTAAGAACATTCAAGAACTCTTCTTCTCAAGTATGTTAGATATGGATTCATGGGTCCCTTTCACCTATGAAGTCCAAGAATCCTTTTTCAAAGTACAAAGATGATGTATTTATGATTTTTATGTTTGAATTAAATTCAATTCATGTTTATAATATTAGTTGGGTTCCAATCCTTGATTCAAATGCAAGTTTCATGAAATTAAATAGCATGGATAACAAATATGTGATTATCTCTTAAATTTATAAAGTGATTAATACATCTATGATGTTGATTTGATTTTCAATCCATGATTATGATAAGAATCATGAAAAATAGAATAGTATTTCGGAGGAATTATATAAATTACATGCTAAAACCTTGAATTTGCAATTAAGTATTGTATTCATGATGTTTATGTGATGACCATTATCATGTTAAATACTCATGCTCCCCAAGTATTTGTTAAAATGCCTATGTGAAGTAGATAGAGGAATCATGAGATGTTATTATGAGATCTTAATTATGTAAAATCTTATGCCCTACAAATATTTGATAAAATGATTATGTGAATTGACTAGTGAAGGCATGACATGTTATTATGTGATCCCATTCATGTACAAGTTAATGCATTACAAGTGCTTGATGAAATGTCTCTTTGAATGAATTATGACCAAGTGATCATTGTTTTATTTTTCAAGATTATGCTTTGCTTTACTTTTAATGATATCGAGTCATGGGGGTATTTAATACCTGATAATTTAGTAGTTTACCTAGAGCCAGTGTCAGTTACAAAATAGTATCAGTCATGTCATGATCGGTACTCTCAGTCCATTCCAGAACTTAGTCCATTATAGAACTCAGTAGAACTCAGTCAATTATAGAACTTAGGAAAACTCAGTAAACTCAATCTCAGTCCAGTCCAGTCCAGTATACTTAGTTTAGTGTCTTTCAGGTTGGATTAGGATTTAACACCGAGCAAACCCAGGGATGGGGGAATTTCTATCAGTGTAAGGTTTGACCCTTAGAAGCAATCCCTGAGTTACAGAACTATGTAGCCAACATAAGTTAAGATGACTTCCTGCTAGATAAGGGTTGGCACATCTCTCATGAGTTTTTCTATTAGTGAGGGTTGACAAAATATTTTCCTGCTAGTTAGATTTAAATCACAGCCAGTGTTAGTACCTGTGGCACGGTATTACCCTTCCAACTAGGGTTACAGGTTAGACCCCTATCAGTTTAAATTTGGGGCATGTCGGTTAGATGATTACCTCCCATAGTTTTAGTTTCAGTTTAGAACTCAGCTCAATTTTACAGAATTAGGACTGTCAGACACAGTCAATTATTATTATTATTCAGTTATCAGTAATTTCAAATATCTGTTATACAGTTAGAAGAACTTAGTACTTAGCTTCAAAAAAGCTCAGTTATAGTATACACATACTCTTATGTTCAGTTACTCTATTTCATTTAGTCAGTTATTATTCATGCATATAAACCCTTGCATTCAGTCTTACCTCATCTAGCATACCAGTACATTCCCACGTACTGACGTATACTTTTCCATGCTATGATGTTTCATATCATAGGTTCAAATGCTCAGGTTCCTGACCGCGCTTAGCCAGATTCAACATGTAGTAGCAGATTTAGCAGTGAGTCCTCATTTATCAAGGATATGCTTTTATTTTATTACTTCGGCTTAGCAGTATTTTAGTAGATGGAGTTAGTTAGGGCATTTTCCCTTCATGGTTACAAGCACCGTGTGATGACTAGGGGGTAGTCCCAGGTCGTTACAAGTTGATTGCATTATGTTCAGTTACTGTCTTGGTTTATAGAGATCGATGATAAATGCTATAAAATTGATTCTCTAATAATTATAGATTACACCCATGGTTGATTTAAGAAAACATAAATCTATTTATTCAGTTTTCTATATCCGTATTACACCTTTCCAGAAAGCCAACACCAACAACAGACCATACAATAAACTTTTTAGTCCATTCTCTTTTTCTTCGGCCAAAATCAATCTATGCTTTAGTTGATCCCTCTCCATTTTGATTTCTTTTAGTGATCCTTTCAAGTGATCCCTTTGCTCTCTGGCTTCTTTTAACAATGTCATGACTGGATCTCTATTTTCTTTAAAGTCCCGAAGCTTTGCAGTATTTAAAACTTGGAAGTGCCTTGAAAATTGGATGTCGATGGGCTGCTCATCGGTGAGTCTTCCACAAGCCACTTTAAAAAAGAGCATCTGTCATTATCCTTCACCACAAAAAATAAGTTATTACATGAATTTACTTAGATAAAAAAAATATAAATCACATATTCATGTACGCACTCACCTTTTCAACCGCACAATTAAAGAATTTTCGACTTGGATTCGAATCGATGCGTGATGTCCTCAAAACAACTAGATTACCTCAACGGCATATGTAGGACACTTTTACATTTAATGTTTGGGATGATTAAGACATTGTAGTTGTTTAAAAATGAACAAAAATTAAAGCCAAAATAACGAGAGTGTTTACATAAAAACAACCTTCCTTTTATAGAAGAAAAATGAGATATTACCGTTGGATTTCATTTGACATGTACTTTATTACTGTTGTAAAAATATGATATTTAAATTTCGTTACTGTTGGACCTCTTTCATAGACCTTAAATATAATCGATGCCTTCTCATGTATTGGGTAGATAATGAAACATATAGATCGACAGTCGGTCGATGCTAAGGTATATACGGGATGGTGAAATGGTAAACAAACATTATTACATACTAAAAAATATAAATAATTAAATAAATGATATTGATTTGAGGGTCATCGATTGTGTCTAGTGTAAATCATGGATGCAAAGCCTTGTCAAACATATACCATATTAGTTTATTGTCCTTAGTTGCATATTAGAAAAAAAAAGAATAATTAATTAATAAATAATAAATAATTGGATTTTATGCAATTAAATGAGCTTAAACAAGTTATGTGATTGTATGAGAGTCTACACAAATTGTAGAAGGTGATCAATGATATGTGAGGATGGGTAGTGGATGAACAAATAAATTCCTCACAACATACTTGTGCTTTGAATAAACACTCTCAAAGTGTAAAGTTTAAAATAGACACTTTGAAAACTTTACACTTTAGTCCCCCACCTCATCCATTTAATATTTAATATTTTCCACCATTTTTTATATTTCCCTATTTTAATTAAAAAATTGTCCAAGAAGCCACCAATAGGAGCTCCTTTTTTCATCAATATTTTCCGATTTCAGACACTTTTCTGAATAAATCTTGCTCATCACAACTGAAAATCTCCATTCTTGGTCATTGCCTCTATTGTTGTTCCATCTTTTTTGAAAAATTTGCAAAAAAATATTTTTTCACCATTGTACTAGCTTGAAAAGCTTTCCAAATCCACTCAATACCTCGTCATTAGATATATTTCAATAGTTTATAAGCTGTACACATACATTTCTCCATCCCATTGCTAGGAGGGCATCTATTATATCCAAAATCCATTCATTCTTATTTTTGTATGGAGGTTTTCATTCCAGTTATCGACCAGTTACAGACCGATACCTTAATCTATTATCGATTAGTGTGGTCTATAATGGCAGTAGCTAAGGTAGTTATCACGAGTGGTAATTATATGAGTGTAAGGAAGAGGGTCCCAACTATTGGAAGTGGAAATAATCTAGCAAGAATATAGTGCCCATCCCAGTGCGTCGTAATAGTTCGTACGACAACATGGTTTGAAGCGTAACTCAAAGCGGAGAATTAGATTATAAGCCGAAAAACGTTGTGATTAGCTATCTAATGAATGGGCAGGGTAAAATACATCCCACATTCATAAAGAATGATCGGCATGTGTCTTTATATATGTTGGATATTGCTATCGATGGCTCTAGGCTATTACTGAGGATAAATGTCATTCTGGGGTCTCTGGCCACCTGCCATCACACCCGACAATCGATGAACATAATTTATTTAAAGATAAAAGTTTGGATGTTCATCAAATGGATAAGAAAGATCATTTAATGGAATTGGAAGATCCTAATTTCTTTTAAGAAAAGAGAGAAGAGTGCAGATTGGGATCACAAACCAACCACACCTTCTCTGATGGAACTAATTTTCACATAAATCAAATATTTAGTAGAAAAAGAGAGATAAAATTGTTGTTGGACGTAGTAGCAGTGAAAAATTCTTTTGATTATGCTACGTTGAAGAGCTACAACAAATTTTTTAAGGTGAAAAGCATTTGTCCTAGTTGCGCGTGGATGTTGCGGGCGAAGAAGTATGAATGCTCGGATAAATTTCTCCTCTATAAATAAGTTAGATATTTTCGGAAATGAATACGCCATGCGCAGCCATAAGAAAATTATGGCTAAAGTTATTGTATTGCTCTGTGTGAATAGGTATAGTAAAGGAAAGGGTCCGGACACTAGTGAGATTCGGAGGATCGTTTTCAAGAACTTTGGCAGCAGACCAACCTATTGGAAATGTTGGATGGGGGGTGTGATTGCTAAGGAAATGGTTCAAGGGATACTGGAGCACGGGTATTCTTGCCTACCGGCTTTTTTATACATGATTGACGCTCTTAATGTTGGCACTATCTATTCCATCATGGTGAACAAGGATGATTGTAGGTTTATGCACTACTTTTTAGCCTTAGGCCCTTGAATTAAGGGATTCACCCACACGAGAAAGGTTGTTACGATCGACGACGCTCATTTACACAGTAAGTACGAGGGCGTGCTACTAAGCGTGGTTGCATAGGATACTGATAACCATATTTGTCCCATGGTATTTTGCATCGTTGACAAGGAGAATGATATGTCTTGGATGTTCTTCTTTGAGAAGCTAAAGTCTATAGTGGTCGATGGACTTGATTTGAGCTTTATCTCTGATAGTCATAAGAGCATCGCCAACGGTATCGCAAGGGCTTACAAGTATGCTCATCACAGGTACTGCATGAGGCAACTAGGTAAAAATCTCTAGTAACTCACCAACGCAGAGATCACCTCTATTTGTTTTACCATGTAGCAAAGACATATTCACCAAGGAGTTTAGCGACCATTTTGAGGAATTCAAGAACTATTATCCCGAGGCAGCCTTTTTCCTCGAGCATGAGCTTAGTTTTGAGAAATGGAGCAGGGCATATTTCCCCAACAATCGGTTTGATGTAATGACCACAAATATTGCCAAGTCGATCAACTCTATGTTTATTGATGAAAGGGAGTACCCCGTGGGCATCCATATTTAATTTAATTTCTAAGAGACTTGGTGAGAAATTCAGGAAGAGGCATGCATATGTCTTCAAATATAAGGATAAAAAATTTGTGCATACCGTCGAAAAGATCTTAAGGGATAGTATGAGTGAGGGTGACTCCTTCTATGTGAAGAACATAAGTGGGGATGAATGGCAATTCACAGTGTTCGACAGTGGTTATACGACCAAAGTCGACCTACTGGAAAAGTCGTGTTCTTGCAGGAAGTTTGACTTGGTAAAAATATCATGCGCTCATGCGATGGCCTCTTTGTGATCAAAGCACGGTGATGATTATGGTTTGAGAGTTTACGAGTACTCTTTGCCCATGTATAAAGTGGAAGAGTACCTCCATGTGTATTAAGAATCAATTAATGTTGTCCCGTTAGAGTTCTAATGGCACATGCCACAAGAATTGCTAGGTGCAAACATTATTCTACCCCTTGTTGACACTAAGCTCAGAAAGAAGAAAAGAAAATACGTTAAGGTTATGGGCGAGGCTTTTAAGTCAAAGAGGAAGAATAAGTGCTCATTGTGCAAGAGACCCAGGCACAAGATAACCACTTGTAATAACATCAAATCATAGATAGACTTGTATGAATGTGTGTTTTTGTAAGTCATGGTAGTGTGTGTATTTTGACAACCCTATAGTGGTTGGATTAATGCAGTTTTTTCTATTTTACTCTATGTCTATTATCGATCTTTTAAGTTATTGCATATATGTTGTGTCAAGTCTAATGGGCATATTCTATATATATAATAACATTTATTATCGACCATATTTAAGGTCTATTAATAAACTCTACTTATTCAATCGAATAGATGAACAGTCGGGCATTTATGACACATTAAAAATATTGCTGCACGTCCATTCACAGGCTGCGTCGATTGGGTATACGCTACCTACTCAATTTTGTTTCATCCACGCGTTGACCAACCACTAGACGGGAGACCAAAGGCTTCTATTTTGGTCTATATAAACAACCATCAACTCTACAGAATATTCAACTTCTTCAACCCAAAAAATAAAAAAATATGACCAGATGTCGAGCATTCTACTCAGACCATGAAGGAGGGTTCATTTCTAGCGTAGCCCGACATTCTCCACCTCTAAAATAACCTAGACCATGTCTTCTACGATCTGGGTCAGGACAAGGAGCACCTCTACCTGAACTCTGGTGTATCGATTATTTTTTACGGGTAATTGTAGAGAGGATGAACATGGAGCCCGAGGAGTTGATCACCCCCCACCATCCCCTTAGTTTAGCTTTTAATTATGTTTTAGTTGTAGTTTTTAAGTTCATTGCAAAGAAGCTTTCATGGTTAGGAAATTTATTAGATGAAAGTTTTTTTCTTTTGTCCTTTTTGCTCGTATTTTGCTGTACATATGGTGTTAAACCATTGCAATGAACTAATGAAATAAAGTATTTTATGTTTACTATATTTTTCTCTACTTTAATTTTATAATTTTATTCTTGTTTGAAATTTTCCAATTTCCCCTATTAGAACATGAATGAATCAGTTATCAGATGAACTTTAACATATATATATATAAATATATATATATATATATATATATATATATATATATATATGCTAATCTATAATGAATCTGGTCATCTATGATTATGTTGATTTATATAAAATTAATCGCAAAGTGGATGGAGTTTAGGATTGACCGAGCTCAATATCTATGATTGACCGTATACGTAATCAATGGATTCCACTATACTGGCTGGTGAAATGGTAAACAAACATTAGTACATAGTCAAAAATATTAATAATTAAATAAATTAAATTGATTTGAGGGCCATCGATTATGTCCAGTGTAAATCATCAACTCAAAGCCTTGTCAATAATATACCGTATTGGTCTATTGCCCTTTGTAGCATATTATGAAAAATAAAAATAATTAATTAATTAAAAAATAAATAATTAGATTTTATTCAATTAAAGGAGATTAAAAAAGTCATGTGATTCTATAAGAGTCCACATAGATTGAAGAAGGTGATCAAAGTTGTGTGAGGATGGGTAGTGGATGAACACATAAATTCCTCACAACATACCTGTGCTTTGAATAAACATTGTCCTAAGGATGTTGGTTGTACAACCACTACCCATCCTCATACATCTTTTATTACCACTTTTAACTTACGTGGAATCTCATACGATCACATGACTTGTTTAAGCTCATTTAATTACATAAAATCTAATTATTTATTTTTTATTAATTAAATAATCTTTTTCAAAATATGTGCTAGTTATGGTCTATGAATATGTATCCTTGTCAGTGCATTTATTAATGATGTATTCCATAGTTTATGCTATACTATGCTTAGCTATTTACTCGACCTAATATAGTCTAGAACAGACTGGGAACTACTTCCACAATTAACTAACTACACGATAATATTTATTTATAGGCCATGACTAGCACATATTTTAAAAAGAATTATTTAATTTATAAAATAATAAATAATTAGATTTTATGCAATTAACTGAGTTTAAACAAGTCATGTGATCTTATGAGATTCCACGTAAATTGAGAGTGGTGATCAAAGATGTGAGGTGATGAGTTATGGTTGAACAAATGAATTATCCACAACGTACTTGTGCTTTAAGTAAACATTACCCTGAGGATGTTAGTTGTACAACCATTACCCATCCTCACACATCTTTGATCACCTTCTACAATTTACGTTGGACTCTCATACAATCACATCACTTGTTTAAGCTCATTTAATTGCATAAAATTTAATTATTTATTATTTTATTAATTAATTATTCCTTTTTCCCTAATATGCTACTAAGGGCCATAAACCAATACATCATATTATAGACAAAGCTTTGCGTCTATGATTTACATTGGACACAATTGATGACCCTCAAAATAATTTTATTTATTTAATTTTTTATATTTTTGACTATGCACTAATGTTTGTTTACTATTTCACCAACCTGTATATACCTTAGCATTGACCGACTGTCGATCTATACGTTTCATCATCTATCCAATGCATGAGAAGGCATCAATTATATTTAAGGTCTATGAAAGAGGTCCAGAAGTAACAAAATTTAAATATCAAATTTTTATAACGATAATAAAGTATATGTCAAATCACATCCAACAGTAATGTCTCATTCTTTTTTATAAAAGGAAGACTATTTTTGTTTTAACACACTCATTTTTTGACTTTATTTTTTGTTTATCTTTAAACAACTACAATGTCTCAATCATCCCAAACATCAAATGCAAAAGTTTCCTACATATGTCATTGTGGTAATCCAGCTGTTTTGAGGATGTCATGCACCGATTCGAATCCAGGTCAAAAATTATTTAACTGTGTTATTGGAAAGGTGTGTATATATGAATATGTGATTTATATATATTTTTTGATTTAAGTAAGCAAATTTATGTAATAACTTATTTATTTTGGTCAAGGATAACGATGGATGCTCTTTTTTTAAGTGGGTTATGGAAGACTCACCAATGAGCAGCCCATCGACATCAAATTTTTAAGGCACTTCCAAGTGTCAAATACTACAAAGACTTCCTGAATTTGAAGAAAATAGAGATCTACTTATGATATTGTTAAAAGAAACCGAAGAGAAAAGGGATTATTTGAAAGGCTCACTAAAAAAATTCGAAATGGAGAGGGATCAATTAAAGCATAGGTTGATTTTGATCGAAGAAAAAGAGAATGGACTGAAAAAATTATTATATGGTCTGTTGTTGGTGTTGGCTTTCTGAAGGGTGTAATAGGGATGTAGGAAACTGAATAAATAAATGTATGTTTTCGTAAATCAACTATGAGTGTAATCTATAATTATTAGAGAATCACTTCTATGGTGTTTATCATCTACCTCTATAAAACAGACAATAACTAAACATAATGCAATCAACTGTTCAATCTAACAAGACAATGAAAAAGCTGAACATAACTTCATTAGTAAATTTCATAACTGAGATGCCAAATATATTAATTCAGTTATCATAAGAACCAAATTATTAAAAATAACAAATCATTAAGAAAATTGTTTGTTTCAAACCATCGAATTACATGTTATCATCATTGAGTTCCTTAACAATACCCATCACATCCACTTCATTTTCTGCATTTTTCCTCCTCATCTTCCACTTCTTTCTTCTCATTTTCTTTCTCTTCTTCTTCTGATAATTTCTTCTCTTCTTTAATATTTTCAACCTCCTGTTCAACCACTACTTCTTCGTCATCTTCCTTCTCATTTTTCTCTTCTTCTTCTTTTAATTTCGTTTCACCATTTTCTTTTGTTTTCTCCTCATGTTCTATTTCTTGTTCAGTTGTCATCTCCTCATTTTTTTCTTCTTCTTATTCTTCTTGTTATTGTTTCTCATCTTGTTCATATGGTGCCTTCTCCTCTTTCATTTCTTCTTCTTTCTTCCTTTCTTCAACTCTTTCATCTGTTGCAGCAATGTCAATCATTACAACTGCAAGCTCTTTGAGGTTTACTTGATGTCATTTACAAGGGGGACTGTCGAGGTGCACTGCATTATTTTGTAAGGATTACAAAAATTATGCATGAAAATTAAATTGGAAGAACAAAAAGTAAATTTGTTTACCTTCATCTTGTTGCTTCTTCTTATTCTTCTCGATTCTTCCTAGCCTCCCATCTCTAAAAAAAGTAGTATCCATAACACTTTTCTCGAGTAAAGCAACACTCTTACGTAGGTCATCATCATTAGAAGCGTCTGGTGCAGTTTTGAGTTCAGTTGACCCAGCATGATCACAAGCACGTGCTGAACTTGGAACAAAATTGTGACCACCCAAATCTTTGTCTTCATCTGTAACCTCCGCTGATGAAGTCAGGACAGTTACGCCTTTTAACTGTGCCTTCAAGGCATCGATGGACATGTCCTTAACTTCGTCTGTGTATGACTTAAATGTTTTCATGTAACTCTGCTCTATCTTACGAACAGTAGGGGTAAGGTATGGGTTCATAATCTATTAAAAAAATAATTATAAACTACAAGCTATTCACTAATATAATAATATTATTATCATACTATAATAAGTATAATTTAACTTTGTCATGTTTCATTTTTACTTAAATGGATCGCCTTTCATTGTATTGTGTCACTTCAATGTGTGCCATCTAAGTAGACGAGAAATAGGCAAAGGAGAATCCAATGACTTTTCGGCATACCTTTATAGATAAGGAAAGGCATCATACATCCAAACCTGTAATTAATGAAAGCAAAAATAAATCTATAGGGTCTATGTATTGGTACATAAATGGGTAAGAATCTATAATAAATCAACAAGATGGTAGATTATAAGTACCAGAAATGCCCAGGAAAAGCCATATAATGAGGACGATGCTTTATTCCTCTTTACAAACGTTTTTTTCTGCTTGGTCAAATCAATAATCTTTTTTAAATAGCTCAATGTCAACCCAAACGACTCTTTTCCCTATGGATACCCCTCGAAAAAATCCATATCCGTTGCCTTCTTGATGTGGTTTGAATACATCTTCTTTGACGGCTCCTATGCCAGCAACATCGAGTGCATGGACCAAACCACAACGCACTTCAAATTTTGTTGATTAGTCTACCTATTACCTTTGATCAGGCTAATCAACCTTGCAGTAGTAATGCTCTTATTCTTCGTTACCTTAAAATGAAAGCTTTCGCTATTTTGGAGGACTTTGTTCATTTTTGATTCATAGAGATATGCTGAACAATTCAGCCTCGCAATCATAGCAAATTCCTTTAAGCGAAAACAAGTTGGCTTACCATTCACACAGAACCATATTTCATACAGCTTTTTATTATTTTTGATACGTCGCAACAATACATAATGGACCATCTGTCCATTAAAATTAAAATATTCCAGCATATGCCTCAAGTGTCTGAAACTGGTCTTCTTAAAATCAACATACAACATTTGTTCAATAAGAATCCTTCTGAACTCTCAATACACCGTCATTCTTTCTCTTAGAGAAATATTTGCAGGAAAAGAACCTAGTTCATCCATCCCAGCTGTTAGGCCGTATGCCTTAACGGAGATATCTCTCATAGAAATTGGAAAAGATAGGGGATCATCCTCCTCCTTGTCTCTACCATCTCTCCTGTCCTCATTTTCATCGTTATAACTTTCACTTTCTTCCTCGCTTCCCTCTTTGTTTTTCCCTTTCACTATCCTCAACATGGTCACTGTCATGTGTACTACTTTTGTCATATTCAGAAATATCGGCAAGGATTTTTTATTCAGTTTCTGACTCAAATTCATCGACTACAAAAATGAATTGCTTATGAACTCTCACCATTTATGATCTACAATCGAAATTAAATCTGTAGGGGTCGATTTATTGAGCACTGATCTATTAATAAAAATGAAAAATGTAGCGAAAACAAATCTATAGTGGTTGATCTATCAACCACTGGTCTAATAAGAAAAATAGGAAAATGCCTCAGATCAAACATGCAAATCAAGTTCCAACTTCTCCAGATATTGTCAGTCCAATTCACAACAACAAGAAAACTATTAAAATGAGTCCAATTTAGGACAAAAAATTCAAAATCAATATGCAATATAAATGCAAAAATTTAAAAATTTTCTAGTCATGATCCAAAGCACAACACGATTAAACATGCAAAATTGACAATGTTAACTAAAAATACTCAAATTTTGACTAATTCAATAATGAACAGTGTAATTTTTGTCAAAATAAAAAAACCCTAACACGAAATAAAAAAAATACTAAAATGAATCTAAAATTGATCGAGGAAGAAGATTAAACTTATCTGAGCAATGAAAACTGGAAAAGTTTGACTTGGGAAGAAAGAATCGAGCAAAACTTTTTATATCAAAGAATATGAAGAAAATCGGGAGAAGGGGATTTGAGGAGAGAGAAAAGTTGTTAAATTTATTAAATGATTTTAATAAATGTTTGAAAAATTAATAAATATATAAAGGGATCATATTGTATTTTTTATAAAGTTGTATTTTATCCCCAACGTTTAAAAATATTAAAGAGGCCCACGACCCCACAACCCTAACCCACTTTTTGCTTTTTCCAAATCCTAACCCTAAAAAATAAATGAAAAAGAAATTTAGTGTCTATTCTCTAAATTAAGTTTTCATAGTGGACATTCTTCCAAATCTTCTCCGGTTATTACCTCTTAATGCGGTGATTCTGATTGATTAATATGACTAGATACTTAAATTTTAGTTATCCCTAACGCTATTTCTATAGTCTATTGATGGCAAGAATATAATCAGGCAACATCAAAATCATTTCCTATTCCATCAACTTAAGAGAGACTTCTGTGAACATGACATCTTTTTTGATAATATGCACTAATACAATTTAGCTTTGCAGAAAAATATATACAGAAAATTCGACAACACCTTATGTTTGAAACCTCAAAATGCAGTGTTAACAGCCATACAAGAAACAAGCAAGGAACTGAAATAACACTTGCTATCAGGGTGTATTAAGTTTAGCAGAGTACCAGATATGTTATTTTCAATTACTTCAACCTCATCATTTAAAGTAGGGGAAATGCTCTATTACCATCTTGGACTATATACGAAAAGGCTGAGACACACCCAAACTTTAGGATGTCCTATTACCCCGTAGACTAATTAAAATCATATTTTTGACAACCTTAGTGCCTACGTAACGCATACGTGGCACACACGTGTGCCTATGTGGACCATTAAGTTTGTTGTACCATGTATGTGCCACGTAGATACTAAGGTTGTCAAAAATACGATTTTAATTAGTTCAGGGGTAATAGGACCCTCCTAAAGTTCAGGTGTGTCTCAACCTTTTCGCTAGAGAATTTTCTCTTTAAAGTATTGCAATTTACTGAACCTGGGCTTATTTCTTTATTAATTACAGCTTATTTCTTTATTAATTACAGTAATCTAGAAAATCAATGAAACTTTCTTCATATCTCATATAACTGATAATTCTAGTCGATAAATAAAATCCCTAGTCTCTCATTTGTGGTTGAAACCATCTTTCATGAAACAAATCTATTTTTGCAAATGCCATATTGGAACATTCTATTCATATATTGCAGAAACTTACGTAAAGAAAATGGCAAGTGCAAACATACGCATATCTTGTCTTATATAACTAAAATATCCAGATTGCTACAATGTTTTCTCGAGAAAATATTTCGACACGCGAATGGAACATTAGTGGAAAGATCATTTGTTTGTTCAAACTGTTTCGGTAAGATGATAAAAATGTATACCAAAAAATCTAGATAAAAAGCAGGTTATAGAGATGAATGATAATACAAGCAAGCTCACATACGGGCGAGGTTGAGGAGGTCACGCGCAACCTTCGAATTATCATTAACGCTTGAGAAATTAATCAAGAAAGTCTTTTTCTCTCCATTTACTTCTAACATTATTTAAGTATGGGGGTAGAGGATAAATAATATTAGTATATATGTATGTTTATGTTTATATATATATATATATAGAGATATATATGTAATAGAAAAACACACATATGTACTAACACTATTATTAAGTTGTTTTATTCATAAGGCGACTTATTTTATGTACTTTCAAAGATTTCTTGGTTTTATTATTTAATCATGGTCATAATATTTTGAGTTGAACACTTTTTAGGACTTTTAGTTATTTTTATTAAAAATAAATTTGCTAAACTTGGTCTGTTTCAAAAATCACGAGATTTAAGAAATATCCATTTAATTGAGTATGATTCTTGGCCTGTATGACTACCTTTCCTAACTCATATTTGCTTATTGATGATTGAAATTATGATGTTCACTACTCCCAAGTGCATTGTCTGGTGAGTTTATATTATCTAGTTCTCATGCTTATTTGAAAATCGTGAACTTACCCTGAATGTGGTTTGAGGAAAAATTCTAGGTAGATTTTGAGTTGAGAAATGAAATAGGCCTTTCTTGTTAAACCATTGATTAAATTGACCTACCTTGTTGAATTTTACAGCTAGCTATCCACCTTTGGACCCAAATGAATTATGCCTTGTTTGTTGATTACCCATAGTTGTTATTTGTGTGTCTTGTAGTTTCTTGTTCATGGTATTTTGGTTATGTTTATGTTTTCAGATAGATAATGTATAGTATTGCTCTATTGGTGACTTGTTTCTTTTATTATCCAATTGTGATTTATCCCATTTTGTTGTTTGATTTTATGTTTTTTGTTTGTATATTGTTATTTGTCTGAAGCTACGGGTCTATTAAAAACAATCTCTGTGCTTCATTTGAGGTAGTGGTATGGACTGCATACACTTTACCCTATTCATACCCTACGTTTTGGGAATACACTGAGTATGTTGGTGTTGGTGTTGATTACTCATATTTAACCCTTAACCATTTTATTGTCATGGCTTATTATTTGTTCACCAGGTACTTTAAGTAATTGATTTAAATACAAAACATTAGGTGTGAATGGTGAAAGAAATAGGCAAGATCTTTGATCTAATGACATAAATACTATAGGAAAAATAAAAGATTATTGCAAAAAAAAAAAAAGAAAGGGATTTGTTCAACTCTATAGAAAGGGATAATAAGAAAACTGTAAAGAAAAATTTGAAATACAAATAGGAAAAAATTAAATATATTTATAAAGTTTTTGGTTCAAAAGGGAATTGAATGCAATGGTGTTTGAGTTAGAAAGTTGTCACGATCCAAAAATTAGGTCATGATGGCACTTATTGCGGCTGAGCCTTGATAAGCAATTCAATCATTCAAAATTCGGTGTCATAATGTAAGAGCAATCTAAGTACAAATACAAAACTGAAAAGTACAAAATCTGTCTCTGATCTAAATGAAACATAAGTAAGATAGAGTGGGATCCAAAAATCCACAATAAACACTAGAGCAATACAGTATTTAAAGTTCACCAACCTACAACATGATATTAACCTCTTTGTGTCGTACTAGTGTTAGGATCTGCACCGAAAGGGAACAATTGGAGTGAGTATGATTTATTTGTACTCAGTAGGTCTGTCACGACTTAATTTCTCAAGTCATGATAGCACCTACCTTATCCCACCAGTAGGCAAGCCAATCATAGCCTGAAATAATAGGTAACAAGCTAACAGACAAATCAAAAAAGATTGTGTATAATGATAACAGTAGTAATAATAAGTAAAAATCAGAAAGAAAAGATATATAATATGTCAAAATGAGAGAAGGAAAAAGGACCAAATATACAAGCAAATCCCTCCCAAAACGTGGTAAGATCAGTACTAGAGTGACTACTAAAAGATACCCAGAGTATTAGATGGAATCTATAATGTACACAATATATACCAAAAGTTTCGAGTACACAAGACTAAACTGGAATAGATAGATGAGGATCAGCCTTGGAGACAGTATGTTCACCCTTCTCCAAATAAGTACTGAAAGATAGGAACCATATCAACGTGGACTGATAATGCTCAAATCTTCATCAGAAAAGATATATAGAAGTGTATCACGAGTACAAAAGTGATCTGAGGTGGATTTATGCGCCTTAGTGTTGTTATCCTAACTTATTTAGCCTTGTTTTGAGGAATTCTTGTGTGCTTTATGAGTAAATGATGATAAAATTGATAATCAAAGTGTTTAAGTACTTGATTATAATTTTTAAGGTGCATTTCAAAAAAGTTTGTACTTAATTTGGTCAATTAGAGTTCAAATGAGAAAACTAGTGTTACTAGCTTGAGCTAGGTGTTATTCTAGTTGATCTCGATGGATTCTAGAGAGTGTAATGAATTCCTAATTGTATTATTATGTAATTATATGTGGAAAAAATTTATTATAGTATATAAAGTACAATTGAATAAATCCATGAGTCAAAACTAAGTTTAAGATCAAAAAGGGCAAAACTAATTTTCTTAGCTTAAGTTTCTAGTTCATTGTCTTGGATGTTGTGTTATTTTGAGCTCTAATCTGCTGTGTTTAATGCTATAGTATTCTTGTTGAGTTTATTATGATGATATGTTAAGGATATAAAAGCTTCAAATCAAGTGTAAACAACAAAAAAAGGCTTGGAATGGATCAACGAAAGAACAAGACACAACTTGACGTGAATTGGACACCTTGGATGTCAAGGGTGCAGTGCGCACCAAAGAAAAGGACATAGGGCGTGTTCCATACATATAGAGATTCCTAAGGGACCCAAAATAGTGTTTTTCCTTGATAATGGTGCATGTTGGAGATAGATATGACAAATTAACCCTGCGATGTGGCCTAGTGCAAAATTCGGCAGTTTTGTCCTTCTATAAATAGAACACTTAATAATAAGGCTAAACACCTTAGACGGATTTGAAACTTGGAGGGGATGGAAAAAAATTAAATAGGATTTTTCTTCTTTTACTTTAGATTTTTAATGGGCTTTATCTTGTATTCATATATCTTGATTACAATTATGTCCATTAGTGGCTAAACGCTTTCTTTCTGGGGTTAAGGCCAAGAACATGTTTACTTTTGCTTTGAATTGAGTTTTTTTTGGATTTTTTATCATAATTGGTTCTTTTTTTTTCTCCTTTTTATCACTATTTTAAGAATTTGCGACCCTTAGAATACATATATTATCGACCTTGTAAACTCGGGAGGGGGTATAGGAAAATAGAACGTGGGGATGAATAAGTAAGGTTCTTATTCTTATATAAAATAAGGAATTTAAATTAGCTATTAGGATATAGATACACCTAGAAGCCTTGCTTGGTTCACATATAGGATGATATCTTCATGCATCTAATTGGATTATTACATCCCCGCTCAATGATGTAGTTGTAATGTCCAAGTTAGGTAGACGGTTAGAGGTTGGGAGACCATGATTATGTGATAAACCCTTGAATCATCAACCAAGATAAGTAATCTAACGAATGAAGTTCATTAGCATAGTATTATTGTTCAAAGTGCCTTAAACCTGTGTTTTCATCCATTGTTTGTCCAAAGTCTTTACTTTTCAGCATTATTTTAGTTTACTTTTAGTTTACAAACTTTCAAAACTCTTTTGGTTACATTGCACCACTTTAATCTCAATAGTTGAACTTGAATTAGATAGTTATTGATACAAGTCTCTAAGCGATCAATATTGGGCTTTATTTAAGGCCACTGTATTACTTGGTGAGACCACATACACTTGTATGTGCGCTTGGGTGCAATAAGTTTTTGGCGCCATTGCCGGGGACTTATAAATATGCAACTATATTGGTTTTATTTTATGTATATTGAGTTGTACATAGTCTAGTAATTTTTCTTTTATTTTTTTTTACTTTTTTTCTCTTACACTTCTTTATATGTCAGCCTAGGATTGATGGTTTTCGAGTGATGACGATTCTTGTTATTTTTATGGAGAACCCTATCTGTGGAGCATACCATAAATTGGTGTATATTTTGTGGTAATAGTGATCATTCCGTAGCAATGTGTGCTATCAATCCCAATTAAAAAATATTTATGGCCTATGATCAAAGGCCATGTTATGTGAACACCTACAATCAAACGTGGTAAACTCATCCACCAATTCAATCATAGAACAACTACGAGCAACAGTTTCAGCAGTAGTAGGTTCAAGGAAATCATGCCATGACTCAAACAGTTGGAGAATCAGCTAGGGCAAATACAGCAGGCAAACAATACCAGGACTCAGGGTGGTTTGCCAAGTGATACTAAACATTCTAACCAAGGAATTGCAATGACTTTGAGAAATGATAAAGAGATGAATAAAGAACCTCCAAAGACAACTAAGGAGGTAGATACAGAGTTGACTCTCCAACCAAATGCAAACAAAGTTGATGATAACCCGAGGAAGTCTTAATACTTGAAAACTAAAATTGCTGAACAGGTTAAGGAGATACCACCACTACCATCTCCACAGAGTCTGAGTAAAGAAAAGGAGGATACTAGACACTGTGTGGAACAGACACAATAATAGCATCCATTAAGTTGTCATCTTTCTTTTGAGACTGAAATTAAAAAGGTGAATAAGAGTGAGGTTGTTGTGGATTGTGTAAAATTTTAAAGTAAGATTTATTGGGCCTCACTCAAAGCAGTTTTCTAAATTATGTTTAGACGATGTCTTGTCTGTAGAATCATCTAAAATAGTGGGAGAGTGTGAAGATGAGGAATAAGAATCCTTTATTTTTTATTTTTGCACCAGATAAGAAACATGAAGACACACTTCACTTCAAGGCCAAGTGGTTTACCATGCACCATCCATTACTCAGCTCCTTAATCTTTGTACCACCACCCTATGAGCGAAGAAAAAAGATGAATGCACGGTTAGGGGTAAAATTCATAATCTCAAGGGTGAGGAAAAATGTTGATGTGGGTCGTGCTGCGACACTAAATCAGGCACTGTTAGGGAGGCAAACCAAGTTAAAGTATGTTTTACTTTTAGCATTTTTAGTTTTTACTTCACTACTTTTAGTTTTTGTGGAGTCACAGGTTGATGGGAAGCCTGAGTATCGAAAAACCTGAGCTAAGAAGCATGACAAAAATTAAGTGTGGGGTCCCCAGACCCTCTTGATATGCATAGATGCTACTAGATAGGCCTAGAGGCCTCGGAGAGTATTTTTATCTCTACTTTTAAAAAGTATACTTTGGGGACAACATAGATTTTAAGTGTGGGGTAGGGAAATTTTTATTTTTAGGAGTAATTTTAATTTTTTTTGGTAAGAATAAATAAGATTTTCTTGTTGGTGCTGTAGTTGACTGCATGATGCAAGTGTTTTGATGGTAAAAATCATGTTGATTGTGTGAATTTCTACCGTTGAGACTCCCAGACTCATGTTTATGACTCTTGTACTTGTTGGCTTAATTGGAATTCATGCTATTGTTTAGTTAAGAGTCTACAATGATCCGACCTGAATTGAGAATATACCATATATGTGTAAGGTTGTTTTTATATTCTTTAATGCACGTGGTGTCTAAAATTTTTTCTGGTGTGTGTGCGAAACAAAATAAAGAGTGTGGGTTTAGGAGATGATATAGGCATTTCTTTGATAACTATGTTTTATACCTTTTTTTGACCTATCATTGTGCATAATCTTAGTCAACCACATTGCGCCTTTAGCTTATTCTTTGGTAGCCTCATATGTAGCCTAATCCCATTCTTTGATTGACGTTAATTTGATCCAAAAGCTCTTAAGTGCTTTAGGGTAAAAATAATTAAGTGAGGAGTTGGAAATTCAAGTAGGAGAAAGGCGAAATTAAAGCCCCAGAGCAATGGTTATTGTTGTGTAAAATGTTATGTATTGTGGTTGGGAGTTGAGTAATGTAAAGAGTTTTTTTTTTTTTATAATTTAATAAGTTATGAATAAAGAATACGCCACCCACATTGTATGTGAATGAGCTTAATGAGATGGGTAAAACAAAAGATGTGCAAAGGTAGTAGAGGTGAGATTTGGTTGATAAAGATGTATCTTAATTGTGTAATATGATGTATTAAAGTGCTTAGGGAAGATAATCACTATTACTATTCAAAATAGTTCATACCCATCCCTTAGCCCGCATTACAACCCGTAAAAACCTATTTGATCTTAGGCTTAACATTATGATATTGGTGGAGTACTACACTAAGGGAAAACATATGGTTCATCATTTGTAGCTTATGGATTCTTTGTGAGAGTAAGGTAATTTGATTCTTGTACCCATTGTGTTATAAATGACATTATCATGAGTGATTATGGGTAACTCTCTTTTTGTGAGGGCACATGTTTGATGAATATTGGGTGATTCATGCGATGTCTTAGATTGAGAAATATGTATAAGGTTGCCCCTTGGTGAGCCAATTCTTGAGGCTAGCATATCTTGGAGTAGTGTTCTAATCTTTCAATTGTGTGTATTATGCTTAGTATAGAAACTTGTATTCTGTGTAGTCATTTAGTGCTTGCTTGTAGTATAAGTGTAGAGTGATGAGTGGTGATTTTACCACTCATTTACACTCAATATTTATATATATATTGCCTTGTTTTACATGAATAAATGAGAGATAATTGTGATTAAATACACTAATATCCACTCATTGCAGGCATAGAGTTGAGGAGATAGAAAGATGTGGATTGGAGCTTAAAATGATAAAAAAGAGAGAAAAAAAGTACAGTTGAAGACCTGTAGAAAAAGGGACTCAGTTACCATGGTCGCGGTCTGTTGACTGCGATTATAATAGTCAAGCAGGGTCAATCAACCATGGTAGAGTAAGTCTATCACGATCGCAGAGACCGCGGTCGCGGCCAAGCTTGTGCGATTGCAGCTTAGCAGAAGAGTTCAGCCCAAGGGAAAATTATGAAATGCATGTGGCTGATCCCAATTTTGATAAAACTCAAACCCTAGAATTATTCATCATATTCCATCTTCCCCAATTTTTAGGTTTAGCTCTTGAGTTTAGCCTCCATTTTTGAAGAAGAAAAATTGTATAAAATTGTATAAAATTTGGGTGAAGAATACATTTGAGTAACATCTAAGTGGGGAAATAGCTCACTTTCATTGGATATTTGTGGGAGTCTAAGTTTGAAGTAACATTCACTGAAGCTTCAATAAATCACTTTAATGGAGACTATGGGTATATCGTTGCTTATTTATCCTATGTGTCGCTAGATCTCCCTTTTGGGGTTATGTGTGAATAGGGGTTAAAGTGTGTGTGGGTTATTATTGTTAGCGTCTATTTGGTAGTTCATACTTCATACTTTTGGGTTTTATCATTTCTATGCTAACTTGGTTGGTAATTGTGGGTGAAAGCCTCAAATACCCACATAGATTTGATGAGTTAAAAGTCCAAACTCTAGAAAGCTCAAGGCCATCTTCAAATGAAAGGTTTTGGGTGAACTTTAGGAATACACATCATCTTTGAAAGAGGGATGTGGAAACCAAAGAAATGATAGATAATTATGTGTGTAGTTTGCTAAATTTTCATTATGTTAGACATAATGGTGCTTATGAAGTTAACTATACTATGGGTATCATCCTAGAAATAGGGATGCCTAAATTAAGGTTTGGTTACCAAATGTTTAACACATCCGTTAGGTATTCGAGAGAATCAATGGGTGAATGTTTGGTGTTTTGTTGAAAGACTAGCATCAAAATCTATAACCGAACCTACCCATGTTTGATTTACTAAATTGATGTTAATTACTAACACCCACATCTCATCCCCTTAGTAATGCATAATCCCAAGATCCATGCCTAATTGTTAAAACTCTAATTATTCATAGCCCCAAATTTATACTAGAAAAACCCAAAAAAGAAACATTAGCGTTGATACTTGTAACCTCCCATTTTTATGTTCTTCTAATATTGGTTTGAATTTAACGTGTATCTATTATTTCAAATCAACTTGATTGCCATGCACATTGTTCCTCATAGATTCGACCCCGACTCCTAAGTGGGGTAAATATATTGACAACGATCCCCTTGAACTTGAATTGACGTGTAAGTTGAGTGTTATAAAAAATGGTGCCATTGTCGGGGAACAATTTGGCGTATTAAGTTAGTTTGGATTTTTAGCTTACTTGCTTGAATTCAAGCTTGTAAATATTTGTTTGTGATTTTCTTTTGTAGGTAGATTTTTATTCTATTTTAGTTTTCTTTATGGCATCTTCTGACAAGTATGATGTTGGTAGTTGGGAATCCTATCTTGATGACAAATGTCCAATTTATGACAAACTACACTTCAGGAGATATTGTAACTATGCTCCCTGAGAGAGATGGACACACCATCTCGATCCTATAGAGAGTACAAGTGTCCTTTATGTAGTGGTCGAGATGGACATTGGGATGACTATCCAAATGCCCCCTTCCCCAATTAAGCTAACTGGGTTGTTAGTTTTTCTTATAAGCTTGATAGGTCCTATGATGAGAAGAAGGAAGAGCAACATACCAAGTCTAATAGATTTGACATAAGACTACTAGATATTTGGGATTGGGTAGATGCAACGGGAGAGAATATATAAGACATGAAACAAGAGGCATTAGGATGGAAAAGTATCAAGATAGAGGAAATGGGCAAAGAAGAAAAACTTGAAACTATTACTACCTTGCCCATTTCCCAAGATGAGGTTCATAAAAAAGAGAAACTAAGATATGATAATAAGTTTGGTAGCAAGGAATCCATGGTGACTTTCTATTCTACCATATCAGATAAGGAAGAAGATGACGAAATAAAAGGAATGGCACTAGAGTCAAGACAAGAATCAAGGTGAATCTCTTATGATGACTCTAGTTTATTTCAGGGTGAAGATTCTTTGGAGGAGGCAATTTCGAAATTAGGGGTTGGACCTCATTCAACCCACTTTTCAATATTATGCCTAGAGGATATGATGACAATTCATCTATCCAGGCAAATGATGGATTGTGGGAAGATAAAGTATGATTTCTACATTTTGGAATTTGACATTCCAAAGGAGCATATGGAACCCCATCCATCAATGGCCAAGGAACTAAATGCCCAAAGTTCAACTAATGGCCTATTGATGTGCTCACTTTTAACCAAGGAACCAATTTGGAAGTTTGATGTGAAGTTGGGTAAAAGATTCAAATCTTGAAAATAGCGAGATCGAAGCTTGCTCACCATGTTCTCACATCTTTCAAGTTTTACCTTGGAATATCTAAATCTTCTGTCCCTCTGTTGATCATTGCATATTGAACAAAATTTGGGATGGAAATTTAGATCTTCTAAGTAGAAGCACAAAAGGAACTGGTGGAGGCATCATGATATGATATTAAACTAAGAGCTCGATGGGAGGCACCCCATCACGCCATAAGAAGTGGCCAATATCCTTTTATTATGCATGATAGAATAGATTGTTTTTTGTATTTTTTCATGGATAATCCGTGAGAAAGTGATGTTAGGAGAAATTTTGATTGAAATTGAAAAAGGGAGTTGTGAAATTGGCTTGTTGGACTGAAAAAAGAAATGCAGAGACCTAGATTTTGGTCTCAGTTACTGCGGTCGTGGTCCATGTAACCGCAATTGCAGAGGCTGTGCATTCACAATCGTGGAACTAGGACTGCAATTTTGGTTAAATCAGTTTAAAAGACCATCCGACTGTTATTTTCCCATACACCCATTCTCAAAATTCTCTTATATTTTTGAATTGTGTAGATTATCCATGTTTTCATTTTAAACTTTTTGCATTATTTACCTGGTATGTAGTCTCAAATTCCCTTACTTTTCTTGTCATTGTAGGCTTAGGACTTATAGTTTAGAAATAGGCCTGAAATAGTATTTATAATACAAAAACTGTGCTTGTTTGTGTTGATTGTTGTGGTTAACTGTTGTAGGGTGTGTACACATTATTTGGGGAAGTCTTGAGTACACATATTTTAGCCTAAAACTGTTGAAATTGATGTGTAAACTGTGTTCGATTCAATGCCCCAATGAATTCAATGTGAATTTTTTCAAGTTTGGGTCTATAATCACGTAATCTAGGCTTAATTTCTCTGATCATGATGTTTATGTGCCTAGTTGGAACACAAAGTTGGGGTTAAAGCTGTGTATTTTAAGTGATGTGCAGAACTATTGACTGTGGTCTCAGGTACCGCGATAGCAGTCATTGCTCTGCGATTGCCATACCTGAGGACAGTTGTCTGCAGAAATCAAAATTTCTGCACATCCAGTTTTCATCCCAAAACCTCCTATAACATTGCCACATGAGCTTATCTTGGTAATGTATCATGGTTTTGATTTGAGAATGCTAAAGATGGTCTGAAGTGTGTTGCCTACAGATACTCAACTATAAAATAGGAGACTTTGATAATACCAGATTCATGTCTTTAGAATACTGCAACCAGTATTACAATGACCTCCAAAGGACCAAGTTACTACTAGAGAGGGGTTTCGCCCTGGAAAAGGTACCACAAAAATTCCTAGAATTCTTTGACAGGCTTGCTGCTATCGGATGGATATGTTTTATGCCGGACCCCTACATTACCAATATGCAATGAGTAAGAGAGTTCTATGCCAATCTTAGTGCAGTCACCCTTCAAACCCAGTAATGAAGATTCGGGAAAAGGATGTACATTTTGGAATAGAGCAGGTAAATAAAGTGTATGTGCTCCTAAATACAAATATGGATGACTTCCAGGCAAAGGGCTGTGAACCAAGGACCTGGATAGCTATCATTCTGTGCCCTGGCAGAGAGGTCTCCTGGTCTGTCACCAAAAGAGGGATCTCCATGCACAACATTACAATAAAGGCCAAAATTTGATTGAACATCATCTACAGCAGAGTGTTGCCTTGTACACATATGACTTTAGTCACTGATTTGTGAGCTCGCATGGTAGCCTATCTTATATTTGGTATTTCTCTAAACGTGGGCTAGATTGCACTTGAAGAATGGAGGCACTTCAAGATTCATGGTGGTACACTTCTTCCCTTTCCTTATCTTATTACTAAACTGCACAAAAGAGCCGGGGTAGAAGAATATCCCACACACACCTTGGTAAAACCTAGCCCCCGTATCACTTCACTCAAAATTAGGGGCGAAGGTATACCTATCCAAAGTAAGAAGAGAAAAGTTGACACGAGTAAATCAGCCACTAAAGAGTCTGATTCTTATAGACCATATGCTATTGGGCCTCTAGAAGATATTGGTATTGATATCATGGCCATTAGAGAGCTTGTTTTAGGGTTACTTCAGTGGCCGAGAGAGTCTTCCACTGCTAGCCACTCATATATATCTCGGTCCAATTATGAAATATATTGGGAAGAGCAGAAGAAGTAGGGAGCCATGATTTCCTAATTGGAGAGACATATTTAGCTTTGGTAAAATCACATAGAGACCTCAGGGTGTCATACAAAAATATGGTGAAGAGGGTAAAGAAGAGAGATAAATTCTTCACCAAGATATGTAGATGGGTAAAAGGCATTTTTAAGGTGCTCAAACCTAAAAAACGACTACCTTCATTGAGGTTTAAGAGTGGTGATGATGCCCTCACTAATTGGTATGATGCAGATGATGGTGGAAAGGATGTAGGGTCCACCGGAGAGAGCAGTTCGTGAGGCTAATTCAGGGAGCACCCTTTACTCTTATCTTGTTGGTTAAGCAGTGGAGAGACTACTAGATTTTTAGTTGGGAGTGCCTGTCCCTATATCTGTATTTCTTGGATATACTTGGTATTGTTTTGATGGTATTCTGGATGATGTTTTATTTTTGTTTTGGGATGCTTCATTTGGGAACTCAAATGGTGCCCGTGTTTTCATGGATTATCATGTAGTTTTATTTTAGTTCTTCTTCTTTACTTTAATTGTATTTTGTTAGGGTTATGCATTACTAGCTTTTTCCTATGATAGATTGAGTGACGATATTCATAAGGGTAAAGCGTCGTGTTTGTGTTTTGAGACATAGATGCAGGGGAAGTCTGAGTACCCATAGCATAAATTTCATGAATACAAGGGAAGTCTGAGTACCTGTAGCATTAAAAATTGTAAATTTGGGGTCACATTTTATGTCATTGGAAAATTTTGAGTAGCCATATGGTTGGTTTGCCTATTTTTAGCCAAAATGTGAGACTAAGGCTTTGGTTATTGCCATAACCTAGAAAATTGAGCGTGGTGCAAATGCTAAATAAATAACCCCCCTCCGTCTAAAATTCTTCAAAAATCAAGGGCACAAATGTGAGCAATTTTTTGACAAAATTTCTTTTCTCTTCGTGACTCAATAAGTTTTTGACTTGAAAATAATGATAGATACTCCAATTTTGTCTCTCACAGGAGGCACAATTGAGCCTCCTTACCGAGTTTTTATACGCCATATGTGGTGAGCTCTTTGCATTCATCTCTTGTATAATTGTGTTATCTAAAACATGCACCGTTAGTCTTTCAAAGATAATTTTTATTGTATTTGGTTAGATAAATGATCTTAGGCCATCTTAGTGATTTTAGAAGCCAGTTTATTCTAAAAAGCCTACCCAACCATGAATGTATTCCCTAGTTACCAACTTTGAGCCTTTGGACCTTTCTTTAGCAAACACATTACAAGTCGTTAACCATTATTTTTATCCCTCATTTGAACCATACCCTCCTTGAACTAGAAAATGTAATTTGAGGCTAAAATCCTAAGTTAGGTGTGGTAAAGATTGATAAAAGTAATTTTGTGGACACAAAGTTGTAAATGAAATGCCTATTGTGCCTTAGCATTGAAATTAAATGAAAAGAAAAAGAAAGGATCAAACAAAGGAATGAATTACACAGGAGAAATAAAAAGAAATAGAAGAAATTGAGTGAACAAAGAAGGCAAAATGTAGGCATGAAAAATGAGAGAAAACAAAAAAAAGTGGCCCATAATAAGAAAAAGAGGATTGAAAAGTGTGATGTAAATATTCAAGGAAGGGTGTAGCCATGTTGTTCCCAAATGACATCCTAACCTTATCCAAACCTACGTTACAAGCTTAGAAATTCCTTTGAGATCTCCAACCATTTACTTTCTTTGTAGTGGAGATGGAAAATAGGGGCAAGCCTATGGTATGACACTTGTTGCATAGAGATTTTTTTTGTAAGGGAGAGAGTTCTTTCACTTAAAATTCCTTGTTGCATATTTAGTCTGGTGTGTAGAATTCTCTTTCTTGTGAGGTTGGCATATGAAAAAAGCTGAGGTGGGTGATTTCATCACATTCCGAGCAATGAGACAAATGGAGTATGACTTAGTTTTGGTCAAAAAGCGAGTCACTTCTAGAGCATTAGTTGTTGTTTCTTGATTTCTCTTTGAAGTCTTATGTATCCTTTGATAGTGCATATTATAATGAGGGGAGTTGTGAAAAATAGCTTAGCCCATGTGCAATGAGCTACTTGTGGTAGTGACTAAGGTTGAAGTCATTGCGATCTTTAAGGCATGAAGCTTAGGCATAAATAATTATGTCTTATGTTAAGATTTAGTGTTGCTTGAGGACAAGAAATAGCTTTAAGTTGGGCGTGTTGATGCGTGGTGATTTGACCACTCATTTGCACTCAATATTTTCACACATTACCTTGTTTTGAATGAATAAACGAGACATAATTGTGATTAAATGCACTAATATCCACTCTTTCTAGGCATTGAGTTGAAGGGATAGAAATATGTGGATTGGAGCTTAAAATATCAAAAAAGGGAGCAAGAAAGTGATGCTGAAGACCTGGAGCGGAAGGGCCTCAGTCACCGCAGTCGTGGTCTATTGACAGCGATCACAACAGTCAAGCAGGATCAATCAACCGCGGTTGCATAAGTCTATCACAGTCGTGGTCAAGCTGGTGCGATCGCAGCTTAGTAGAATAATTCATCCCATGGAAAATCTGAAAATGCATGTGGCTGGTCCCAATTTTGACAAAAAGACTCAAACCCTCGAAATATTCATCATATTCCATCTTCCCCAATTTTAGGTTTATCTCTTGAGTTCATAGCCTCCATTTTTAGAGTAGAAAATATTGTATAAATTTTGGGTGAAGAATACATTTGATTAACTTCTAAGTGGTGAATATCTCACTTCCATTGGAGATTTGTGGGAGTCCAAAGTTTGAAGTAACATTCACTTAAGCTTTAATAAATTAATTCAATGGAGATTATGGGTATATCGTTGCTTATTTATCTTATGTGTAGCTAGATCTCCCTCTTGGGTTTATGTGTTAATAGTGGTTAAAGTGTGTGTGGGTTTTTATTGTTAGCCTCTATTTGGTAGTTCATACTTATGGGTTTTATCATTGGTATGCTAACTTGGTTGGGATTTATGGGTTAAATCCCCAAAAACCCACATGGGTTTGATAAGTGAAAGCTCCAAACTCTAGAAAGTTCAAGGCCATTTTCAAAAGAAGGGTTTTGGGTGAACTTTAGGAATACAAATCATCCTTGAAAGAGGGATGTAGAGACCAAAGCAATGATAAACAATTATGTGTATAGTTTGCTAAATTTTCACTATCTTATACGTAAGGATGATTGTGAAGTTAACTCTACCATGGGTATCATCCTAGAAATAGGGATGCCTAAATTGAGGTTTTGTTATCAAATGTTGAACACATCCATTAGTTATTCGAAAGAATCAATGTGTTAAATTTGGTGGTTTGTTAATAGAATAGCATAAAAATCTATTACCGAACCTACCCATATTTGATTTACTAAATTGATGTTGATTAATAAAACCGACATATCATTTCCTTAGTAATGCATAATCCTAAGATCCGTGCCTAATTGTTAAAAAACTAATTATTCATAGCCCTGAATTTATATAGAAAAACCCAAAAAGAAACATTGTGTTGATACTTGTAACCCCCCCCCCCCCATTTTCATCTTCTTGTGATATTATTTTGAATTTAACTTGTTTTTATTATTTCAAATCAACTTGATTGCCACTCACATTAATTCTCGTGGATTCGACCCTAACTCTTAAGTTGGATAAATATATTGACGATGACCGCCTTGCACTTAATTTGACATGTAAGTTGAGTGTTATCATAGAGTCACCTCAGTTTATGATGCTTAAAGTAAAGAGTTTTTCATAGACGAACAAGGATTTAAGTGTGGGGTGATGATCTGAGGTGGATTTATGCGCCTTAGTGTTGTTATCCTAGCTTATTTAGCATTTTTTTGAGGACTTCTTGTGTACTTTATGAGTGAATAATGATATAATTGAGCATCAAAGTGTTTAAGCACTTGATTTTAATGTTTAAGGGGTATTTCAAACAAGTTTGTACTTAATTTGGTCACATAGAGTTCAAATGAGAAAATTAGTGTTACTAACTTGAGCTAGATGTTGTTCTAGTTGATCTCGATAGATTCTAGTGAGTGTAATGAGTTCCTAATGAATGGTATGACTTTTTAATTATCTGTTTAAAAGCTTGCTTATAGTGTTTAAAGTACAATTGAATCAAGTCAAGAGTCAAAACCAAGTCTAATATCAAAAGGGGCAAAACTAGTATTCTTCGCTTAATTTTCTAGTTTGTCGTCTTGGATGTTGTGTTGTTTTCAGCTCTAGTCTGTTGTGTTTGATGCTATTGGATTCTTGATGATTTGATTATAATGATATATAAATTATATACAAGTTTCAAATAAAATGTAAACAACACAAAAAGTCTTGGAATGGATGAACGAATGTACAAGACACAACTTGACGTGAATTGGACACCTTGGATGTCAAGGGCACATCGCAGACCAAAGAAAAGGCCATAGGGTGCATGCCATCCATAGGTATATTCCTAAGTGACTCAAAAAAGTGTGTATCCATTTTAAGGATGCTTTTCATAGGTATACGTGGAAAATTAACCCCAAGATGCGGCCTAGTGCAAAAATCGGTAGTTTTGTCCTTCTATAAATAGGACACTAAACATAAGGCTAAACACCTTGGACGGCTTTGAAACTTGGAGAGGGGAGGGAAAATAGTTAATTTGGGTTTTTATTATTTTAATTTATCTTTTTATATGATTTTATCATGAATTCATATATCTTGATTACGGTTATGTCCATTAGTGGCTAAACGCCCCCTTTCTGGGGTTAAGGCCTAGAACATGTTTACTTTCACTTTGAATTGAGTTTGTTTATATTGCTTATCATAATTGGTTTTTTTTTTATCCTTGTTATCACTATTTTAAGGATTCACAATCCTTATAATACCTATATTATCGACCTTTTGAACTCGGGAGGGGGAATAGGAAGATAGAATGTAAGGATGAATATAGTAAAGTTCTTATTCTTTTATAAAATAAGGAATTTGAATTAGAGACTAGGATAAGGATATACCTAGAAGCCTTGCTTGGTTCACATGTAGGATGATAGATTCATCCATCTAATTGGATTATTACATCCCATCTCAATGATGTAGTTGTAATGTCCAAGTTAGGTAGATGATTAGAGGTCGGTAGACCATGGTCATGCGATAAATCCTACGAATCATCAACTAAGATAAGTAATCTAACGAATGAAGTTTATTAGCGTAGTATGATTGTTCACAGTGCCTTAACTCAGGGTTTCCAGCCATTGCTTGTCCAAAGTTTTTACTTTTCCACATTATTTTTACTTTTAGTTTACAAACTTTAAAAACCCTTTTGGTTACATTGCACCACTTTAATCTCAATAGTTGAACTTGAATTAGAAAGTCTCTGAGGGATCGATATTTGGCTTTATTTAATGCCACTGTACTTGGTGAGATAACGTACACTTGTGTGTGCACTTGGGCGCAACACAAAGCAATGGGTACTCAATAGGCATCATTGCCGAGTGAACTCAATACAGGAAAAGTATAACTAAAATGTAAGGGTGTAATCTAAGTCAACAGTAAACAAGGATAGAAAGGTAAAACAACTATCTGGCTACACAAATGCAATAAAAGAATAAGCATAAGGGGTATAGAAAATAGATAACATAGTAATAAAGGCAAATCAAACATAACCTAACTGGGTCCCCATTAGTCCGCTAGGCATACTGAAGAAGACAATTAACCCAATCGTGCCCCCATAAGAAAGTGGGACACACAAGAAATAATTAATGAAAATGAACATAAATAATCCGTAACTGAACCCTATCTCACAAAATCATAGTAGCCATACAGATGTGCATCGGGCTTAAACTGACACCAATCGGCAGTAAAGAGAGGCTAGATGCCGGGCTTGAATTGATAGTGATAGATAATAACAAGAGGCCATATGCTGGATTCGAACCGAAGCTACTTGATAATAATGAGAGGCCATATATATAATATACAACAGAACACCCAGAATAATAGTAATTAGTATCAGAACTCCCAAATCAACATATCCAGATGCCAGACTCGAATCAAAACTCAAAGTAACCATACCCAACTATAAAATTAAAACCCAAACCATAGCATAACCAATGCCAAAGTGGTACAAAAATTCACAATCAATGAAAGAAATAAAGTATATGTTGGGCCTAAGTTAAAACTAAAATATATATAATTAACCATTTGCATATCTTAATTAAAAAGTGTCAAATTCAAGGTTTCGCAACTTAATTCCACATCTTAAAATGATATATTCCACATCATACTCAAAGATAAGATACTAATATTTACTAAAACAGGATCCTAACCAAATAAATAAGGCATGTTATATATATCAAATAGTATGCAAACAACAAGTGCTTATCCAAAACTAGCATAATAGTTCACAATTACCGTAAATAAGCTCAATCTAAAGGTAGGGTAAGCCTAGCCTACCTGGATACCAAAGCTAAAATTTCTTTTGGAGAAGCTTCCAGATAGTGCCACTAAAACCCGAGATTGAATAAATTGACATGGATAATTAATTTCTCTTTCAATGACCAACTATAATGTTAGTGAATATCTCACAAAAATCACTCTTAATGAATATTATGGGCTCTATATAAACAATGTATCCTATCTTGTAAATGTTCCAATAATCCTCTGTGTATGCAATGAATTAATTATCTATAAAAGTTAAGTGCCGACAACATAAGATATAGATCCCACTTTGTTGCCTAACCCACTACCCTCAATAAGTCCTACATTTTGACACTTCACAATTACTTTGACATTTAAGTGACATGTGCCACGTATGTACACATACACACACATATATATATTAATTAATTAATTATAAAATTTAATCTCGTTATGTACATACTCGGGTATTGCATAGGTTCATATTAAAATAATATAATATTTTTAAAATATAATAATTAATAGAAAATTATTTATAATAAAACTTGTATTATATAATAGTATTATTTTAACATTTACAAATTTACTATCTCCGCTTAAAATGTAATAGACTATAAAAGTTATTATAAAGTAATATAAAATATCATAACTAAAGAATTTTTATACAAGTTAGAAATATTCTAGAAGGCTAATAAATTATACTTCTACCAAATGTCAATTTACATTAAATATTCAACAATATATTTAATATTACTAAAATTCTCAACGGAACCCCCTAGGAACCGAACTATCATTCTCAGCAAGTCATAAATAACTTGGGGCAGTTATAGAAAAGCTCTAGACATCTAAATCTTTTGAAAACATATAAAATGATCCTGAGGGTCATTACAACATCAACTACTAAAAGGACTTTCGCTCGCAAAAGTAAAACATAAGGAAATACCTAAAGGTTCAAACATGTAGGGATATTGGGTGCGCATATCACGCGTGGTCTCCCAAGTAGCCTCCTCAATTAGACAGTGATGCCATTGAATCTTAAGTACTAGAATGTCCCTAGAGCGCAACCGTCTAACATCTTTGTCCATAATGGACACTGGCTCTTCTGCAAACTCTAGCCTCTCGTCCAAATGAATCTAGCCCCACCAAAGCATATGTGACTCATCTGGAATATACTGTCGTAACATAAATACATGGAACACCGAGTGAATGGATGAGATGGCAATAGGCAATGCCAACACATAAGCTACCTCGCCAACTGTCTTTAGAATCTCAAAGGGTCAATATACCTAGGGCTAAGCTTGTCCCTCCTCCCAAACCTCATTACGCCCTTCATGGGAGATACTCGAAGGAAAACCCTATCAAAAACTCTAAACCTCAATGGACGACGTCTGTGGTCAGCATAACTCCTTTGTCTACTCTAGGCTACTCGAAGCCTATCTTGAACAACCCAAACCTAGTCCAATGAATCACGAAGCAAACCAGTGCCGCAAGGCCTAGCCTCCAAAGTCTGAAACCAACCAATAGGAGATCAACATGTGTACTATACGATGCCTCAAATAGCGCCATCTGAATACTCGAGTAAAATATATTAATCTATGCAAAATTTACTAAAGGTAAAAACTGGTCCCACTAACCCCCAAAATCCAATACACAAGTTCGGAGCATGTCCTCCAAAACATAGATAGTCCAGTCTAACTGCCCATTAGTCGGAGGGTGAAATGTGGTGCTAAGATCAACTAGGGTGCCAAACTCATCCTAAAATGTCCTCCAAAAGCTAGATGTGAACTGAGAGCCTCAATCAAAAATAATGGACATAGGTACCCCATGTAAGCGAACTACCTCCTAAATATAAACACGAGATAACCTCTCGGAACTATAGGAAATCAAATGGGGATAAAATATGCTGACTTGGTCAATTGATTCACAATGACCCAAATGCTATAAAAACCAAGGGAAGTGCGAGGCAATCCACCTACAAAATCTATAGTAACTCTCTTCCACTTCCACTTGGGAATGGATAGCTACTGAAATAATCTAGTAGGCCTCTGGTGCTCGGCCTTTACCTATTGACAACAAAGTTACTGAGCCACAAACCCTTCTATATCTCTCCGTAAAATACTCCACCAGTAATGCTTTCTAAAATCTCTATACATCTTAGTTGTCCCAGGGTAAATAGATTATCTAAGGCTACGAGCCTCGTGAAGAATAAATTGAATCAAATCTCCAATACTTGGAACACAAATATCGCCATCAAACCTCAGGACATTCTTAGAATCTAAGGTAGACCTCCTAAAATTATCTCTAAACACCTATCCTCGAATGGTGCAAAGCCTACTATCCTCAAATTGACAACCCCGAATCTACTCCAACAATGTAGATCTAGCCTCAACACTAGCAATGATCCTCCAAGGGTCATACATATCCAGACAAACTATTAAGTTAGCTAAGGACTGGATGTCCAAAGTCAATGATCACTAAGAAATTAAAATGAAGGCTAAGATACCCATACTCACTGACTTTCAACTCAAGGCATTTGTTACCATATTCACCTTGCCCGAATGGTAGAGAATAGGGATATTATAGTCCTTAAGTATATCAATCCATCTATGTTGCCTTGAATTAAGCTCCTTCTGGGTCATAATATACTAAAGGTTGCAGTGGTTAGTAAGGATCTCATAGTCAACCCCATACAAATAATGTCTCTAAATCCTAAAAGTAAACACTACCTCTGCCAACTCCAAGTCGTTAGTGAGGTAGTTGCGCTCATGCACCTTAATCTACCTCGATGCATATGCAATAACATGACACTGCTACATCAGAACACACCCCAAACCAATGCTAGATGCATCGCAGTAGGCAGTAAAACCCTCATCCTTAGCTAGAAGAGTCAAAATAGGAGCTGAAGTAAGCAAATCCTTAAGCCTTAGAAAGCTCGCCTCAAAACTCAGAGACCACAAAAATGGAACCTCCTTCCCGATCAATCTAGTCATACGGGCTACAATAGAAGAAAAACCCTCAAACAACCCCCTGGGAACCAAACTATTAGTCCCAACAAGTCATAAATAACTTGGGACAATTTTAGAACAACACTAGACAACAGAAATCTATGAAAACATACAGCTAGAGCACCCTAAGAAGATACACTCAGTCTAATAAAGCCCATACCCAGAAGATCCTAAAGTTGACTATTCAGATCCTTCAGCTCAGCAGGAGCCATAGAAATAGGTCAAGTGCCTGGCTCGAGGTCAATAATAAACTCTATATCACGCTTAAGAAGAAGGCCAAGTAGGTCAGGAGAAAACACATCAGGAAACTCATGAAAAATAGGGATGGAGTCAAGCGATGGACTCTCAATATTAACATCCCAAACATAAGAAAAAAATTACTCACAACCCATCAATATCAGTCTCCTACCAAATATAAAAAATAATTCCCATTAGTACGTGACTAACAAAACTCTGCCACACCATTGGGGGTACGCCAGGAATGGCTAAAGTAACAGTCTTAGTAAAATAACCCAAGACCGCTTGGTAAGAATATAACCAATCCATGCCTAGAATCACATCAAAATCTACCATATCTAGAACAATGAGATCAATCAGAGTATCAAACTCCCAAACAGTCACCAAATAAGATTTATGTACTCGATCCACTACTAAAGAATTACCCATAGGGGCTGCTACACCCAATAGAATAGATAAAGACTCTGAACTTAAACTGAGTCATGATGCAAAATAAGAAGAAACATATGAAAATGTGGAATCGAGATCAAACAAAGAAGAAGTTGGCTGATGGTATACGAAAATCATACCTATGATCACAACTTCCAAAGCCTCAGCCTCTGATCTACATGGTACATCATACAAAAAACCTTGTCCACTACTTGACTGGGTTCCTGTCTAACCACCTATCCTACCTCTTTGCGGACTGCCTCTAGAACCCTGGGGACTACCCCCACAACTTTGTACACCACCCCTACTTAGCAACAACGCTGATCTGATCAGCTTTGCAGTCTAAACTGAAGGCTTAATAATCCTACACTGGTAACACTCAAGGGCCGGGACCAACAACCCTGTAGTCGTAATATGCCTCGAGCACCCTGCTCTATCTAGAAGGTCCAGTGAATATGGAATGACTACCCCAACTCAATGATCCAAATTGAATATGCCTCTGTGGCCGACCAGTACTCTAACCATTGGAACCACTATAACCGACTAACCCCTATCTAATATCTGAAACAATTCCTGAATTGGCCGACTAGGCTGACCCTAATACTGAGAAGGCTACTATTGAGGGTACTATCATGAAATTCTTAGCCTATGAACTATGAATCTTTGTGGCTTCCACTGTAACTATCCTGGTAACAAGGTCTCTTATTGCTGCCCCTTTAGCCTCATGATTTATCTCCTTTATAGAATAAACATGCTCAACTATCTTTGAAAAAGAATTCCCTAAAGTAACAAAACTTTGTGTAGCCCTACAAAGTGATAATTTTAATTCCCTGAAAAAGTATCGAATCCTCCCATACTCTGTTGGTAGAAATATAGTGGCATGTTAGGTTAACTCATGGAATCTTGACTTATACTTAGCCACAGACATACAACCCTATCTAAAATCAAAAAACGCATCCCAAAGATACTCGTTCATGCTGTGAGGCATATACTTCCCCAAGAAAGCCTCGAAGAACTAAGTACAAGTCACAAGTATAGATCCAGCTAGCTGAGAAACAAGATAACCCCTCTACCACCTCCTCACTATCGTGTCTAGTGGATAAGAAATAAAGTCCACTCCCTACGACTCAATCAACCCCAAATTCTATAACTGCTCCTCACAATTAGATAGGAACTCATAAGTATCCTCTTCTAGTGTCCTGATAAATCTGGGTGGATTCAAAATTAAAAACCATCCCAACATTTTCTTCTCCTCTGAAGACATAACTGACTGGGCTACTATTGGTTGTGGGACTTTTTGTACTGGTGGAACCTCTACCCTAGGTGTCACTGTTGTAAGTTGTGTCCCTAAATCAACACCAGCTTGTGCTGCTGGCTGAGCTTCTTCAGTTGGTGGACCCCTTGCTAACTCTAATAACTATACAAATGCATCCTAAAGAACTGAAGCTATGATAGGATCAGGTGTTCGATCCCTGCCCATCTCTGCTGTGGTAAAATACTTGGGGCCCTCTCTATCTCTGGAGCTATGATAGGATCAGGTGGCCGATCCCTGCCCTGATCTTAAACTGGGGCGGCTACTTTATCCTACCCTTTCCTTCTAGATCGACCTCGACCCCTAACCAGAGCTCTAATAGCAGGCTTAGGGTTCCGATCCCCCGCTCCTTACCCCGCATCTTAGCCATCAACGTAAAGAGCGAACCAATAAAAATTAAAAACCAACTCAGACCTAACGCATGAAAATAGATTAAAAAAATGAGATTATTCCCTAAAAATGCTATGTAGCCTCCGAAAGAGAGGATACAAATGTCTCTAAACTGATCCGCGGTATTCTACTAAACATCGACTTGAGTACCAACAATATTAATGAAACCTAGGCTCTGATTCCAAGCTTTCACGACCTGATTTCCCAAGTCATGATGGCGTCTACATTATCCACCAGTAGGCAAGCCAAGCGATAGCCCAAAATAATAGGTAATGGGCTAATAGGCAAAAAATAGAAAAGATTACATAAAATGATAGCAGTATAATAATAAGTGAAAACAAGGAAGGAAAGATATATAATATATCAAAATCATAGAAAAAAAAGGACTAAATATACAAATGAATCCCTCCTAAGACCTGGTAAGTTCAGTACTAGAGCCACTACTAAAAGATATCTAGAATGCTAGAAAGAATATATAATATACACAACATATACAAGCAATCTCGAGTAGAAAAGACTAAATTGGAATAGATAGAGAAGGATCAGCCTCAAACGATAGTAAGATCACCCTACTTTAATCAGTACTGAAAGGTAGGAACCACGTCAACTGCTAGTAATCAGATCTGCATCATGGAAAAGTTGTACAAGTTTAGTATAAGTACCAAAGCAATGGGTACTCAATAGGAGTCATCAATAGACTGAGCTCAATATAGGAAAGTTATAACTAAAATGCGACGGTGTAATCTAAGTCAACAGTAAACAGGGATAGAAAGGAAAAGCCTACCAAGCGATAAAGGAATAAGTATAAGTGATACAGAAAATAAATAATATAGTAATAAAAGAAAATCAAACATAACCTAACTAGGCCCTCATAAGCCCACTAGGCACACTGAAAAAGACAATTAACCCAACCATCCCCCCATCAGTCAATGGGATACACTAAAAATAATTAATGAAAATAAACATAAATAATTCGTAGCTGAACCCCATCTCATGAAATCATATTAGCCATCAATATGGGCACCTGGCTTGTACTGACACCAATGGGTACCAACGAGAGGCCAGACACCAGGCTCAAACCTGTAGTGATGGATGATAATAAAAGGCCATAGGTTGAATTCGAATCAGAGCTAGTAGGTAATAACAAGAGGCCATATATATGATATACAATAGAACTCATAATCAGATGCCAAAATCAAACTGGAACTCAGTGAATCCACAATTCCCAGAACAATAGTAATCAGTATCAAAACTCCCAACTCACCATACCCAGATTCTGGACTCGAACTGGAACTCATAGTAACCATACCCAACTATAAAATTAAAATCCAAACTATACCATAACCAATGCCAAAGTGGTACCAAAATTCACAATCAATGACAGAAACAAAGTATATTGTTGAACCTAAATCAAAACTAAAATATATTTAATTAACCATTCACATCTCTTAATTAAAAAGGGACAAATCCGAGGTTCTTACAACTTAATTCCATATCCTAAAATGATAGACGCCACATTATACTAGAAGACAAGATACCAATATTTACTATAATAAGGTCCTAATCAGATAAATAAGGCATGTTATACATATTAGATGATATGCAAACAAAATATGCTTATCCAAAACTAGAATAATAGTACACAATTATCATAAATAAGCTAAATATAAAGTTAGGGTAAGTCTAGCCTACCTGGACATCAAAGCTAATGTCTTTCTGCAAAGCCTCCAGATAGTGCCACTAAAACCCGAGCTTCAATAACTTGATGTGGATCATTAATTTATCTCTCAATGACCATTGATAAGGTTAGTTAACATCTCGCAAAAACAACTCTTAATTAATATGTAAGGGCTCTGTATAAACAATGTATCCTATCTTGAAAAATTTCCAATAGTTCTCTCTGTATGCAATGAACTTATTATATATAAAAGTTAAGTACCAACAACCTAAGATATAGATCCCACTTTCTTGCCTAACCCACTACCCATTAATAAGTCTTATATTTTGACACCTAAAAATTACTTTGATATTTAATTGACATGTGTCACATATGTATACACACACATACACATATATATATATATATTAATTGTCAAATTTAATCCGATTAGGTATATAATCGGGTATTGCACAAGTTCAAGGTAAAATAATATACTATTTTAAATATACCATACTTAATAGAAAATTATTTCTACTAAAATCTCTATTATGTAATAATAGTATTTTAATATTTCTAGATTTACTATCTCCGCTTAAAATATTAATAAATTATAAAAAATATTATAAAATAATATAAATATATCATAACTAAAGAATTTTTATACAAGTTAAAAATATTCTAGAAGGGTAATAAATTATACTTCTACCAAATGTCAATTTATATTAAATATTCCATAGTATATTTGATATTACTAAAATTTTCAAAGGAACTGCTTGGGAATCGAACTATCAATACCAACACGTCATAAATAACTTGGGGCAATTATAGAAAAGCTCTAGACACCGAAAATGTATGAAAACACAGAAAATGACCGTGAAGGTCATTACAAGGTATCATAAACTGACTGGGCAAAGTAGAAAATAAGATAAGGGAATATACCTTGAGCCCATTACCTATAAGCATAAAAGTCCTAAACGATAGCTCATACTGTCTCCACTTACAGTTCTATCTAATCCCTTCATAAACTTCTAAATTTGCTTAGACTCAGTGGTGATGCTAGTGGACGAATACCTAAATAAAGTGTGAAAATAAGCCTCATGCTCTGCAAGAGTCATGGAGCACTGCTCCAAATGATCAAACTTATCATGTGTCTATCCTCTCAAACTAGATGGAACAAACATCTCTAAGAAAGCCTTAGAAAACTGAGTCCAAGTCATAGCAGGCAAACCTAAAGGTCTAAAACTCGAAAATGACCTCTACCAATCCCTAGTCATATCTATCATGTGGTAGGTAGTATAAGCAACTCTACGAGATTCAATGGATCTAAGATTATGTAAATTCTCCTGGCTATCTACCAAAAACTCATAGGCATACTATCCAATAGCACTACTGAACTTAGGTAGACTCAAGCGAATGAACCTCTCAAACCTCTTTTGATCATCAGAAGACATAATTATACCCAAAGTAATTAGACGAATAGTAAGTCTGGCAGGCTGAGAATCCATACATAGGGGTACCATTGATGAAGGTTGTACCCCTAAAATAGGAATACCATGATTAGATACTAGCACAAAAGGTGGAACACTAATCAAAGTCTAAGAAATATCATAAGCAAACACTAATACAAATGATGGAACCATACTTTGGGTCAGAAGAATTCTATAAGAACACATCGGCACTAACTATGGTACCATACTCAAAACTAAAGAAACACCAAGTAAACTCAAGTAAAAACTATTCAAATGGTTCAATGCTAAAAATCAACAGACCCTCCAAAACTGAGGTAGCAACTGAACCCTATGGGACCTGAGATAGTCCAACATCTCCTACACGCTCAACCTTAGGCTCAAGGGAGGTTCCCCTAACACTACCTTTGATAGGGGCAGCTTCTTATGCCTGTCCTCTACCTTTGGGTTGTCTATGACCCTACCTTGCCCTCTAGTATGGGCTCTATCCTCTATGTTGGATCAGTATCCTTAACCTCTCGAGATTTAATCCCCACTACCAGCCAAAAAATAGAATACAACTTAGAAAATAGGGTATAAATAACTCACATAATAAGGAATCAAAATACAAAAGTTTTTCCTAAAGACATATTATAGCCTCAGAAGATAGATATAGATGTCTACATACCGATCTACAAAACTCTACAAGATATCCTACTCTTACACTTATAAGACCAGTGAACCTGGATCTAGTACCAATTTTTCATGATACAAAAACTAAGTCATGATGAAACTTATCGCCGTTGATCCTTGATACATAATCCAATCACTCAAACTGATAAAAGAAAAGAAAAAATTGATTATAATATACACTCAAGCGAGACTTTTAGAATAAAGTTAGGTCGATCACATAATATCTATCTATCTATATATATATACACCTATATATCTATCTATATATATATATATAATAAACAAAAGTCTAAAGACATAAGATAAACCATCAATCAAATGGTGTCATAATGTAAAAGCAATCTAACTACAAATCCAAAATCGGAAAGTACAAAATCAGTCTCTGATCTAAATAAAGACATAATTAAGAAAGGGTGAGATTTAAAAATCTACCTTGAACACTATAATAGTCCAGTGCCTTGAATATCACCAACCAACAACACGATCTCAACATCCATCTATCATACTTATGATAGGATCTGCACTAAAATAACATAATAGGGGTAAGTATGGACAACTTTTACTTGGTAGGTATTACAGCCCAACTGATTAATATAGAAAATAAGATAAGTAAAATATACTATATCATGTCACCTGCAAGCAGAAAAGTCTCAAATGGTACCTCACATCATCTATACTAATAGTTCAAATATATACAAGTACATTGAAATAGCAACAACATAGATATAAAAGGGAAATACGTGAAAACCAAACACAAGTCAAGGAACTAAGGAAAACAGGCAAGATGCAAATGTAAAATAAATGCAATGCAATGTGGATAGGATGAATGATTAAAGTCATTGCATGATAGCTACCAGGTAGGACCCATGGGGGGTTTAAAATGTATATATTATATCTCAATGTCAAGCCAAGTTTTTCAGTAAATAACCTCGGCCAAGGGTTTTTAAAATACCATCACCAACTTTGCCGACAAATGACCTCAACCAAGGGTTTTCACAATATCATAACCAACCTTACCAGCAAATGACCTCAACCAAGGGTTTTTAAAAGTGATTCATTTTCTTTCAAAACAGTGTTTATCAATGGTAACAGCATCATATGAATGTATATGTATGGAATAAGGATGTAATTCTTGCAGTCAACTCAATATAATGAATATTTAATCCATACAACACATCTACACACGCGCACACACATGCGCACACAAACACATATCTAAGTTAGCCTAGAAATTAACTCAGTATGTCTATAATACATAATTATCAAGTCCAATTAGGCACCATCATAATAAATCTGCATGCAAGACATCATTAATATCATATCAACCTCTAACTCTGGTAGTTTTTTATGATATGAGCAACTAATGCTTAAATAAGGCCTATATTAGCAAAATAGCCCTTACACAGACATCATATCTAGAATAAGGATATTCAAATGAATAGATAAGGCCATTGATGTCAAAAATTACCTATAAGGGCAACACACAATATTAGATATCACATGTCAACAATAATGGCATATAAACCCCCCCACAGGGACACAACAATATAACTTATATCAAAATATAAATCCTATAGTTATTTTTCCCAACCCATAGCATGTTTTACTTATTCATTAGCTACCCAACTTAATTTGAAAGAAGTTAAGTCATAACCTACCTCAAAATGAAAAGAACCTAGTCCAAAGTACTTCAACATGAACCATTCCCTTTATGGACGGCCTCAAAATCAACTTCAATATTTAAATATACCATCTATAAGTTAAAAGAAAGTAAACAATACCCATATTTCCCATATTTGGGTCAAGTAAAAAACAGACTTGAAAAATAAGTTCAAACACAAAAGGTGTAAAACCATAATTTTATTTCAAAAATATAGTACCCAAGATTATAGGATTCAACATGTGAAAACCCACATGAAAATTGGTTAAAATCAAGGTCTAAAATGAAGAAAAGCCCTTTTTAAACTTTATCGATAAAACCCTAATTTTCCACTTTGAAATCATGATTTAAAGGTGTTTTTGAAGATAAAATCAATGGTAAATAGTGGGATTATAAGTTTACACTGTAACCATACAAAAAACAATGTTGATACCCTCAAAAATTGTCTTTCCCAAAGCCTAAAGGTCCAAAATTGAGCAAAATTGCAAAAATAGAGTATTTATATGGTTCAGTGAATAATACCTTGCGAACTGGTCAATGCTTCAGATTTACGAGGGTCAATATTGACTAGGCCATTAAATTGTCCTTTGTGTTTGTCGCCAAGGCTTCATGTTCGCGACAACCTCATCGCGTCCGCAAAGAAGGACTCCATTACCCTTTGCAATTGCGGTCACCACCTTGCAATCATGATGAAGGGTTACTTTCTACATTCATAGCTAGGGGAATTCAATTGCGAAGAAGGATCCATGCACCAGCTAATTTTGCAGATTTTTGAATGTTTTGAATGGACCCTCTAGATCGTTCGGGACCCGACAGAAGTAAACCATATATGCTACTAGGCTAATTTCAATGTTCCAAATTCAGTAATGACATTGGAGTTTTGAAAAGGGATTGTTTTCTTAAAATTAACCCCCAAGAACTTATTTTTTATTATTTTTAAAATAAAGGATCAAAATGAGATTTAAAAGCCTCAAAATTGAACGAACCCTGCTATTAACCCAAAATCAACATTTTGGATCTCCATTTTGCCATCCAACATTCAAAATAAAAAATGTTGACCAAAGTCAACTATATGACTTCTCAAGCCTCTAAAATCCACAAACTCGCACAAATCATTCATGATTACATTGAAAACTGAGACAGCCATTCTCCAACCTCAAACTCAATATGTAGCAACTAAAGAAAAGGGGAAAATGGTCAAAACACATAGAAATGGAAAATTCAAAAAACTCAGGCCATTACAAAAGTAAAATATAGTGCCTAAAGAAAATATAAGCCACTATTATCGATATTTATCCTACCATTCCTATGCCTAAATTACAGCTTTATAAAAGCCCTACATGATCTCAACTCCATGACTCCCACATTAGTGGAGAATCACATAATAGTCAAGCTTATGGTTATTTTTGGTAACATGAGGTAATTCTTTGATGATAGTGAGTGAATTTTCTCTACATATGCTTTCTTTTTTCTATCGATATACTGTGTATATGTGCATATCTATTCATTGGTAAGACACACTTAGGATTAGGAAAAATCATTGTTTAAATTTTCAGTTAATGAATATGAGTACAAATAAAGGTTATTGAACTCATTGTGTCTTCATAGTCGATTTTCCTCTCCAACGTTTTCGTGATTTTATTTCAAAATATTTTAGACACTATAATTATTAATTCTCTTTTCTTGAGAATAAGTAAATAATTAAGTATGGGGGAATTTTATAAGAGAAAAATATCATATATATACTAAGTTGTTTTTTAAATTTTAATACTAATATAATTTTTTTTGCAGAAAATATCACAATTTAATAAGAAAATATCAACTAAGGGGATATGCAGCAAAACAAATACGAGTACTAGTTTACAAGAAGATCCAACACAACTGAAGATATAACATAGGTACAAAAGAGGGGAACAATAAGTTGTTGCAAACATGATAAAGAGGTGGTCAAAATTCTTCATGTGTAGGACCTCCAAGATAAAATGGAAATGAAAAATAAAGAAGAAGTGAAAGAAAGATGCAAAAAATACTGAAAACAAAAGTGGAGGTTGTAGTTAGCATGAGACCCGCTAATTGAGACAAACGAAAAAAAAAAAGCAAAAGAAAAAGAAGGAATTTGATTGGAGAATTGAAGTAATGGGAGTCTCAGATTCAATTTTTGAATTTTCTAAAACCAAATTGCAATGTAAAATAATAACAAGCAAATCTGATCGGTTAAGAGGGGCGTGCCTTATTTTATAAATAAAAAGAATCCATGTATTTTGAGAAAAAAGATTGAGAGAGAGCACAACACTTCTTATATTTTTAAGTTCTTATTCTACTCTTTATTTTAGTTATTTTATGTTGGAAATAATTCTAGCTCCTTTTTTAATTAAATAGAAAAATTATTCATCTTGAATATTTCTCCTATTTTCTTATTTAATTGAGAAGAATAGTTTCATTAATTGTACAAAATCTACTATGGAGTAATTTTCTATTGTGTTAGGACACTGATGGATCTTGATATTTTTATAGAATAGTGAATATTATTCCAAAATTTCACGTACCTGAGCTAATGGTTTTTGCTTAAACTCTATCCATTGTTTAGATAGATGTTATTTATTTTGTGAACATCTATCTATTTTGTGCAACATATTGACATTGTACTAATTCTTTAATCGAGAGAGGCAGAAGAAGTAATATCATTAACTGGTGTACTTCTATATTATTAATATGGCACCAAACCCGCTCATACTTGATCGGTAAGATAATAGTAGTATGTATCGCCATCTCGTGGAACTATGCCTCATACTTTAAAATGGTAGCCCAACTCCAATATTAAGAACCGGTCTCTTAGATGCTCTCATGGTCTGCTAGGCATATACTTCTCTAAGAAAGCCTCGGAGAACTAAGTCCATGTCAATGAAGGAGATCCAACTAGCCTAAAATCAAGATAACCCCTACACAAATGTCTAGCTGCCAAGTCTAACTGAAAAGTAGTGTAGTCAACCCCACGAGTATCAACTAGGCCCAAATTATAGAGCATATTCTCATAAGCAATCAACAACTCAAATGCATCCTCACATGAATCCCCTGTAAATCTAGGTGGAGTCAATATTAAAAGTATTCCCAATATCTAATTCTTCTTCCCAGACATAGCTGGATGGGAAGCTGTTAGTTGAGCAACTATCGGTATAGAAGGACTTCAACTCTAGGAGTCGTAGATACAGGTTGTGCCCCTACATCTGTACCACTCTGAGGACCATCAAATGGTGCACTACCAAACAAACCCATTAACTAAACCAAGGAATCTCTAATAAATACAGAAAAAATAAACCCCAGTGGAGCTTGGGCTACCCCCTAGACCACCAATGGTTGGGGTGAAGGAACCACTAGTGCAAGAGTAATAATAGGGCCAGGGAAAGTTTCCCTATCCGAATCCTTAGCTAGGGATGCAGCTCTCGCCTGACCCTAGGTCGGCTATGACCTCTAGAAAGAAAAAATTATCGTAGCTCATATCTTGACCATAAGTGAAAGAGTGAAAACAATGTAAATTTCAAAAACCAACCCAGACTTATTGCACGAAATGAATAAGGAAAGTGAAGATCTCTTACAAATGTCCTGTAGCCTCATAAAGATATGAAATGGATGTCATTATTTCTATCCATGGGACTTTCCTAGACACTTGCTCTGGTATCAACAATACAGGTGAACCTAGGCTCTGATACCAATTTATCACAACTCAATTTCACAAGTCATGATGACACCTACTTTAACCCACCAGTAAGTAAGTCAAGTCAGAGCCTAAAATGAAAAGTTACAGGCTAGTTGGTGGAAGGTATAATGAATACTAAATATAAGAATACAAATAGATTGTATAGAATTACAATAGCATACATATAGACAAGAGAGAGAAAATTACAAAAGAGTATCCAATAATCTAGTAAGGTTTGTTCAAGAGACACTAATCAAAATAATAAGAATACTAACAGAATCAATATACAAATATTCTCAAATTTAATGATTGTCTAAAATAATGGAAGGGGAGAGAATTAGCTTCATCTCTAAAATCTCACCCGATCTCCAACTATAGGTATACACTGGATAGAACATTAGTAGAGACGGATATACTTGGATCTGCATCATGCAAAAATATAGTAAGACTTCCAAAACATGGGGTATTCAGTAGGCATCATCAACTGACAAAGTTTAATCATAATAAAAACATAATAAAATGCAAGATTGTAAACTAACGTCAGGAATAAAAGGGAAAACTTAAAATAATGCTCTAGATGACAACTAATAAATAGCAAGGTAGATAATATCAAAAAGAATACAAGCTAACTATAAAATAACAGGTCCCCCATTAGTCCAGAAGGCACACACAAGAAGAAATAACCTAATCGAGCCCCCATAACCTTGATGGATGCAATTAAGAGAGAAACACCAACTGTACTAACTATAAAGTCACCAACACCATATCTGTGAATCCCATACCATAAACACCAACTCAAATTGGATCCTTAATATAATAAGTGATTCAAAAATGTTAAACTTAGACTAGTCTTTAGTATCATACGTGCGAGACTAGAACCAAAATTTAGTATCATAAGTAAACGATAATTGTCGAACTCAAATTGGTCTTTAAAGTAAATATAGATTACTGTGTTTAGTTAAAAATTGGAAAGATGAAAAAATCATCCTAGGGTAATATATGTATATATATGATTAAAGAAGGCATTCTTGATCTACAAGGAGCTAATTAGAATATTTGACCTTAAAGAGGACCGACAAGCCCACTACTAAGCCCCAGATGTTCATACTAAGGTGATTTCTACCCAAAAATTCGACTAAGACTTCCAATTCCTACTACTAGTTGTTAAATAAGACTGAGTAAGTCCAAAGAAAATAATTTAGCTCAAGGGAAGGATGAATGGGTAAATTCTACCTAAAACAACTCTTTAACTCGCTAAATATTCTAAATTTTCACTTAATATTAAACTAAGACACAAACTCCAACCCAAATCTAGCATAATGAAATACCAATAGCAGAGTAAATATTAACCTATGAGTAAAGTAAGTCTAGCCTACCTGGATGCCGATGAATGCTCGAGAAAATACACTAAATTGGAGATTTTCCCTTTTGAGAAGCCTTTGCACAATGACACGCTATCAAAATAATGATCCACACATTAATATGAGAATAAAAGTGCCTATATTAAATATAATTGCTTTGGGTCCAAAGTAAAAATAAATTCCCATTTAGGGACAACACGTCGAATCATATTTTTGAAATTATCAAAACTTCTCTCTAGGCTCAAATATTATTTACCCTAAAAAAATAGGTGAAACTCGAGCACAAACAAATCTAAAATCAACCCATAAAGTGACTAGGGATATAAGGTTAAATTGCAGAATAAAATAACGAATTATACAAAAAATTATAGAAATTTAGATGAGGAAATATCCCCAGTGAACTTTGCAACTCACCTTAAACCACCAATGATTGTCCCTCTCTCTTAATCTAACTCTTTAGGAATTGTTAAAGTTGAGAAATCAAATAAATGAGCCCCAAAATTGGGATCCCCTTCATTAATAGTAGCTATAGCTTGTTTAGAGGCTAAATAACCACTAAAGTGGTAAGTCATTGCTTAAGCAGTCCTTTATACTAGGGGTACTACTGCTAAAGTGATCAGATATCGCTTAAACGACTACCAATAATGCAGTATTTTAGCCGCTTTAGTGATCAAGGGGAATATGTATACTTTTACTAAGGCTTACACTTTGACAAATTGGAAATTTTTGGGTCAACTAAATATCCATTAAACGATCACACCAGCTGAAGCCTGCACCAACAATTTAAAAAATTTTCCAAGTTTTCTATCAGCCTCTCGGGATTCGATTAAAATCTCATAATTGAAAATAAACTATGCTACTTTACTAAATTCAACATTTCAAACTAAACAATACCATCGAAATTTCCATCTAGGTTTATTTTAATGAAATGTTGGTTCCACGCCCAATGGTTGTTTTAAACATAATCCACACAATAGCCCAAAATTTAGAAGCCTTAGCACGATAACCGAAGGTCCCCCTAGCTTAAAATCCACTTTTTGGGTCTAATGGAACTATCAAAATTGACAAATAACCGTTAACTTAAAGTTTGAGCCTGATACCCAATGCTCAATAATGAAAACATCAAAACAAAGATTGGCTCTAAAAACTAAACGAACTGCTCAGTAACCGAATCATCAGCTCTAGCAGTCATAAATGACCTGGGATAGCTATAGAAAAGCTCTAGATGATGAAATAGTATAGAATTGCAGAAAATAAAGGGTCATTACAAGGATTAGAGTGTACCAGGAGGCTCGAACATATGGGGATACTAGACCCAAATGTCACTCTTGATCTCCCAAGTATCCTTCTTGACTTTAAATGTCTCTACTGAACCCTAAACACTACAATTTCTTTAGAGAAACTGCCTAACATCCCTAGTCAATATGAGCACTGGCTCCTCCATGAAGGTTAACATCTCATCCAATTAAAGTGATTCCCATTGAAGCATGTGAGACTCATCTATGATATAAAGTCATAATATAGAAAAATAGAAAATGGGGTGAACAACTGCAAAGCCTAGGGTAAGGCCAACTCATAACCTCTCCAACTTTCCAAAGTATCTGAAATAGCTCAATATACCTAGAGATGAGCTTGCCCCTCCTCTAAAACCTCATCACACCCTTCATGGGTGATACTCGTAGGAAAAGATAATTGCTAACTCCAAACCTCAAGGAACAAATTATACAATTAGCATAACTTTTCTGCCTACTCTGAGCTACTATCAACTTATCCTGAATTATCCAAACCCTATCAAATGACTCACAAAGTAAGTCCATACCATGGCACCTAACTCGTAGGTTTCAAACCAACCTATCAGAGATGGACAATGCATATAATATAATGCCTTAAATAGTTCAATCTCAATACTTGAATGCTAATTATTATTGACAAACTATGCTTACACTAAGTGTTTCTCCCACTGACCTATAAAGCCCATAACACATTCATAAAGCATATCATCAAGAACATGAATAGTCCACTCTGACTTTCCATCAATTTGAGGGTAAAAACTGGTGTTGAGGTCAACCTGAGTACTCAACTCCTCTTGAAAAATCCTCCAGAAGCTAGAGGTAAACACCGAGCATTTGTTTGAAATAATATATATGGGTACTCCAAGTAGGCAAACTATCTCACAAACATATATATGAGAAAATCTCTCAACACTGAAAGACATTTGAATACGGATAAAATGGGCCAATTTGGTCAATCGATCTTCCATGAACCAAATGCCATCAAAACCATAAAAAGTTTGAGGCAACTCATTAATGATATCCATGGTGATCCCCTCCCACTTCTACTCAAAAATAGGTAATCACTGAATTAGTCAACTAGGTTTTTAATGCTTGGCCTTTGCCTATTGACCGTAAAGGCAATAAGCTACAAAGTTTATTACATGTCTCTCCATTCTACTCCCCTAGTAATGCTACCTCAAATATCTATACATCTTGAATATACCAAGTCAAATAGAATATCTGGAGCTGTATATCTGGAGATGTAAGTTTTTAGCAATATTAGTTTAGTAAATTCAACAACCCTCGAAACATAAATTTAACAATTATTTCTCAAAATTCCCTCTAAGTCCAAGGTACCCTCCTAGACTCACCCTCAGAACCTCAAATGCCACAAAGTCTAGTAACCTTAAACTAGCGACTCTAAATTTTGTCATACAAGGTAGACCGATCTTTAACATTAGCACGAACCCTCATAGAGTCTAAAATATTAAGTCAAACCATCGAGTTAGATGCTTATGATCATCGTCTTTCAGCTCAAGGCATCCACTACCATATTTGTTTTGCCCAAATAATATAGAATAAAGATATCATAGCCCTTTAACAACTACATCCATCTGTGCTGTCTAGAATTAAGCTCCCTATGAGTCATAAGATGCTGAAGACTATGTTGATCCATGTAGATCTCAAAATAAAATCCATAGAAGTAATTCCTACAAATATTTAGTGCAAAGACTACTACCTCTAACTCCAAATCATGAGTAAGGTATTTGCATTCATGTATCTTCAATTGCCTTGATGCGTAAGGAATAACTCAACACTGTTGTATCAAAACATAATCCAACTAGAAGCATCACAAAATATGATAAACCCCTAGCCCTCATCAGGAAGATTTAATATAAGAACTGAAGTAAGCAGGTCCTTGAGCTTACGAAGCTTAACTCACACTCCTTATACCATTGTAAAGGAACCTCTTTCCTGGTTAATCTAGTCATTGACACTATAATAGTAGGAAGACCTTTAATGAACCATCTCTAATAATATGCCAAACCAATACAACTACGAACCTCAGTTAAAGATATAGGTCTGGCCTAATCACGAATAGTCTCAATCTTAGAATTTAACAGTCTCAAACCAAAACTCACACTTTTAGAATTTGGCAAAAATCCTATGATCTCTCAAAGTCTAGAGCACAATCCTCAAATGTAGCTCATAATCCTTCTTACTCCAAAAAAACACAAGGATGTCTTTAATAAAAATAATCATAAATGAGTCCAAATAGAGACTGAGCACTTGGTTCATCAAATCCATGAATACAGTTGGGGTATTGGTCAATCCAAAAGACATCACCAGGAACTCATATTGGCTATAATGAGTCCTAAATGATATCTTGGGATTTCCTCAGCTCGAATCCTTTAAATGATAGTAACTAGATTTCAAGGTAGTGTTAGAGAAAAATGTCATTCCCTAAAGCTAATTAAACAAGTCATCAATATGAGGCATAATATAGTTATTGCTATATGTATTTTTAATTATGAGTAGATAACTATAAGGGACTAGGTCCCTGAATGTTCAAGGAAATAATACAGCTAGTACATATCTGTACAACTTTGTTCATTTGTGTAACAAATTGGCAGGTGCTTCTTGTACTAATTAGGATACCTAGTCTAATGAAATTATATCCCTAATCATCACTCATATATAAAATAAAAAAATGCTTGTTCATCAAATCATTTTTGTAAATCCAAAGAGTGAAGAGGGGAAAAAGGCAAAAACTCTATATTCAACACTATTTAAGTTCTTAGTTGTATGACTGTGCTTAATTAGAAATTATTCTTGAGAAAGTTCCGATTTGTAAACAAATTACTCATGTTATAAAGGTAATGAACTTTTCTCTTTTTTTAGGAAGAGCTAAGGTAGAGTTACCTAAGGTGGATATTGGTTAGAGTTAATTAATATTAGGGTGTGTCCTTGGTAGAATTGTCAAGATGAGCTTGTAGTAGAGTTATTACAAGTGGAAGGAATCTAGAGTTAGGTTTATTAAAATTTGTAATAAAGAGTTGATTATAGTGGATTTTTGAGGTTCTTGTGAGGGACAACTATGGTTTTTTCTCCCTTGAGCAAGGGGGTTTCCGTATTAAATTCTTTAGTTTTAACTCTTCATGCACTGTCTCTTACTTCCTGGTTGCTATACTGTGTTTTGCCTGTGATTGACTTTGAAGGACCTGGTCCCTCATAGTATGGTGCAACACCCAGGGTTTCAATAATTGGTATCAGAGCTAGTTTACTAAAAAAGGTTCTAACCTATAGTGTCTTAGTTAGCATGGCTACTCCTCCTACTTTACAAGAATGACAATCTACCACTAAACCACTATGATTCAAAGGGCAGTGTTATGGGTGGAAAAATAGGATATTTGACTTTATTATGGTTCAAGATAGTGAAATGATGGACATAATCCTTGATGTTCCTCATTATCCTGTTAAAGAAGTCAAAAAAAGAGAAATAACTAGAATAGTTGTTAAAAGTAGGAAAGAGCATGATATAAAGACAGAAAGAAAATTGAGAAAAATTACAAGTCCAAGAAATTGCTAGTTTGTGGTATAGGACCTGATGAATATAAAAGGATCTTAGCTTGTGAGAATGCTAAAGAGATCTGGAATTGATTGAGGAATGCTCATAAAGCCACTACTAATGTGAAGGATTCTAAAGTAGACATGCTAACCACTTAATGTGAAACCTTCACCATGAAAGAAGTAGAAACCATTCAAGAAATACATAAAAGATTCACTTCTGTCACTAATGATCTTTACTGCTTATGAGAAGTGATTCCCTTATACAAGTGAGAAAGATTCTTAGAGTTTTTCCTAAGTCCTAGGAGAGAAAAGTGGATGCTATAACTACAGAAAGAAACCTGAAGACCCTTACAATGGATGAATTAATTTGAAACCTAAAGACTCGTGAGCTCAAGAAGCAGCAAGAACAAGAGAAGAATTAAGTTAAAAGAGAAAAATCTCGAGCATTGAAGTCTTTGAAACCTAATTCAAGTAATGATGATACTAATGTTGCCTATTGGAAAATAGGTTAGTTCTAGAGAAAAGGAAGCATCAGTAAAAAGGGAAACAATGTTGAGGTGTGTCATAAATATAGGAGTCCTTTGCACTTTATCAAAGATTGTCCAATCCACAAGTTTAATTATCAAGAGAATCTCAAGATTGGAGGTGGTAAGGGAAAGAACAGGGATCAAGTCACTGACAATTAAAGAAAGAAGACAGTAGTTGAGTATGCTGTAAAGCAAGCTCTGGAAGCATGGAAAGACTCTTTTAGTGATTCAAGTAAAGATGAGAAGACAGTAAATGTTTCTATGCTAGAAGTGGAAGAAAATTTAGTTATTATGATTCCTTGTTTGAATTAATGGAAAACACATAGGATGAAAAAGAAAAAGAGTTATCTCTTTTTTATATTAAGGATAATCTAGATAATTACATTGCTAGGAAGATAAAAAGTCTTGTAAGTGTGTTGATAGAATCTGTATGTGAACTAACTATTGAGAATAATTCCTTAGAGAAAAAAGTAGAGAATCAAGAGCATGAGTTGATTGCTTTAATTTTACAAATTTTTGAAACTAAAGAGTTGTTCACAAAATAAAATTTAAAAATTGAAGTTTTATGAGTAATCTGAAGAAGGTAAATAAGGTAGATGGAAAAGGGAAAAAAAAAGCTTCAAGTTAAATTGATCTTGAGGAAAGGATGAGAGAATATCAAAAACACCTTATGTCTACACTTCACAAGAATAAAGAGTTAGAAAGGGACATGGTCCGTTTGAGTGAAGAGCTTAACAAGTCTCTTAGATGGACTGCTTCTTCACAGATCATTTCTAATTTAACTAATCAAGGTGTTAATGATGATAGAGACCTGGGCTGTCAAGGAGAATTCAAACCTGTTAGGTCTAAAGGAAAGACTGCTTATAATGATAGAAGTAAAGGGCACAAACTTTTGTGTACTCAGTAGGGAAGAGATAGACATTTGAAGGAAAAATATCAGCATTGGCTTAAGGCTAAAATGAGAAGTACTATATATGTTCAGCAGGAGAATTCATGTCCTAATAATCAAAGTTTCTAAAAAATATAAGGAAGAACTTTCCACCTAGATGTACCAAGAGGGATTTGATCACACCATTATCCTCCTACTGGGAGCTCAAACTTATGTGGGTTTCCAAATTCAACTTGTTATCATGATTCTATGAATGAGAAAGGGAATTATAGTAAAAAATAACCCATTGATCAAAGGTGTTAAAAACCTATTGATGAAAGGTCTAACTGTGTTCTCTCTCTCAAGATACTTTAAGCTGGAGGTATCTCATTTTGAAATAATTGAATTCAAAGTACCTGGTCCTTGGAAAATTATAGATAAAAGTTTTTTAAAAGAAAAAGAGGAGGGAGAATCTATGTGTATTAAAGGAAGAAGGTTGATAGTGATGAAGATGATAAGGAAAAATATAAAAGAAGCATATGAGAATGGGAATGACATAGACTGCCAGTCACTGATCCCAGCTCAAGTTGAAAGATAGAACTGATCAAATTGACCTACCCTAACATATGAATTTGTGATTCCTCACACATTATAGCTAAGATAAGGAGGCATGTATCCTTGGTAAAATAAGTAAATAAGAGTCTAACTTAGTACTAGACCCTTGTATGTATGCACCCATGGGAACAACTATGGAAGTTGACAAACATGGCAAGCACAAAATTAAAGGTTCACTCAAAAGAGAGGGACCTAATCCCATCTCTTAGGTTAGTACCTATACAGAATACCCTAATAATAAGTACCTATACAGGATGCCCTAATAATAATCATAAAATGCTATCTAAATAGTCCTAATTTAGTTTTCTCCTCTGCAAAAGCATTTTGTTCCATTTTACAAAATTAAGGGTCACATTTTGTAAGTTCAGACATGTCATTTCAAAAGTGACCTCTTTTATCAACAACTAAAACTTCTCTAAAAGAACCATATTAGATCTTCACTCATCCTTCTTCAATAATTTTAACTCATCGTACAAAATATGCTTTCCTCTCAAAACCTAACTGGTCCTATTTCTTCTTTCTCACCCTCAGAATCAAACAGCTGATGATTCTACCTTCTCAAACCCAGCTAAAAGTTTTAAGGTAGAAAACACTCTACAAAATTAGGCTGAACATTCCCTATTTGCTAATCTTTCAACAACAAAAGTCATAGAAAGCAACATCTTGAGTCTCCAACTTGAAATTGAGTCAACTTTACCCACGGAGTCATCTTTACAATATTTGAAACCCCTAAATGAGTTAGTCCCCATTGAACATTCCTCAACCTTTGAAAGTTGTGCTCAACCAATCATGGTAGAGGGTTCCAATCAAGGCTTTGGATCACCAATCAAACAAGAAATCTCTCAAACTGAGATTTCTCACTCCCTAAAAAGCTAAAAAGTACCTAAAAGTTCTCATATCCCTAGGTTATCTAAAGAGTTCTAAAAGGCTGATACTTTTGAAAATTTGTAAGAATTAGTCTCTCCTACTACCTCAGATTCAAACCTTATTTTTTCTCAGTTATTTGGTGAAGAAATACCAATAAAAAGGGTTGAACTTCTCTACAATGAAAACTGGGAGGCTGAAAATTTGGTTTTGCTTGCATATGATACCAAGCAAAGCTCTGGTAATGGAAAAATAGGAAGGGAGTGATAAGTATGAGAAAAATAGGGATGAAGTGCCTCTAAGATGGTCTGTGAAGAAACTAAGGGGAAGTACAAATAATAAGAAAGTAGTGAACTCTGATGTGAAAGTGTCTAGATCTTACTCCACTAGAGGGTCTGAGATGAAATTGTTAGAAGATGTAATGAATAAAAGTAAAACTTCCACCATGAAAAGATGAAGGCTCATGAAAACTGGTACAATAGAGGAGAAAAAAGATATTAAAGTTGTGGAGATTGAGGAAGGGAAGGACATGAGTTCAAAAGATGTTGTGAGTGCATAGGAAATAAGAAATGAGGTTTATACTGTTGAGAGAACCAAGTCCTTTAAGTGAAAGTCTGGTACCCATGTTGGAATGAGGCAGAGACACATAGATATCAATAAAAGAAAAGACTCTGAGGGACCTAGTCCTAAGAAGAGAACATTTGTGGTTGAAAATTAAGAAGTAGTCATAAGAGAAGTAGAAAAAAAGAAGAGATAAAAGATGTGGCTAGAGATCAAAGAAATAAAAGATTGATAATACAGAAAGTTTTGTATGGAAGAACGTTTGATCCATAGATCTATGAAAATCATCGAATGATAAAGCTAATTGAGTATGTCAGGAAATAAGGCTAGTTGCACTATTTGAGGAATCAACCCCATAGTGCTTGAAAATAAGGTCAGGGAATTTTATTACACCATGTAATTCTCAGATAAGCTAAGTTTGAATACCAAAGTTCAAGGAAAGACTATCAAACTAGATGAGGAGAAATTAGATAGAATTTTGGATGTACCTATTATAGGTGTAAGAACTGTGGTAAATCAACATCCTACTATTGATTTTATGATTGAATCATCAAAGGTAGGAGGAGCATTATCATCTGCAGTGAAAAAGGAATTTATAGAAAGTGATTATCAACTGGTATTTTAGTTTATCAACAAGGTCTTGTTGCCAAGGTCTGAAAAAATAACAATTGCCTCAAGTGTTGACCTGCTCTTGATCGAATGTTTGAACAAGTTTGAATTGGTAAGTCTTTTTTCTCTAGTGATGGAGCATATGCATAAAGTGATTTTTGAAAAGGAAGGGAAACATAAAATGCCATATGGATATCTCTTGAATAAGGTGTTTGAACATTATGCTGTGGTTGGAACAAAGGGAACAGCTGGGACAGCCAAGCAGATGTTTAGTCTAACAACTCTTATGGAGAATAAATGTATAGAGAGTAAAGTTGGATCTGTGTCTTAAGTATTTGAGTTGCTAGATGTTCAAGAAAGGTTGGGAAAGTAAATGGAGGAGTTAAGGATCAAGTTGGTTGCCAAAGATGCTGAAATAGTGCACCTGAATACAATTGAAACGCTTAACTCAAGGCAAAAGTGGCAGAACTGACTAGTGAAGTTCAAGAACTGAATACTGAAGTGAAGATTATCACCAAAAATTTTTGGGATGCCCACAATGCTGAAAATGCAAGAATGGAGATGTTTCTTAAGTCTCTTTCCCCAAAACCTCCCTCTACCTAAGCTCTACTATCCCTTTTTCCTCATCAACCCTGTGTCAATTTTTTCTATTGATTCTAATATCGGCCTTTAAAGACAGTGGTTTTATGTAGATTCTTTTAGCTTGCTGCACTGGTGCAAACTTTTATGAATGAACAAATTCTATTTTGTGCTTTATTTGTCTACTTTATTTTAAAGTTGTTCTTCATGTTAGTGTTGCCCTAGTGTCCATGAGTTAACTAACCTGTACTTATCTTTACTATTAGTTTATTGTTATTCATTTTCAATGATGCCAAAAGGGGGGATACTTACTTCATGTTTAAGGACTAGGTGCGTGTGTGTAGGTACGCATGTGCAGTGTATGTGCGCTTATGTAGTGCATGCTGATAGGGAGAAGTATGGTAATGCACATTGATAGGGGGAAGAAAATATGCTCATGTGCTTATTGTTTTTGCTGCAAATAACAAGGGACCAGGTCCCCGTTCTACATGATGGTGGAAATATGATGATATGGGGAACATTCATCTTCAGTAGTGGTAATCACACTGATTAAATATGATGAATATGCATTGATGCTGAGAGATTTGTGATTGGCTTGTCATCATAAAAAAGGGGGAAAATTGCTATATCTAGTTTTGATGATAAGAAGATGACCACAAGGGACCAGGTCCCTGGATGTTCATGGTAACGGTATAGCTGGCACGTGTCTGCACAGCTTTGTCCGTTTCTGTAACAAACTGGAAGGTGTTGCTTTTACTAATTAGGACACTTGGTTCAATGAAATTTTAGTCCTAATAATCACTCATCTATAAAAATAAAAATTGTTCTTATTCATCAAATGGTTTTTGCAAATCCAAAGAGTGAAGAGAGAAAAAAAGGAAAAAACTCCATATTCAACACTGCTCAAGTTCTTAGCTATATGAGTATGCTCAATTAGAAATTGTTCTTGAGTGAGTTTTGATTTGTAAATGAATTACTCATGTTATAAGAGTAATAAACTTTTCTCTTTGCTTATAGAGAGCTTTGGTAGAGTTACCTAAGGTGGATATTGGTTAGAGTTAATCAATATCAGGGTGTGTCCTTGGCAGAGTTGTCAAGATGAGATTGTAGTGGAGTTATTACAAGCGGAAGGAACCTAGAGTTAGGTTCATTTAAATCTTAAATAAAGAGGCAAGCCACGGTTTTTCCTTCCTTGAGCAAGGGAATTTCTATGTTAAATTCTTATCTTTTTACTCTTCCTACACTTTCTCTTACTTCCTGGTTGCTATATTATGCTTTTCCTATAATTGACTTTGAGGGACCTGGTCCCTCACTGTGTGGTGAAACTCCCAGGGTTTTAACACTTATTCTTTACTGTCACCTTATTCAACTGCCTGTAGTCGATGCACATACGCATAGAACCATCATTTTCTTCATGAAGAAGATATGAGCATCCCAAGGTGGTACATGTTTAGCCTAATAAAAACCTTACCCAAAAAGTTCTAAAGCTGAGAATTCAGCTCCTTAAGCTTAATAGGATCCATATGGTAAGTTGCCATAGAAATAAGTCGGGTGCCTAGCTTAAGATTAATAGCAAACATAATATCATGCTCAGTAGGAAGGCTAGGTGGATCGGTAGTAAAACATCAGGAAAATCATAAACTATATGAACAAAATTATGCAAAGAACTCTTTGCACTAATATCACTAATATAAGTAAGATAAGACTTGCAATACTTGGATATAAGTCTCCTAGCTCAAACATAAGAAAAATCCTTGTCGGCACATAACTAATAGAGCCCTGCCACACTACCCGGGGAATGATAGGCATGGCTAAGGTAACTGTCTTAACAATACAATGTAAGACTGCATGGTAACCAATCCATACCCAGAATCACATCAAATTCCATATAGCTAAAACAATAAGATCAACCTGAGTAGAAAACTCCCAAATGATTATAACATATTATTTATAAACTTGATCACTACTAAAGAATCACCCATAGGAATAGATACCTGTAATTCCATATATAAAGACTCCCAAGTAAACTATAATCATAGTTCATAATAAGAAGACACAAATGGATGATTGGACCCTAGATCAAATAAAGCAATAGGGTAAAGGAGCCTCTGGTTCGAGAGTAATAACAGTATCTGGGGAAGGCCCCTATCCATACCTTAATCTTGGTCTACATCACTTACCTGACACTAGGTCAGCCGCAACATCTAGCAGGAGCCCAGGTCACAGATTCAAGGTCTTTGTCTACAGTCATCGTAGATGATGTCCTAACCATCTGCCAAAGACTGAAATAATATGATTTTGGAAACCAAAACAGACTCAACATTCGAAATTAAAGAAGAAAGCAAAGTTCTCCTACAAATGTCTTGTAGCCTTTCAAATATAAAAAATAGATGTCATTATTTCGACCCATGGGACTCTACTAGAAATTGATCTTATACCAATAATACCAGTGAACCTAGGATCTAATACCAATTTTTTATAACCCAATTTCACATGTTATGATGGCACTTACATTAACCCCCTAGTAAGTTTTCACGACCTAATTTCTCAAGTCATGGTGGTACTTACTATAACCCATTAGTAGGTAAGCCAACCCGTAGTCTAGGACTACTAGTAACGGACTATTAAGAGAATAGAATGAAAAAAACCGAATAGATATAATAAAGGGGAATATATATATATATATATATATATATATGTATGTATGTATGTATGTATAGCAACCCCAAGAAGTGGTGATGTTAGTACAAGAGCTTTTAATGCAATAATAATACAAGGTCAAATACTGAATAAATACACATGTACAACCCATCTCATACTACAATATAGAGATAAATCTAATACGTAAGAGTAAGAGTCATTATGCTCTGAACGTTAGGAACACTCACCTAAAATCTCCAATCCATAGCTACTCCGGATGTACACACCATCAGCAAACACTTGTACTATAATTTGTAGGCTGCAAAAGTGTAGTATAAGTACCAAACAGTGGTACTTAGTAATCAACTACCGAATGAGCTCCAAAGATAATATAAATATAGATAACATGCAAGCAAGAATATAAACTATAGGCAACTATCCAGTAAGAAAAAACAATAAAGCTAGAGAGACAATAAGGATAAATTATCCTATTCTAGATATATTTGAGAACTAAACTAATACACCGTATATCACTGGACAATATACAAATAAAGCATGGACGTAGGATATATAGTAGTATACAAAGATATAAAATACATATACTATATGAATACATAAGGGAAGAAAAGATATACAGTAATATCATGCTATATATATATGTATAGATATATAGATATATAGATTAGATAGATTTATTATATATATATACATACATATGGGTATACAAGACTAACTCAAACATAACATCCTAAAGTAACCAGCCTAACCTCTCTAAGAGATCTTAACCAAGTAGGAAATCTAAAGCTATCGTGATCAGGGCCTATGTCCAAAGTATGTAACCAGGAATACACTGTACATCATGTAATTTATCATTAAAAAGAAAAGGGATCATAATCATACCAACAACCTTAGTAGCAGTCCATAATTGGCCTTCCATGAACTTACCATAATAATAACAATAAAGTAACCAGATAGTTTAGAAAAACAATACCTAACCGAGGCATCATAAACCCAAAAGGTCCAATCAACACTCAACAAACATCAATTATAGCCTACACCAATGCAACGGCCCATAAGTATGATAAATATAAGCACAAAACAACATATTGGGTATGGCAATGAATATTAACAAATGAATGCAAAGTACATCCATAGTACCATAATCAATCTAAGTTTCATAATGTGCCAAGTGTATACACTCCTCCAGCTTAACAGGTTACAAACGCAAGACCTACAAGGATATCTCTTCTTTGACATGATAGATAATGGATGAAGGGCCCCCTAGGGGATTTGGGAATATTTTTATACACTTACCTATTCCCAATATAAGGTTTCCAATCACCATCATCATTAATCTACTCCGTCCAGTATTAGAGATTGTGTATATATAATAAATGCACAAATGCAAACCATGGATAAAAGAGTGTAAGTCTAGAGGAATCAAGTTTATAATAACCCCTAAGTCACAAAAGTTTTTTACAAATTGATACATCCCAGTGGTTCAATGAAGAGAGAATGCACCAGGGTTTTTTTTAGACCACCACATGGCTTGTCATGATAGTGCTACAACTATGTGAGATTTACAATATTTCAAAGTCCATGGTTATTTTCTCTGTCACCAAGTATTTCATGAACTTTGCACACCCGAATATCTCTTACAAGGCTTCTAATGAAGGAATGTTCACTAATAAGTTAATAAATTTTAAGATAAACTTTTTGAACATTATATTATCCTCCTTTGTATTGGGTAAGACAACCAGAATTTCCTTTAATTTTCTTCGATTTTGAGACATTATCATCAACCTCTTGCGATATCTTTCCAAAAATGAGAGGTGAATGGGTACCTCTATCTAAGATAATGGACAACATAGCTTCGTGCAATCTGACCAACTCTATAACATAAAGTCTGGCATAATCCTTAGCTGAATAAGAGGTATGAACTGGTAAAAAGTGAGTGGATTTGGTTATCTTATCTACAATGACCCAAATAGAATCATGCTGTTAATGAGTATGAGGCAAACCCATCACAAAGTCCATGTTCACTTCCTCCCACTTCCACGTGGGAATACTAAACTCTTGCATGGAACCACTAGGTGTCTGGTGCTTAATCTAAACCTGCTGACATGTAGAGCACCTAGCTACAAATTCTGCAATGTCTCTCTTCATCCCACTCCACCACTAGACCTCCTACAAATCATGGTACATCTTAGTGTCCCCTGGATGGATTGAGTAACGCGCACCACACACTTCTGCAAGAATTCGTTGCCTCAAGTTATCTACACCTGACATGCATAATCAACTATGGCAATGCAGCACACCATCTCCCTCTTGGGATAAAACCTCTACTTTTTGATCTCTAACTGACTCTTTCAACTTGACTAAATTGGGGTCTCTTTTCTACTTTTTCTTTACTTCAGAAACCAGAGATGATTCTAAACTATTCTTTACCCATACACCGCCCTCTACTGAATCGGCTAAGGAAATACTTAGTTGGGCTAGCTGATGAACTTTCTGAACTAACTTTTTCTTATTATCTTCTATATGAGCAACACTACCCATAGATATCCTATTGAGAGCATCAACCACTATATTGGCCTTGCCTGGATGATACAGGGCACTCATGTTGTAGTCTTTCAAAAAATCTAACCACCTTCTCTAACGCAGGTTCATATTTTTCTAAGAAAACACATACTGTAGGCTTTTATGGTTTGTGAACAAGTCAACAAAAACCCCATACAAATAATGCCTCTAAATCTTTAAGGAAAATACAATATCTTCTAACTCAAGATCATGAGTAGGGTAATTCTTTTCACGGGGCTTAAGCTATCTAGAGACATAGGCTGACCTTACCTCTCCACATCAAAACATACCCCAAACCCACTTTGGAAGTATCACAATATACTGTGAATCCATCTGAGCCATCTGGTAGCGTGAAAACTGGGCTATAGTAAATCGAGTCTTTAACTCCTGAAAACTCTTCTCACAAGAATTTGACCACTGGAATTTGACTTTCTTCTGAGTCAGTTTGGGCATGAGGGATGCAACAGATGAAAATCTCTCAACAAAACATTGGTAATAGCCAGCCAAACCTAAGAAACTCCTGATATCCAATGAAGAGATGGGTTTGGGCCAGTTTCTCACTACTTTAGTCTTTTGAGAATCCACTCTAATGCCATCACCAGAAACTATATGGCTAAGAAAAGCTATCGACCTTAGCTAAATTTGTATTTACTGAATTTGGCAAATAACTGATGGCTTTGAGGGTCTGTAATACTATTTTGAGATGGTCTGCATGATCATGTTCACCATGGGAGTTGACAAGAATGTCATCAATGAATACTATGACGAACATGTCCAAGTACTACTTGAACAGGCAGTTCAACAAGTCTATGAAGGCTGATAGGGAATTTGTAAGACCAAATGACATGATTAAGAATTTGAAGTGGCCATACTGATATCTAAAAATTGTTTTTGGGATGTCACATTCTCTGACCCTGAGCTAATAATAGCCTAATCTGAGGTCTATCTTAAAGAAGTAACTGGCACCCTGAAGTTTGTCAAATAAGTCGTTGATTCTGGGAAGTAGATATTTGTTCTTAACCGTGACTTTATTTAGGTGACGATATTATATACACATCCTAAAAGAACCATCTTTATTATGCACAAATAGAATTGGTATGCCCCACGGGGAAATGCTGGGTCTAATAAACCCCTTATCCAGGAGATCTTTCAACTGTTCTTTAAACTCTTTGAGTTCTGAAGGTGCCACTCTATATGATGGGATAGATATAGGTTGAGTATTTAGAAGTAGGTCTATTTTGAAGCCAAATTCCCACTCGAGAGGGAATCTAGGAAGGTCTTCAGGAAACACATATAGGAATTCACATGCTACTGACACTGACTCAAGATTAGGGGTTTCTGAACTAGAGTCTTGAACTCGAACAAGATGATACACCCATCCCTTAGATATCATTTTTCTCGCCCTAAGGTAAGAAGCAAACTGACCCCTAGGTGTTGAAGTACTATCCCTCCATTCAAGGGCGGGTTCATTCGAAAACATAAAATGGACAATTTTGTTTTTGCAGTCAACTGAAGCATAGCATGAATGAAGCCAATCCATGTCGGGAATGACATCAAAAGTTGTCATCTCTAATTCTACTAAATCCGCTGAAGTGGCTTTTTGAGATACCATAATCGGATAGTTCATTTATACCCATCAGGCTATGACAGATTTACCAACTGGGGTAGACACTGAGAAAGGCTCTGCTAGGTTTTGGGCCTGACTTTAAAGTCAACAGCTATATAAGGAATTACAAAGGACAAAAAAGCTCATGGATCTAGCAAAGCATAAACACGCAAATGATAAACTTGTAACGTTCCAGTGACCATATCAGGAGAAATTTTTTGATCCTGTCGGGACTGAAGTACATAAAGCCTATTTGGGAGCTGCCTACTAGTGGTACTAGAAGTGGCACCCTACTGATTTGGGCAATCGAACTAAGCTAAAGGACGATTATACTGACCCAAAAAACCTGACTGAGGCAATCTCTGATCCTATGTCCTGGTTTGCCACATCCAAAACACATATCACTGCCTGCTTTACAGACAACCTGATGGTTTCTGCCATATCTTTGGCAAAGAGGGTTTATTCGGGTACTGCTAACACTATCCTAAGGTTTAGGGGGCCAGGTGCCCTATCTCTATTTCCATCTCTAAATTTTGGCACTGGAGCACTGGCTGAGGATAAAGATAGAACTGAAGGTTTTGGGCATAACTGAGAATGATTCCTACTCTTTGACTTAGGTTGAGTGAAGTTGAAGCTACCAGTTCTAGCCCTCTTATTTTCCCTCTCCTTCTCCTTATTCTTAGATATCTTTATCTACTGAGCATGGACAATGAGCCTGGATATGTCCATCTACTTAATCAGCATTGCGGTCCTACACTCCTTGACCACACTATTAGATACACCTGACACAAACTTACTCATCTTGGATCTGCTATCGTTTACCATATGAGGAGCGTATCTGTCTAATTAAGTAAACTTCAGATAATACTCTTTTATTGTCATGTTGCCCTATTTTATATTAATAAACTGCAACACCTTCTCTTCTCTCAAATCTAGTAGGAAGAACCTAACTAGAAAAGTAGTGGCAAACTTCTTCCATTTTATGGGCCCTACATCATTGGCCCTCTCGGCCTTCCACTGCTTGAACCATGGGTGAGCCACATCCCAGAACTGATATGCAGTTAATTCTAAGGTCTTACTCGAAGTGACCCCTATAATGTCTATGACCTTTTGTACCTGATCGAGGAATTCCTGTGGGTCCTCATCTGACTTAGACCAGATAAAGACTGGAGGGTTTATTAGGGTGAAATCCCAAATTCTAGCTGCGACAGTATTATCCACTGGGTTAGCTAGAATGGAAGATGGGCATTCATTCTAAGCTTCCACAGAATGCGCTAGAGTGGTGAAAGCTGCTCTGAATTTTGTGTGGGAGACATACTCGTCCAGGGGATCTACCTGAACGGGCAGAGGTGTCGGATGATTTCCTATTCTCCTTCCATTATTCTTTTTGGGAGGCATATTCTGTAGATAGAAGTAAGAAAAAGATTAGACTAAAAGTGCAACTTGAGCTTATGCTCACTCGCATGATATGAATACTGAAAGAAGGGAAACCTTTTCCTAAAATACCTTATAGCCTTTTGTCCATAAGTGTGGCGCGCTACACACCCTTGCACAAGACTCTACTAGACATGGCTTTCAGACTTCCTAGGACTCTATTGAACCTTAGGCTCTAATACAAATTTTGTAATACCCCGAGTTTGCAACGCAAATGTCACATGATACTTATAATCTCGAAAGACCACAAGCTAACCCATGACAGGTACCTGCTGCAATCACTAAATAATAATACCGTAATAATGCAGAAATTAGGTGAAAATTAACATAAGGTTTAAAACTGAATCATATATTGATATGTAAAGACTAAATACTGAATATCTGACAATCATGTCTGGAAACTAAATAACTGTCTAAAACAATCTAGTCCTATAAGCCTCTAACTGAACTGTCTGAAAGTAGAGTTGATGGGAAAAGCCCCCAACTAAATCCAACTACTAAAAACTATACTAAAATAAAAACTTTGTCCTCAAACTATGAGGACTCACCACTGAGTCTGCTGCTGATGCATTAGACTACTAAGCACGATCAGGACCCCGTACGTCTGAACCTATGATATAAGACATCATAGCGTAAAAGAAAGGTATGTGTCAATACTTTGAATATACTGGTATACTAAGTGAGGTAAGGCTGAATGCATGGGTTCATATGCATGAACAATAGCTGGCTGAGTAACATGAATATAACTAAATAAGAGTACAGGTATATGTGAGACTGTTGTATATACGGATTATGCGTTACTATGCATATAACTACGCATGCTATAAATGAGATCATGTTAACACTAGGTACTGAGTTCTGATAACTAATAACTGAATGACTGATATCTGAGTTTACTGATAACTGAATTACTGTTAACTAAGAGACTATTTCTGATATTCCTAATTCTGTAGAACCAAATTGAGTTCTATACTGAGCTGGGTGACTATATCTGACAGTCCTAGTTCTGTTGAACTGAACTGAGTTCTATACTAAAACTGAAACTAAAACTGTAGGAGGTAATCATCTTACTGACATTCACCTCTTTGAACTGATTGGGGTCTAACCTGTAACCCCAGCTGGAAGGGTTTCAGTACCGTGCCACAGGTAAAGACAAGTGTTGAGTTACCCTCACCTCACATGTACTCTGAACAAGAATAGTGGTACCATCAACTGGTAGGTAGAACATCTCATCAACCCTCAACTGGCAGGTTGATGTTTTAATCTAAGCTGGCTACATAGTTCTGGAAATCAAGAAGTGCTTCTAAAGATCACACCCTCTACTGGCAAGTGAGTCTCCATCCCTGGGTTCACTTGGTGCTAAATCCTACTCCCAGCTGAATAGACACTTGACTGATTTCTAAATTATACTAGGCTAGACTGAACTGTTACTGATCGTGTTGTCTAACTAAACTGAACCGAGTTTACTGGGTCACGGTGACTGACAGAATACTACTGAATTCTGAGCTGAATACTGAACTAAAACTGTGACTGATTACTGAGTACTACTGTTCATGACACTACTACTGTAACTCTAGGTAAGCAGCTAGATTTTTGGGTAGTGAATACCCCCAGGACTCAATATCATGAAAACTAAAGCATAGAATTAACTTCAAAAGCATAACAATGTTCACCATCTCACAACTCATTCATAGAGGCATTTTATCAAACACTTTTAAGATATAATATTGCACATATGCTAGCATTTCATGATTTTCACATTTAATTCACATGACCAATTTTTCAAGTGCTTAGAGATAACATAATCTATGCACATGATACTAAACAACATGTAGGCATCATAATTTCAAATCCCAATTTGAAAATCAAGGTCTTTTAACATGAATTCACGTGATACTACACACATGATAAATAATTTCACATAAAACTTGAAATAAACCATGGATTAGAATACAATTAACATCAAATTCATGAATACACTCAAATCCCACATGAAATTCATGAAATCAATTAACTTGTAGTTTAAAAGAATTTCTTGAACTCCAAGGGTGGAAGGAAACCCTTGGATGAACACTTCACATACCTTGATGCTTGAATTTGTGAAGACTGGTGGTTTATTCTTGAAGATTTTCTCTTGAAATTAAAAGCCCTAGGGTTTGTTCTTGAGTAAATTTGTGAGAATTTGAAAGAAAGTGAGCAATTTAGCCTCTAGGGTCATTTGATTTAATGTTTTGGGGATGAAAGTGGGTGGGATAATGACCCAAATACCCCTCGTTACACAGGCTTTTAATGACTGAAAACATATCCAGTGATACGTAGACCGACGCACGACATCGATGGCATTAACGTGATGACCAATACACTATGTTGAGTTCATGTTGGTTCACTGGAATTCACTGAAAGCTAGTTGAAAATTATTTGTCGATGGGATGGGCAACGTGATGCATCGAGATCACGTTGACCCACTATTTTGGTCACCTGAACATGGTTCAAACGAGGTTTAAAAAATCTAAAACTTACCCGTAGTGACCTACTGTCATTCTTGATCATGAATAAACCTAAAAATCAATACTTTAAGGTCATAAGGGTCATGAAATATGATCGCCACCATACGAAGGCTAAAATACTTCTAAGTATAAATACTTAGCTGAAATTTCTACGTCTGGGACCTCTTTTCAAGCTTTAACGGACTGAATTAAGCTTAAGATTTTGCGGGGTCATGAAATATTAAAATTAATTCAAATTAGTATTTAGGACATGATTTATAACCATTTTTAGTCCAAATGAGTTACAATTTGCTGGCTAATCATGTGTCACCAAAGTCATTTCCCTAGAACTTTGCACACAATCTCTTCAATTTTTCTTTCCCAACTTGTGTTATATTTTTCTTACATTCCAACTCCATCATAAAAATATAAAAAACAAAACATTATTCAAAACAACAAAAAATAAACTTAGGTTGCCTCCCAAGAAGAACCTTAGTTATCATCGTGGCACGACATTGTTCTTCATTAATCATGCATCATCAAGGTAGAGCAACTCTAAGAAATCTTCTTACAGAAACAACTTATAATGATGTTTAAATCATTTTCCATTGACTATAAATTGGTATCCCATGTCAGTCTCCAATTCTATAGCTCCACTAGGTAAATATTACACCACTTTGAATGGATTAAACCATCTAGTTTTAGGCTTCCTCGAAAACAACTTATACCTTGAGTTAAACACTAGGACACCATCACTATTAATGAATTCCCTTTTTAGAATCTTGGCATCATTCTATCTTTTCATATGATCCTTTTAGAGAGTAAAACTCTCATAAGACCTCAAGCGGAATTCACCTTTCTTTTGAACTTGCTCCTCCCTTGATTTGGAGGAATTCTCCCATATCATATTCAATTTTCACAAGGCCCATAATGTCTTATGTTTTAATTTAACAAGGAGGTAAAAAGCCTTTCTAAACACCAATTGATATGGTGATATTCCAATAGGAGTATTGAACGCGGTTCTCTAGGCCCACAAAGCATTATCAAGTTTTGGGGCCAATTCATTCTACTAGCATTCACGTATTTCAGCCAAATACTTTGTATCTATCGATTGTACCCTTATTATAACATATAAGCTTAAGGATGGTATGAATAATCCATCTTATGCTTTAATCCAATTTGGCAAGAAAAAATTTGAATAAGCAATTATAAAAATAAGAGCCCCCATCGCTTATGATAGCATGGGGTGTCCCAAACAAGGTCAAAATATACCTCTTCAAGAATTGAGTGACACTCTGACCTTCATTCTTTGCAATATGGTAGTTTCAACTCATTCGAAAACATAATCAACTTCTACCAACATGTACTAGTTCCTATACAAGCTCACGAAGAATCTCTTAAAGTCCAACCCTCATACATCAAATAACTCCATATCCACATTCGGTTGCAAGGAAATTTCATGCCTTCTTGATATCCTACCTTGAATTTGGCATCGCTCACATGCCCTCACTAACTCATGGGCATCACGATGTAATGTTAACCAATAAAATACACTTTAGAGGACTTTTGCAGCTGTACTTACACCACCATGGTGACCATCAATTGACTATAAATAGCATGCCTTATGAATAGGCCTCACTTCTTCCTCTATAACACAATGACGTATCATGCTCCCAATTGTACTTTTTTACATTGTAGAGAAAATGTTTCCTTTGATAATAGTTCAAGTCACCAGGGATCAACCCACTCATTATATAATTCATAAAATTGGAATATTATGGTAGAATATTTCTCGTGAGAGCCATGTCAAGGTCATCAACAAACATGTCATTAATCTCAATTTCACCTCACTTTTCCTTCTTAGACCCAAGGCGAGACAGGTGGTACCCTAATTGGTTTTCACACTATTTTTTATCATTAATTTTAAAATCAAACTCTTGAAGTAGCAAGATCCATCTAATCAACCAAGTCTTGGCTTCTTTTTTAGCTATCAAATACTAAAGGTTGCATGGTCAATTTGCATAATGACCTTTATAACCAACAAATAGGCATGGAAATTTTCAAAAGCAAACACTATGCAAGAAACTCTTTCTCCATAATCATATAATTTCATTATTCATCGTTCAATAACTTGATAGAATAATAGATAGGATGAAAAAGTATGTCCTTTCTTTGTCCTAATACAGCATCCTATGCTAAGCTACTTGCATCACACATCCATTCAAAAGGTTGTAACCAATTTGGGGCCAAAATGGTAGAAGCCAACACATGGTTTTGTTAAGGAAATTGAATGCCCTCATACATTCTTCATAAACTCAAATTTTTCTTCCTTCTCAAGAAGCTTACACATCAAATGAGATATCTCAGAGAAGTCCTTGATAAACTGCCTATAGAAATTTGTGTGCTCAAGAAAGCTTCGAACATCTTTTATGGAGATGGAAGGTGGTAACTTAACAATAATTTCAAAGTTAACTTGGTCAAAATTAATACCTTGACTAGAAATCTTATGCCCAAGTATAATTCCCTCCATTACCATAAAATGGCTTTTCTCTCAATTCAGCACAATATTATTTTCAACATACCTTTCAAGTACATTGCTCAAGTGTTCAAGACATGATTCAAAAGTGTCAACCACAATGGAAAAATCATCCATGAATACCTTTATAGTATCCTTCACCATATCCAAAAAGATTTGATAGCATGCACCTTTGAAAATTAATGGATGCATTGAATAAATCAAATGAGACGCATTTGAAAGCAACAGTACCACAAGTACATATGAAGGTAGTCTTTTCTTAGTCCTCGGGTGTGATACAAATTTGGTTATAACTAGAGTATCCATCCAAGAAATAATACCAACCCCTCCCTACTAATTGATCAAGCATTTGATCTATGAATAGCATGGGGAAGTGGTCTTATTCCCTCCATGAGTTCAATTTCTAATAATTCATGCATATGCTCCAACCTATTACCGGTCTTATGGGAATAAGCTTATTATTTTCATTAGGAACCACCTTGATTTCTTCTTTCTTTGGGATGCACCAGATCAGGATCAACCACGTGTTATTCGAGACTAGATACACAACATCCATAACTAACCACTTCATTATCTTTTTATTCACAACTTCTGTATAAACAGATTTAACTTTATTTTAAATTCAACACTCGGTACATGATCGGGCTCCAACTTTGTTTTATGAGTATAAATACCGAGAGCAACTATAATAATATCCACAATAGTCCACCTAATGGCCCAAATTTATTTTCTCGCAACTGACTTTAATGCTTTTAATTTTCATGGCAACAAGTTTCCCCATAATAATAATGGGTGAAGTGTTACCTTTCCCTAAAAAGACATAGTTAAGGTTTAGTAGTATGGTTTAATATCTAGTTGTGGTGGTTCTAAAATTGAGGCCTTTACAGGAGGAGTCTCTCAATTTATTCAATCCAAGGTCTAATTAGTATAGGTTTTTGTTGTAGGAACCAAAACCCATTAAGAAAGCGACGACCTTATCATACTCTTCAATCTCTTCACTTTCATAAATCCATAAGACCTCTGCCTAGTGGCTCACTAATTATATCAAACTCCATCACATTGTCCACCTTATCATCAATTATTTTAATTGTGGAGATCACCTGCAAGTCTTTTGGTTTCTTCATGGACTTGCACATCGCATCTTTGCTATTTAAATAAAATTTTATTTTGCCATATTTCACATCAACTAATTCCATCCTGATAGCAATAAAGGGCCCACCAAGAATGATCCAAATTTCATAGTCTATCTAAAAATCTAGGATCACAAAGTTAGCATGAAATATGAATTTATTGTCTCAAACAAGAACATCATACAGAATTCCCATTAGTGACTTAATAGATTGATCTACCATTAAGAGCCTTATTATTTTGAACTTTGGATCACTCAATCTCAACTTCTTAAATAAATCAAAAGACATCAAGTTTATTCTTTCCCCTAAGTGACACAAAACCTTTCCAAATTGATGCACCTCAATGGTGCAATGAATAGTAAATACATTGAGGTCTTCTTTCTTGACCACCATATGGATTGTCATGATAGCACTATAACTATGCAATATTTCCATCATTTCAAAGTCCATGGTGTTTTTTTGGTCACTAAGTCCTTCATGAACTTGTCATACTTGGGCATCTTTTGTAAGGCTTCTAAAAAAGAAGTGTTCATTGATAATTTGCTAAATTTTAAGAAGAACTTCTTGAACTTTGTATCATCTTCCTTCTTCTTGAGACTTTATGGGAATGGTGGAAGTATTTAGAATAGTGGCTTTGATACAGTCAGACTTTCATCTAGTTTTGAGATATTATCATTAATTCTTTGGGTTCTCTCTTCACCCTCAACCCTATCTTCCACTTCTTCTAGTTTTTAATTTTTGGGTCATTTAGAATAGAGACTTTATCATTCAACTTATAAAGCCTTTTTTCTCGTTACTTGTTCCTTAACCCCTCTCTCATTGGGGTCTTCATCAAGGTTCATAATATATATTATCGACAGTCCTACCACTCTTAATGATATTTTCCATGATATCGGCATTATTTTTTTACTTATCCATGGTTTCACTAGGTAAACCACCCTTTTGCCTTATGTTTTGATTAGCTGAGTTTTGGACCAATTATATTTCAAGTTGCTTCGATTGAATGTGATATAACCATTTAATTGAGTTGTGAAAAGTTACTATTTATATACCTTAACATGTTGTCATACCCCTCGACCCCAAAAGGATACGAGCAAATGCATCTTCTTTCTTATAACTTTTTTTGTACACAGTGGTAGTCTCATTACCATTTCTCCTATTGTAAGGAGATAAATATTTATCATGGTTGTGTTCTTTATCTCTCCAATTATGATCCCTATCTTTTTCCTTCTCCCTCCAATCTCTATTGCAATGTGGCCCCTGCAATTGTGGTCTTTCTAATCACAGTCCCTTTTCTTTTAACCTAGATTCCCGTCTTTCCTTTGATAGGTAGGTCGAGAACTCCCCGTTTAGTTAAACAATAATCAAATTTCTTCATCAAGTAACTCTGTATCATAATCTTCACATTCTCTGGTTACCTTTGAAGCTAGGGCATTGACTACTTTTAGAGTTTCACCATAACATGTTTTGTGAAGAGATCTAATTATGTCATTACTTTGGTCATGTTTTTATCTCTCTCATCATCTTTCTTCCTTTGTTCTTGGCTCACATAAGACACGGACGGAGCTCTTACTTCTATATTGGTATCTTGTGTATGTTATGCTCTACTTTTCTTAGTCATTTTGTCTAATAACCTCAAGGTAACTCTAAAAGTTTGACTAATCAGTGACCCTCTAATCGCATTTTCTGCTACTATCTTTTTAAATCGGTAAAATGATCTATAGAATATTTGAAGAGTCATTTTATCTTGTACTTTATGGTTTAGAAGTCATAACAATATCTTTTTGAATTTCAACCAAGCTTATGCCATGGTTCCCCGTTCACTTGTCAGAAGTTTGTGATCTCATCTTTTACTTAAAGCATGTGAAATGGAAGGAAAAACTGATCTCAAAAGTCCTTTATCAACTCAAATCAAGAGGTTATAGATCATTTGATCAATTCCCCTAACCACAATGTTGTATCACTCGTCAACAAGAATTGGAAAAGCTTCAATTAGATAAAATCTTCTGAGATATGAGCAATGTCAAATGGGCTGTAAACATCTATAAATCTCTTCAAGTAGATATTTACATTTGCATGAGATTCACCTCCAAATATGCCCTTCATTTAGAGTAAGTAGAGCATAACACTTGTGACATAGAATACCCCATTACCCTCCGAAGGTGGTACACGTATTGCACTTGTTCTTTCGATATCCCCTAGGTATCTACCATGTTGATTCATCATGTCATGTTGACTTAGATTATCATCTAAACAAGACAAAAACAACAAATAAAGTAAAGTTTACACTACGGCCAACAACAAAAATAACTTATGACACTATAATAAATGAATGTTATATTTCATTCCCCATCAACGACTCCATTTTGATAAAAGTCACGATACACCTCAAGATGTATGCATTGACTAGCAATATAATTTTTACCCAACTTGGAGGTAGAATCAACTCCACAGGAAATAAAGGTGATAGGTTCATCTTCGAGTATCACAAGTGACAAATTGTTTGCAGATAATGCTAAAAATAATGCGATAAAGTAAATAAGGGATTGATTCAAGATGATTTCACGTTCAAATTACAATATCGACTTTGGATTTTCAAAGTAAATTCTAGAGACTGTAATTAATGGGTAAAAGAACTTGGGGTTACGCCATCTTAAGAGTGACTATACACATGGGTAAGTGAAAATGTAACTAAATTTAATTAACAGTTATGAATAGACTTGGTCATAGGTATTGGACATAATCTTTTATTCTACCAGCAAATTTCGTATGAGTTTCTTTCAATACCCATATGTATACAATACCAAGAAACCAATGACCTCAAATCAGCTATTATATTTCTAGCACTACATATTAAATGAGAATTATTTTAGTCGTTGTTAACTAAATCTCTGTACCCTTATCTTTTCTTTCAAGGAAGACAACAAATATAAGCATGAATAGAGTTTGCAACATCAATTCTTGAGTTTAAGCATAGAGATTTAGCTAAAATAATAACATTCAATCAAGTAAAAGGTAAATAAGCACTACCCAGAGAATACTCAACACTCAATAATGCATAACCCCAAGATTGAGATATATGTTACTCATAATAAAGGAAAAAGAGATATACCTCCATCTTCACTCAAAAATACCGTAGAATTCAGATATTTCCAAAGAAATTCCAAAATTTGAGAAAGAAATAAGCGGCAAGTAACTAAGATTCCAACTAGGGTTTCAATTACAAACTTTAAATTCTAGATTGATAAAAGATAGGATTCTAAGCTACCAAAAAGGCTCAAACAGCATCAGCAAAAATAGGCTTCAAAATTATAGATATGCCACCTCTTCCAATTTGGAAGATGACCACACTATTCTCAAACCATTCGGTGATACGCTGAATTCACTTGGCATCACTGATAGGCGTTAACTTTAAGCTTTAGGGGTTGTTATTTGTAACATTTAGCGATAAAGAGTTGTTGATCCAATATACTCACCGATGTGACAAATTTCTATTCTTTATCATCAAATTTATTTGATTGAAACTTGATTAAACTATCACTTTCAATGATTAGGAGCTTCCTTTTGGAGATGCGCTAGGCATTCTGGAAATGCTCCTTGTACTTTTGAGCTCTAATTTCCACTTTTTTGCTTTTTTTTACTCTTCCAATCACTTCTTGGATCCTACCCTGAAAATCAATTAACAAAAATTAAAACTAACTTTAATTGATATTGAGGACTTTATTTCTTACCATTTTTAGGCAACTGAGTCAAAAAATGTTCACTCATCAATTAGCATCCCCTAATTTGACCTATTTTAACCTTGACTTTTGTCTAAGTGTATTTCTCCCAACAAGTTACAAATTTATGTGTCCTATTATAGTTGTTTCTCTTGGCGTAAAAGTAAATTAATGCAATGCCTTAAAAGTTAATCCTAAATTGGTAAAAGTTCTTCTTTGACTTAACTGAGTTTGGAAGTTGTTTTTCTGAATTCCTCATTATTTAATTGTTTAGTACCGGTTTGAATACTTTGAGTTTACTCCAAATATTTTCCATCTTCCCTGGAGCTTTATGTTGATGCCACCTTGTCTCAACACTAGTTAAAAAGGATTTGTGATTAACCTATATATTAAATAACTTAAAGGGAAATTGAATTGTCTATTGAATATCTCGGATTGTTAACATCATAGAAGAATGGTCTAAAAAGTGAGGGAGCTCATAATTAGTAGCCACATGACCCCATTGCATATTCCAATCTTGATTTCCAAATGCTCCATCTATTCTATAATAAATCTTGGCTAACCCCATTTGCTTATTGGACCAAGTGTAATAAGCTTCTTTCTATAGTAATTCACAGAAGTAGGACCTATATACATGCAGAAAAATCTTGAGATTCATCCAAAGACACTAGAGCATAAAAATTCTGTCCTTGCAGTATAAAATAGAGTTGAAATCACCAGCTATTAACTAAGCCTTATTCACTCCTTGCACTAATATATATATTTTTTGGTTTTATTAATTAAAATATGGGATCAGGTGCCCCTATTATTGAAAAGAAAGATGTTTTTTTTAATCTATTATACCTATTAAATCCGCGCACCCCCCTACAAATGGTATCAAAGCTCAGTAATTTAAAAAGTACGGAAGAGATATATATTAGAGTTAGAATATACATGTTAGAGTTAAAATTAGAGTTAAAATTAGAGTTAAAATTAGATTTAGAGTTAAAAAATTTATTTATAATTAATTAATTATGCGAAGACCATTTAAAAATAGAGAAGCTTTTAGAAAAATTAAAGAATCTTTAATTAGTAATTATTCAGAATATATAAGTCTAAATAAAACAAAAGAAAATCCACAAAAACTAGCCTACTTAATTACATTAATATCTAGTATTGAATCAAAATTAATAACACATTTAAAATCCAAAAGAATGAGATATATACCACCTAATTATGATAAAATTAGATTTAGATATCCACCAAGATATTATAAATATAATTTAAAATGAATAAGGTACAACAATATAAAGAATTAAAACAAATTATCTCTGAAAAACGTAAAGAATTAAAAATAAGAATAAAAAGACTACATTATAATATATTTGCCGGAGTTAGTAAAAATTCAATAAATACACAAAAAGATGAAATATCAAAATTAGAATCACAAATAGATAGTTTAGAATATGTATATCAACATGACCTATTCACAATAAAATGAATAAAGAAGAATTTATAATAGATGAAAAAATATATGAAAACTACGAAGGATCAAAAATAAAAATAGTATTTTCTAATCTAGGACGAAGATATAAGAAAATAGGCGAACATTTATATCTAATGTTGGAAAAAGAAGAATCAAAATTAGAAGATAAATTAACAGCAATGGTAAGAATAGAAAAAGAAAATGAAGAGATAGATAGGAAAAAGGAAATAGAAAAAATAAAACAACAAACTACGGAAGAAATACGAAAAATAGAAGAAACCAAAAATAGTAGAATTGCTGAATTAGAAAAAGAATTACAAATGTTAAAAGAGCTGTATGAACAAAGACAGAAAGAAAAAGAAGAAAAAGATAGAGAACAGAAATTACTGAACGAGATAAATCAATTTAAGGAAAAATTAGAGATAAAAAACGAAGAATTAGAAATAAATAATATAGATGTTGAAGAGACAGAAACAGATAATTATGAGTCCGAAGATAGTGAAACATATACAGAAATATTAACAAATACAAAAAATTTAGAAATCAATGAAAAACAAAAAGAAATTAATGAGGAAAACTTAGAAAATACCCACACAGAAATAAATACTCTTGATAAAAAAGAAAATGAAAATATAATACCTAAAACAACAGAAACAAGAAAACCCATATATTATAAGAATAAGTTTAAAAAATATAATGAATATGATAAATGGATACCAAAACAAATAGTGAATAAAAATTATAACTTTTTAGACCTAGACTGTGTAATAGATACAGAAAAAACAATACAATTATGGATAGGATATATGACAAAACAATTATTCGATAATAATATAAATATCACAGATGCACCGGAATATATAGAAAAAACACTAATAGGATCAGTAAAACTATGGTTTGCAAATCTAACCGAAAATAGCAAAAAAGTATTAAGAACTAATAAACCTATAGAAGGAACATCATCGACAACAACTAAACTAACACCTATAGAATTATTAAAAAAATATGAAACAGCTATAAAAGATGAATATGGTAGTACGACAACAATCGAAGAAGAACAAAATGAAGAAAGAGATATGAATAGAAATTTAATGTTAAAATTAGCAATATGTAATATGTGTTATATAGATGAATATACTTGCGCATTTAAAGAATATTATTACAAAGGAGCATATAGTATAGAAGAAAGTAAAGAAATAAGAAAATTATATTTTAATAAATTACCCGAGCCATTTAGTTCAAAAATAATAAAAAGTTGGGAAGAAGCAAAAATAATAGATACGTTAGGAGCAAGAATAAAATATTTACAACAATGGTATAGAAACTTATGTGAAAAATATAGAGAAGAATTAAAAATGGAAAAAACATTAATAAGAAATTTAGCATGTTGCAAAAATAAAATAGCACCCCAATTTGGATGCGAAGAAAGATATTATAAGAAAAGAAAAAGGCATAAGAAATATAAGAAATATAAAAAATCAAAATATAAATATAAGAAACCAAGAAAAAGATATTATGTAAAAAATTATAAACATAAAAGACTATACAGAAAAAAGAAATCTATAAAAGAATGTACTTGTTATAATTGTGGAAAGATAGGACATTTAGCTAGAGATTGTAAATTACCTAAAAACCCAAAAAAAAAACAAATATCAGAAATAAAAATAGATAATACCGAATATATGCAGATAGATTATATAGATTATGAATTAGAAAGTGAAGATAGTATATATGAAATTTCAGAAAACGAAACAGATAATGAAATAGATAGCGAAATAGATGAATCAAATGACTGAAGAAGATATAAAAATAATAACAAAGGAAGAATATTTAAATGATGAAGGAACGGAACAAAAAATAATATTTGATAGTAACATATTTGATGAAATAAAAGGAAAAGAATTAGATTTAAGCGTAGAGAAAATATTTAAAATACCAACAATAAAAAATATTTTTACTAGGAAAAAGGATGAATATTATGTAGTATGTCAAAAAGAACATGTAATAGACTGCAGATATGCAAAAGGAAAAGCTAGTATACCATTAGTAACAAAAAGAATAATTAATAAAGAAATAAATGATATAAAAAGTAAGGAGATCCAATAAAATATGTACACCTTGGAGGTACAGAGATATTAATAAAAGCATGTTTTAGAGAAGGAATAGATACACCAATAGAATTATATTTAGCAGACGATAGAATTATAAAACCTATAGAAAAGAGCATAATAACTGCCGTAAAAGAAAATCTAATATATCAAAAAATTAAATTTATAATAAGTGCAAATTATTCAGTAGCAGTAACAGATAGAAATATAGATAAATCATTAGTATTATATTGGAAAATATCAGGAATAGAATTAACCCCAGGAAGTAAAATATTTACAGCAAGATGTAAAACTCTATATGTATTAACAACAAAACATAAAATAACAGGAAAAAATAAGATTAACAAAATACAAATAGAAAACTCATTCGAACAAATAGTAAAAATAATAGATTATAATGATTATACCTATAGAGACATAGATACAGAAGAAAATTTAGAAATAGTAAATGATAGAATAAGTACAACAAAAAGAATAGCTAATGAAAAACCAGAATCATCAAGCTCATCAAAAAGAACAAGTTATGAAACAAATTCAATAAGTAATTTAAACCAATATTACATAACGGGAAGAATAAATGAAAAAGAATATTTAATACTTTTGAATACAGGACAAGAAGAAAATCATATAGCAAAATATCTAGTAAAAAATGAAGAAATAAAAACTGAAATGATATATGCCCAGATCTACCAAGAAGTTTAATAAATAATAAAACTATAGCAGAAAAAGAAATAATATTAGGAGTGAGAAAAATAAAAATAGATTTCAAAGTAAAGGAAGAAATGCAAAAAGCAGATATAATATTAGGAATAAAATGGTTAGAACAAGTAAAACCATATAATATAGAACATACACAATTAACCTTAACATATAACAAAGAAAAGTTATTCTTAAAAAGAGCCTTAACATGAAATGAAGATATATGTATTAATGAAGATAGTAGTAGAAGGATATTACAGTAGATATTATACGCCAATGATAGATACAGGAGCAGAAGCTAATTTATGTAGATATAATTGCTTACCAGAAAGTAAATGGGATAAATTAAAAACACCAATAATAGTTAAAGGATTTAATAATGAAGGAAGCCTAATTACTTATAAAGCTAGGAATGTAAAAAAACAAGTATGGGATAAGATATTAACAATAGAAGAAATTTATAATTATGAATTAACATCAAAAGATATACTTTTAGGAATGCCATTTTTAGATAAATTATACCCACATATAATAACCAAAACAGACTGGTGGTTTACAACACCATGTAAACAAAAAGTAAGAGCAAAAAGAGTTAATAATAAAATAAGAAAGAAAACTGATTGGATAAAAGGAAGTGAAAAATTACACAAAAGTTAGAAAATATAAAAAATACTGAAGATACAATAGAACTAGTAGTATTTTCGATAAACAAAACAGAAATAACTATATTTTCAATAAATAAAATAGAAATAATTCAGAAAAAATTAGAACAATTATCTAGTGAAGATCCATTAAAAGGATGGGAAAAACATAAAACTACTATAAAAATTGAATTAATAGATAAAAATAGCATAATAACACAAAAACCATTAACATATAATTTTGATGATTTAAAAGAATTTAAAATGCACATAGATGAATTATTAGAAAAACAATACATACAAAAAAGTAATAGTAAACATAATAGTCCAGCATTTATAGTAAATAAACATAGTGAACAAAAAAGAGGAAAAAGTAGGATGGTTATTGATTATAGAAATCTAAATGCAAAAACTATAACATATAATTATCCGATACCAAATAAGATATTAAAAATAAGACAAATCCAAGGATATAATTATTTTAGCAAATTTGACTGTAAATCAGGATTTTACCACCTAAAGCTAGAAGAAGAATCTAAAGAATTAACCGCATTCACGGTACCACAAGGATTTTATGAATGGAACATGTTACCATTTGGATATAAAAATGCACCAGGTAGATATCAACATTTTATGGATAATTATTTTAAACAATTATCTAATTGTATAGTATACATAGATGATATATTATTATACACAAAAACCAAAGAAGAACATTTAAAATTATTAGAACAATTTACAGATATAATAGAAAAATCGGGAATAAGTCTAAGCAAAAAGAAAGCTGAAATTATGAAAAACCAGATAGAATTTTTAGGAATACAAATAGATAAAAGTGGAGTAAAAATGCAACAACATATAGTACAAAAAATAATAAATTCGAAAGAAGAATTAGATACAAAAAAGAAATTACAATCATTTTTAGGACTAGTAAACCAAGTAAGAGAATATATTCCAAAATTAGCAGAAACTTTAAAACCACTACAGAAAAAATTAAAAAAGGATATAGAATATAACTATGATGAAAAAGATAAAAAACAAGTTCAAAAAATAAAATTACTTTGTAGAGAATTACCAAAATTACAATTTCCAGATGAAAATAGAAAATTTATATATATAGTAGAAGCAGATGCTAGTGAATATAGTTACGGAGGAGTACTTAAATATCGATATGAAGCAGAAAAAATAGAACACCATTGTAGATACTACTCAGGTACGTTCAACGAGACAGAAATAAAATGGGAAATAAATAGGAAAGAATTATGTTCATTATATAAATGTTTATTAGCATTTGAGCCATATATTGTATATAACAAATTTATTGTACGAACAGATAATACACAGGTACGCTGGTGGCTAACAAAGAAAATACAAAATTCAGTTACAACAAAAGAGATTCGAAGACTAGTTTTAAATATATTAAATTTTACATTTACAATTGAAGTGATCAGTACTAACAAAAATGTTATTGTAGATTACATATCAAGACAAAGCTACACAGACTGAAATAGTAGAGGAAGATACTCTAGAAAAAATACTTAACACCCTAACTACGCTTTCAATGAAAGTGGACAGTATGGGTAATGAGATAGAAAAGCTAAAGACTAATGAAGATAAACTGAAGTCTATAGCTACAAATCAGCTAACTCAGCAGTGTGCAGAGCTATGTCGATCGGAAGACATTAAAAATCCAGAGCTAGAAGGAGACGTTGGGACACTCCATAAAACCCATAACATTTATCAATCTACTTCTGCAGGTACAAGAAAAGGAGTTAATAGAATAAAGCAGGTACAATCCATACCAGAATGTAAATATGAATAAAATATTTGAAAAACCATTTACCCCCAAAACATAAAAAGACCATTTATTCATACCCCCACAAGTTAACACATACCGAGATAGCCTAAACCAAGACAAAAAAGTATACAACTACACCGCCCAGAAATACATAGAAAATATATACAGAGTACAAACCTTTCTAAACCACAACCCCAGAGCTACAGACATCAAAGAACCAAATACCAATTATACAACCCAAAAATTACAAGGATATAATAAACTAATAGCAATACCCAAAACTAACCCAAGCCTAGTTAAAACCTGTTTTGACTATGGACTACTAAATACCATATATACCCAAGACGGAGAAGAGCTAACAGCTATGGAGGAATTATACAAGATATTCACTACCTACAAAAGAATAACAAAAGGAAATTTATTTTATATAAAGTGTTATACTGCACCAGTAGAGATATTATATGATGAAATAAAACCAGTTATACAAGTTGTAAAGATAGGATTAACAAGAGATATGATTATACCAGAAGATATTACGCAACAACCGGAGATACCAAGAATTGAGATACCAGATTTTTATGCAAATAAACGACTTATTGGACTAGCTACGATCATTCAAGAATTAGCAAATAATTATACTAACGGAAACCCAATATGGAGCTACTATTCAAGAGATCATCAAATGATATATTCAAATTCAAAAGAACTACGACAAACAGATATGGAAGACGTAAGACAATGGATAATGGCGCTACTTAACCCAGAAAAACAATCTACCGCAAGAGCAATAAAAAAAGGATTTATTTCAGACAGACTGCTAACAAGATACTATAAGATAATTGGACATAAATATCCAGACCACCAATGTTCGAGGTGCAATGGAGAAGATAATATTATTCCAGAGGTACATCTAGAATAAAAAATCAAGAAGACAAAATGACAGCTGGAAAGATAAAGATAAAGATAAAGAGAAAGATAAGATAAAGAGCAATAATGGAGCAGATACGACAAAATCAACGGAGACAAGATACTGTACAAAGTCTGAATTATTGTATATTATTGTACAAAAAAGTCTTGATTGAATAGTACATTAATTAATTTGTTAGACTTTTACATAGAAAAAGATAGGCATGTAAGCCACTATTGTTGACTTTTTTTAGTTTTAGTTTTAGAAACTAGAAACATGTGTAAATTGTAAACTTACATTTTCGTTCTATATATAACAAAGGCAGAAGGCATTGCAAAAGCAAGCCTTCATGCGTTGAAGCAACTTTGCTCTCTCCAATCCACAAAAAATAAAAAATATTTTACTCAGTTAATTAGATAAACATATTCCAATGGAAAAAGCTATGGAGCAACAAAACTCAGAAATATCAAAGCTACCCGAACAGGTATATCTATTTATGATTATGAATAGCTAATTTCATAATTCCCAACAATCATGATATGATAAAATAAATTCATATTAGTTACTTTATAGTAGAATTATTCGAAGAATAATATGTTAAGAAGTTTATTAACAAAGAGGAAACGGAGAAATATCCCTAAGGACTATGCCATCCTAAAGGTGAAACCAATGAGGCAAGAAGCCGTGGCGGGGAGTAACCAGAGTAGAGGCGCTGTTTAAGGGAAAAAGTATCCAAATTACCATGTTAATAGTGACGGAAGAACATATTATTTAAGAATAATCTAGTATATAGTAAGCTAAGATGACTATATTTTATGTACATGGTTGAAGGAAATATTTTGAAAAAAGCAATTTTATGAAAATGAATGATAATATATCTGATGTGATGGTAGATAAATTCAAAATACTTATTTTGTATGCACTTAGAAATATAAAAATAGCAGATATAAGAAAAATCATATTAGAAAAAGCTTTTGGTAAATATTACATGACTAGAGTAAATTATATACCATATCTACCTAACTACTCTTACAAATATTTAAGATGATAAGTTACATGAAATTTTTAGAAAAAGATATAAGAAACATACAGTTACTAGAAAAACAGATAAAAATAAATATAAACAAATACATGGAAAATAAAGCTATAAAATTTCTTGATAAAAATCTACTAAGGCTAAAACAAACAACTACAAAATATTATAATAAAACCAATTTTAAAAGATAGATTACCTAGATTATCTTAAAGTTTTAATCTTATATATACTTAAAGATATAGAAATAATAGATATCAAGAAAATAATATTAGAAGAAGTAATAAACTATGAAATTGAAACTACAAATTGTCTAGAACAGTTATACGAAGAAATTTACCCAGAAGAATATTATTCAGATTAAAAAATGTTAGAATATATTAGAAAAACTAGAGAAAATCAAGAAAATCTAAATAATGAAATTAATTATAGAAACCGAATTAGAAAAATAATGGAAAACCTAAAAGAAAAATTAGTATGGATAGAAAAAACCTTAGAAAATTTAGATAAAAGTACATGTGATAGTTTATACAATTTAAAAAACTCACTACGAGAAGAACAACACAAGATAATAAATGACATTGAAAATCTAGAATTAGATATACATTATAGCACAGATAGGATAAATTATTATACAGAAATTTGTAACTCTACAATTACTACAGGATAAAATAATTAATGAATATATCTTACAAAAAAAGTAAATTATTAAAAGATATTGAAACAAAATTTAAAAAATATCCACGCACTAATAAAAATAGATTCACTAAAAACCTACTAAATCTATTATACCTATTAAATCCGCGCACCCCCTACAAATGGTATCAGAGCTCAGTAATTTAAAAAGTACGGAAGAGATATATATTAGAGTTAGAATATACACCTGGCCAAGAGTGAAAAATTTAGAAAGCTAACAAAAACAAAAATAAGAAAAAAAAGTAAAAGGGATGAAACACATTAGACAAAAAGAGAGTATCTAGAGGTAGGTGGAAGAATCTAAATGAAACTCTTGGTGTCCTCCACTATTCATCGGAGCTTCGGTCACCCTCTCCATAAGTGAGATGGTAACCACTCCTCTATTATATCCTTTGTGTTAAATTTCAAGCTATAATAGATCTAGGAGCTATGAACACTGTTAATACCACTCTATGTTTGAGCTCCACTTTCAGCTTCAACTCGATTCTACACCTGTTGGAGATTATGTTTCCATCAAGATCAGTCTCAAAGCACACTAGGTGAATTAAGTTAGTTGGAGATTGAGTTTGTGTCAACATCAATGACTTACCTATTTTTCCTTATTGAAATCTAATTCTGTAGTTAAGTTAGTTGGATCTTCCTCTTTGAATAGTTCGTTATTTCATTTATCGCTCACTAACTGTATCACGTCTGCATCTAATACCAATGGATCTACTTTTTATTCCAGATCTGCTAACCAATGATGGTTCTACGAAGTTGAGAGACTTCAATTTTACAACAACCAAAAATCAACAAAAGGACCATAAATTCCTGTTGGCATTTCACATTTTTTTAAAAATATAACAATTTTTTTAGTAAAAAGATGTGCTTTTGACAATTTAATGTTGATTGCAATTCTTCGACTAAGTGCTTTTGACAATTTAATGTTGATTGCAATTCTTCGACTAACTTTATGTCAATTATTTTGGCCTATAGGACATTTGTATACTTTATCCTACATTTTATATGGCTAGTTTTTGTTAAATTCAGAATGACAACTAGGATGTTGTGCATCTTTTTAAGTGTGGGATAACTCGGAGATTTAGAAAGGGCCTTAGACCCATCGAAAGAAACTTCTTTAAACATTATAACTTCATATGTTAGGAAATTAAACAAGTATAAACAACATAAAAATAAAAAATTTTCTACTTACTTAGACTCTCTCTCGGATTTTCTAATAATTGCATCAAATTCTGAATTTTGAGATTCCTGATAAATAATTAACCTATACATAAGTACTAACTAATTAACTATAAAATAAAAAATAATGGATTATCCCTTAAATTAAGTGAGTAATTAATACCATAATGATTATGGTGTGCCAGTTGAAGCCCTAAAATTTAGTAACAACTTTTGAAATTCAAATGCTAAATCACAAAATCAAGCTCCACAATCAAACATTAAAAATTTTATCAACTCAAAATTCTCAACTTTTTGGAGCTCTAAGTTTTGTTTTTCTTTGTTTAATCTCGATAGAAGATGAACATTGCATTTCTTTTGAGATATCTCGATGTTTGGTAATGCAATGTACAATATGAACGATACAAAAGTGATGCAATTGTGGTTGCAGAAAATATTTTATATTTAAGATAGATTTTGACAATTGCAGCAAAATTAGATATTAAGGAATCAAGGAAAAAAGTTGATGTCTGATACATCGTTGAAGATAATTCATCACCATTGGTGATAAAAAATAACAATGGAGAGAAGCTTTATGATCATTTGAAGAAAAGTATTCCAGGATTTGAAATGTATCCTTAGTGCATAACAACAATGAATAGGTCAACAGAAGAGGTAGTATTCGACAGACAAACTGGAGTTTTTGTTTATTGATAACACTCAACTCACTCCCATAATTGAGGGGCGAGCCAGTCATTGTCAAGTAACCCAATTTCAATTGCAGTCGAATCTCAAGGAGTGAATTATAGACTTCAAACACTATAGGTGCTCAAATTACTATGAGGTTACTCAGAATGCTAGCAAAAATGACATGCAAAATAAAATGGGAGGATTTGTTTGGGAACTTTTTGTATGATCTTTAGTAAATTATCAAGTGATAACACTTTTGTTTAAAGAAACAATGATGGGGAAATCTTGGGATTATGTCTACCTAACGGTAAAAACATGTGGGTTAATATTGGTTAGCATGAAATTTAGTTGTTAACGAAAGGATAGGCTAGGTCGAAGGTCATTTTGGTTAATCTTTCAATAAAAACACAATGGTTTTACCCGTAGGCACTTTTGAGCACCTAATAAGTGTGAAATTTATAATTACCCAAATCCTCAATTAGGCATCCCTTTTTCTAGGATGATGCTCTTGACATGATTTCCACTCTTAAATCACTTATTTTTAAGATTGCAATAGGGGCAAACCATAGGCTTAATTTTTCACCATTGCCTTGTCCCCCTATAACCCTCTTTAAAGGATGTTATAGGTTACCTCATATTCACCTCCATCCCTCATTCGAGGATGATAAAGGGTTTCTAGAGTTTAGGGTTTTCACCCATCAAAACTATTTTGAGATTTGGGGCTTTCACCCATCAAATTCCATCTTATAAGCTCAAGAAATGGTAAAATCCTTAACAACTAATTATCATGCAAACACAACAATACCCACACATAAATTACACTCTAGTTCAACAAAATTCCAAGACTAAATTACTTATCTACTCATAAAGAAAGTAAAGAGAGATATACCATAAGGATTATACAAAGCATTCATTCTTCATAAAAACCCTAAGAAATTTAGCCTCAAAAGTTAATTACACACTTGCCCAATTAGGGTTTCAAGTCTAGAATTCTAAGATATCTTCTAAGGTAAGCAATCTAGAAAGGGTTTTTGCCTATATAAGGTTTGGAATTCATTTATGTAATTTTACAATTCTACCCCTAGGCATAATCCTATTGAGCCGTAATCCCACCTATTTGACTGCAATCGTGGTTATGTGACCGCGGTTGGGTTCCATGACCGCTTTGCTCTGACTATCTTGACTGATCATGTAGTCCAGGTCTTTAGCTGCTCTCTTCTTTGCTCCCTTTTTATCATTTTCAGCTCCAATCCATATCTTTTACTTTGCTCAACTTTATTCCTACAAATAGTGGATATTAGTGCATCTAGCCATAAATTTTGCCTCATTTATTCATTCAAAACAAGGTAATGTGAACGAATAATGAGTGTGGATGAGTGGTAAACTCACCACTCATCAACACCCCCAACTTAAGACCTTTTTCGTCCTCAAGTAATGCTACCTCTTACTATGATAAAATTTCATATGTATGCCTTCTTTCTATCACTCAATGATTATGAATACTTAAACCTTGATTGCAACAATCAAAAGCTTTTCATACATTAGCAAATAGGCTTTCAACGACTCCCCTCATCATAAAATAGAATAGTAAAAGATGCAATAGACTTCCAGAAGCAACTATGTAACAATTAATAACACTCAAAAAATGACTCACATGTTGACCATAATCATTCTATACTTCTACTTTTCTCATTGTGCAGAAGATGAAAAAATTACCCATCTCAACTAGTTTACATGTGTAACGCCCCAATTTGCTAAACCAGAATGTTACACGGTGCCCATGACCCTGAGGGACCACAAGCTAAACCATGGTTGATATCTGTACCTGTACTCTGCATAATATAGAACATAAATACAGAATAGGTAATACTGTAAGGCCATAAGATTCAAAACGAAATAATCATAACATAAGAGTAGGGTATAGAATACCCAAAACAATTGTAATACTATCTGTAGTCTAAACATACTAGTCTGAAAAGCCTCTAACATGACTTTCTGAATAGGGAGTTGATGGGACATGTCCCCAACTAACTCCAACTAGCAAAACTTAACTGAAATAAACCATAACATAAGTAATGATCATGCCCTCGAGAGACGAGGACTCATTGCTGGAACTCTGACAGCTGAGATGCTACTGCCACTGTTGGTCTGGAAATTATGTATCTAAACCTATGGTGTAACATAAAAGAAAGCACCATAGCACAAATGCATTAGTACAACTGAGAGTACTGAGTATACGAGTCAGGTAGACTAAATGCAAAGGGGTTGTATGCATGAACAATACTGACTGATATGAACGTGAGAACACGTACATACATAAGTAACTGCTACTGAACTCATGACGATATTGACTACTGAGTTTGAATACTGACAACTTGAGTTTACCGATTTCGAGATACTAAATGATTCCATTTACTGATATTGATATGTGAATCACTAATAAGTGAGGAACTGATATTGTATTACTGAATACTAGGAGACTGATACTTTATTACTGATAAAGGAATGATTGTTTCTGGCAGTCCTGATTATGAAGGACTAGTCTAATTAACTGTGTCTGACAGTCCAGCAACTAAGTACTAATAGTATGAGCTTACTAAAATCTAATATGACTGGCAAATGATTTTGGATAGCTGATAACATGAGTGACTATATCTGACAACCTTGATACTGGATACTGATAACATGAGTGACTGTTGCTGACAACCCTAAATCTGATGGAACTATCTGAGTTCCGTACTATATCTGCGTTGACTGTATCTGACAGTCCTGATATTTTGAAGAACTACATGAGTTCTTTTACTGAGACTTAATGACTAAAACTTTGGGAGGTAGTAGTTTAACCGACATGTACCATGTATACTAATGTAGCTGAACTGGGGTCCAATCCTTGCCCTGATTGGAAGGGTGTCAATACCATACCACGAGTAAAGACAAACTGTGAGTGACCCTCAAATTTGGTAGTGTCCCCAAAAGAGAACAATAGATGTCCTCCTCATCAACCCTCAAGCTGGCAGTGTTGCTGTCTCAACCTATGATAGCTACATATTTATGGAACGTAAAGATGACTGCTAAGAATCACACCCTCATCTGACAATGTGTGTTCCCATCCTTGGGTTCACTGGTGCTAACTTCTACTCCCATCTAAATAGAAACTGAGCTTGACTGACTGAACTGATTAACTGAATTGATTAACTAGACTGATAGTGTTGCTTAGCTGAGATAAGTTAAATTTAATGAGTTTTGTTGACTGACGAAATACTACTGAGATCTAAGGACTGACTAAGAGAATTGAAGTTACTGAGTACTAAGTAGAACTGGACTGGTACTGAGTTTACTGAATTCCCATTGACTGATGGAATTACTGCTGATGTCTGGTATCTGACTAAGTTCATGAGATTACTGAGATTTCCTAAGTCACATGACTGACTGAATTCTACTGAGCATGGCTTGACTGAGGATGTCGTGACAACATGACATGGCTCTAGATACACAGCTATATTTTTTGGGTACAAGTACCCCCAGGACTCAATGGAAAGAAACTGACACACTGACTGACTTTTTCATAGGAATAAAGTCCATAATTCACAATATCATAAGTAGGGTATTCAACACTACACATGGTTCTCAACATTTCATACGTGGGAGGGGATACATTTAACATGGAAGTACTTTCTTAACTTCAATATCATGTTTACTACATATCACCACCACAATACATCAATAACATGGAATTCATGTAGAATCACAAAGAATAGAGCATGAACTTGTTACTTGGTACTCTTAAGTCATGAAAACATGATTATTATTATTCTAGGCATTTCATCGAACACCTTGCATGCACAATTTAGGCATAGGTGAAATCATAAGATTTTACATCATGAATAACCAAGTTTTATATGTTTTCAACTCACATGGTGTCATAGATTCATAATAACACATAAAGATTCCAACTTGGGAATCATTCAACATCAACAACTTGACTATCAACATCCAACAATATAGATATCATAAACAACTAATTTCATAGATTTCAACTTACATACTAACATAGCTTCATGAAAATACATAAAAATCCCAATTTGAAACCATACAACAACTATCAACATGAACATAATCATACCACAACAAAGTATTCACAATACATAATTTAAAACTTGATTCTTGAGCTCCATTGATGAAAGGAATCCATGGATGAACACTACGCATACCTTAATTCTTGATTTTACGAAGATTGACAGAGAAAATTCTTAAATTTGGATCCTCAATTAAAAACCCCTCTTATTGTTCTTGAGAGAAATTAGAGAAAAAGAGTATATTTTTCTGAAAATTAGGCTTAATAAGGTGTTAAGGGTTATATATAGGGGTGAAAGATGACAAAAATTCTCCTAAAGAAAGATAGAAAGACACAGTTGTCCCTCTGTTGACTGTCTAATAGGCTGAAGTAAATTGATGATAACTTTTTACTCCGATGTTAAAATTGGATCAAACCAATTGTATTGGAAATAGGACTCAAAGAGATTTTCATTGATATATAGCATCTCTCACAGTTCATTATATATAGGGATTTATAATCGTTTGAAATTGACCCTGAAATGTCGAAAAAAAACTGGGCAAGCACTGGAGTTAGCAGGCGGCGCGGGCTAATCGCCTAAGGATTCTATTTTGGGCACCCAAACGTGCCCTTACGCTACTCCAAAAATTCCTAAACTCACCCGGGATATACTATGAACTTTCCCAATTGTAACACAACTTGAAAATTGAAAAACAGATGTCGGGAAGGTCGCCAAATAACTCCCTGAAGTTTGGAGGTCTAAAATAAGACTAAGTGTTGAATCTTGAACACTTGAAAAAATTTTCTAAGTCTTGGGATCTTTCATGGAGCTTTACAGCTGAATTTGACATGCGATTTTGTGGGGTATTACAACATTCCTCCTCATAGGAAAGAATAAAATTCACACACCTAGTTACCAATCATGCAAAAAGGAATTTTAAGTGAAAACACTCACTCTCTCAAGAAATTATCCATGTTTACAAGTACCATGCCATAGGCTTTCTCCTATTTTTAATCACCACTACAACAACCACACTTGGTTGGGAATCACAAAGGGCTTTTTGAGCTTGTAATGTAGGTTTAGGGTTGGGGTAGGATATCATGTGGGAATAACATGGCTACACCCTTCCTTGAACATTCACACCTCACCCTTTCTTCATGCTTCACTTATTGGGCCGCTTCTTCTCACTTTACAATTTTGCCTACCTAGGCTTTTTCTTGGTTTTCCCAGTTTCCTCTTTTTCTTTTCTTCTATAATTTTTGCACATAGATAAAATCTTTCTTTCTATTATGGGATCTTTTCTTTATTCAAATCCAAAAAGCTTCACTTTCTTAAGATTGTAAGAACCTTCTTATGACTTCGTGGCTCAACTGTACTTCTTTCTCTTTTTGCCACCCCAACTTAGGATTTTAGCCTCAATTTATAGTCTCAAGTTCAAGGAGGATGGGGTTCAAGAGCGGATGAATAGAAGAGTCGCGACTAGTAATACGTTTACCAAAGAAAAATCCAAAGGCTCGAAGAGGGTGGTTAGGGGTAACTCTTATGTATTGGTAGGATCTTTAGGCTAAAGTGGACTTCCAAAATCACAATATGGCCTTTGATTATTTTACCAACCAAGCACAGTCAAAAATTAGCTTTGAAAGACTAAAGGGGCAAGTTCTAAATAGTAAAAGTACTCATGAGATAAAGATAATTAATCTCACACACATGGCATACAAATGTCATTAAGGGGATTTAATTGTTCGACCCACTCAATA